>NC_059142.1:1988583-2289666 GCF_020740605.2 Lemur catta
GTCACCGCTCTGCAAGCAGGGAGAGGAGTGGGACTGGAGAGAGGCCAGGGAATGCTCTGCCCCCGGCACACCGCTAGGAAGCCACCGCCAGCGGGGGATGGCCTCACTGCGAGGAGTGTCATCCACTCAGGGGCCTGTCGCCACAGCCAGAAGGGCCCAGATGGATGGCTGAGTTAGGGAGCTGATGAGAAGGCAAGAAGCGGGAAGGCCCGCTGTTCCCGGGGCCCAGGCTGGCTCTGGGGGAGGTCTTCGCCTTCCTATGACACCAGGCGGGCTGGGGGTGCCGGTCCTGTCCCCCCTGCCGCAAGGTGCCCTCTGTCCCTAGGCACCATGAGCAAGATCGGCGACGCGGTGCAGCGGGCCCGGGCGGCCTTCGCGTCGGGCAGGACCCGCCCGCTGCAGTTCCGGGTGCAGCAGCTGGAGGCGCTGCGGCGCATGACCCAGGAGCGCCGGCAGGACATCGCGGGCGCGCTGGCTGCGGACCTCCACAAGGTGACCCCGCGGGGCGGCCGCGCGTGGGGGCGACAGCGGGACGATGGGACCGCAGCTGGCGCACTGACCCGCCTTGTGACTGGGGGGGAGCGCCGCTCCGAAAGGCCAAAGGACTGGGGCTCAGCCAGCCCATCAGCCGGAGATGGGGCGCATCGCCCTCTCCGCCTGGGTCCCGCCGCACCCCGCGCACACCTCGGCTGGGCTGCTCCTGTCTGCATGTGTGGCGGTGCCCTCCTGGCTCAGCCTCTGCATCCACCCTGCCCCACGAGGGCACCCATTCCAGCTCTCTCCTGCTGCCCTGACGCCCTGCACTCTGGCCCCTCATTCCTCACCGCAGACCCGGCAGGACACCCACTGCCTCCTCCCTCCCTCCGGGTCCTCACACGGGCAGTTCTACCCCTGCCCTGAGCACAATCAGAGCCTCCCCCTGCGCCCCCACCGCACCTGCACCTGTTTCCCCCCTGAATCTTGCCCTGGAGGAGAGACACAGTGGCCCTGGGGGGGCAGGCCCCCTGCTGACTTGGGCCTGACCCCACCAATACCCTCTTTCTCGTGCATTTTTAAAGAGATCTCCCAAGACTTCTCATCTTAAAACAAAACAAAACAAAACACAAGAAAATTGGCCAGGCATGGTGGCCTCACCCCTATAATCCTAGCACTTTAGAAGGCTGGGGTGAAGACGAGGATCCCTTCAGGAGTTTGAGACCAGCTTGGGCAGCACAGTGAGACCAGGTCTGCACAGAACATTTAAGTATTAGCCGGGCATGGTGGCTTGCCCGGTAGTCCCAGCTACTCGGGAGGCTGAGGCAGGAGGATCTCTTGAGCCCAGGAGTTTGAGGTTACAGTGAGCTATCGTGACACCACTGCACTCCAGGCTGGGTGACAGAGCAAGACCCTGTCTACAAAAAATAAAAAAGAAAAGAAAAGAAAGCCCACTCATTGACTTTATACCTTCTGTTAAGTTCCAGAAAGAGATGCATATAGCTGTCTGCACCTCCTCCCTGCTCCCCACCGAGCCCCCAGCGGCCCCTGGTCTCCTGCCCACTGCCTCCCTCCCCCGACTGAGGGTCTCCTGGCTTTTCTCCTAACCCTCTTGGGCAGCCTCTTCCCTGTCCCCACTTCTTCAAGGTGGTCTCAGGGCTCCTTCCTGGGTCCCAGTTTCACTTTGGTCCATAAGCTCTCCTAGACAACCATCTGCTCACCTGTGACTCTCAAATGGGTCTCCCTGCCCAGGCCTGGCTCTGTCACTCGCTAGCCCTCTCCCCTGGGGCCTCCCTTGGGCACCTCAAACTTGACTCATGCAAACCTGCCTGGGCCCCAGCCTGGCAGAAAGGGGCCCTCGCAGACCCACCGGCCCGATGGCTCATCCTCAGCTCTGCTCCACCTGGTGCCTTCCCTGGCTGCCCCCTGCCCCGGGCCTCCCTGGGCAGCTGAGCACCGGGGGCTCCCGGCTCTCGCCCCTGGCTGCAGAACGAGTGGAACTCCTACTACGAGGAGGTGGTGTACGTCCTGGAGGAGATCGACCACATGATCGAGAAGCTCCCCGAGTGGGCCGCGGACGAGCCCGTGGAGAAGACCCCGCAGACCCAGCAGGATGAGGCCTACATCCACTCGGAGCCCCTGGGCGTGGTCCTCATCATTGGCACTTGGAACTACCCCTTCAACCTCACCATCCAGCCCATGGTGGGCGCCATCGCTGCAGGTCCTGTGGGCTCTGGTCCAGGGGGAGAATCGCCAGGGCACCGCCCCCCGCGAAAGGGGCCAGGCCTGTGGGAAGAGGGGCCAGGGTCAGATAACGGCTGGTGGGTCTGTCATGGGAGGCTGCAGGGACCAAACTATTCAGCCAGGCCTCCTGGTGCCCGAGGCCCAGCCAGGCGCAGGCGTCCACCCCTGAAGACAAGGGGGGCCCTGCCTCCCCTGCCCATGTGTGTGGGAGCAGCTGCTCCCCCTAATCTCTATCAGGGCATCCTTACTACAAGGGGCCAGCTCTGCTCTCCCAGCCAGACCCCAAGAACTCCTCTCCCCTTTCTCCTTCTCTCTTCCCAACGTCTCAGCAACTCCAGGGGCCAGGCGGTGCAGCTCCGGCCAACATGTGCCTTGGTGTGTTCCTGTGTGTGTTCCCATGGCATGTGCCCGTGTGTGCTCTGTGTGCTCTGTGTGTGTTCCCATGGCATGTGCCCGTGTGCCCGTGTGTGCCTGTGTGTGCTCTATGTGTGTTCCCGTGGCATGTGCCCGTGTGCCTGTGTGCTCCTGTGTGTGCTCCTGTGTGTGCTCTATGTGTGTTCCCATGGCATGTGCCCATGTGTGCCTGTGTGTGCCTGTGTGCGCTCTATGTGTGTTCCCGTGGCATGTGCCCGCGTGTGCCCATGTGTGCCTGTGTGTGCTCTATGTGTGTTCCCGTGGCATGTGCCCGTGTGCTGTGTGTGCTCCTGTGGCATGTGCTCATGTGCCAGCATCTCTTCCGAGGACACAGACGGTGGAGGGGAGGCTCCAGGCTTAGTCTTGGGAGGGCAGAACCTTCGGCTAGGGAGGTCTGGGCACAGGCCTGACTCTGAGTGCTCTGCAGGGAACGCGGTGGTCCTCAAGCCCTCGGAGCTGAGTGAGAACGTGGCGAACCTGCTGGCCACCATCATCCCTCAGTACCTGGACAAGGTAAGGCACCCTCCAGGGCTCAAGGATCACTATGCGGGGGGCCATGTCTTCAGGGGTTGAAAAAGAGTGAATTCTTGCAGCAAAGGGCCAAGCCATGGGGTGGGGTGAGAACGGCCTCTAGCAGCCGCCCTCCTCATCGGGGTGACTGGAGCCCCTGAGCTGGGAGAGGGGGTCTACTTGCCACTGGCTGCCTGGGTGGGGTGCCAGGCTGTGGGCGGTGGGGCTGCTGGTCTCGGCCACTGTCCTCCCAGGCCTGCAGCAGCGAGGAGGGGTCTGGTCTTTGCTGAGCCTCCCCTCTCTCCTTGCTGAAGGATCTGTTCCCAGTCATCAATGGGGGTGTCCCTGAGACCACGGAGGTGCTCAAGGAGAGGTTCGACCACATCCTGTACACGGGCAGCACAGGGGTGGGGAAGATCGTCATGGCGGCTGCTGCCAAGCACCTGACCCCTGTCACGCTGGAGCTGGGGGGAAAGAGCCCCTGCTACGTGGACAAGAACTGCGATCTGGACGTGGCCTGCAGGTGAGGGGGCGAGGGCCTGTCCGGGCAGTGGCCCTTTGTCTGCCTTCCAGCACAGGGACCGCGCCTCAGGCTGTGGTCCTGCTCTCAGTAGCACCGACAGCCCCTGCCTCACGGGGCCCACGTGCACAGAAGAGGCATGGGGAGCCCGGGAAGCTTTCTGGACGGGGATCCAGGCTGAGCTCTGCCCACCGCAGAGCATCCCCAGGGTCGTGGTGCTACAAGCCGGGGCTGCAGGAAAAGCAACCGTGGGACGTTCCGGACACGGAGAACTTTACTGGGCCCAGCCCTCTGCCAGGACAGGGGCGATCTGAGATCTGGAGGACAGGGCCAGGGGGGCGAAGGGCCACCACTTTTCAGGGTCTGCGGCAGGACTCAGATCTACACTTCCTAACCCTAGCCAGAGCTCCAGCCACCCCCATATCTCGCTTGTGCGGCCCCCAGAGGTGGGGGAGGGGCGAGAGTAACAGTGACACTGGGCCCTGCAAGGCTCGAGGAGCATGATCAGACAGGCACAAAGGCCACCCACCCTAACATCCTCCAGAAATCCCCCACCAGTCACCAACGAGGCGAGGACGGCCGTGAACACGGTCCGGGCATTGGGTCTGCTGCAGCGTCTAGAAGGGAGTGGGCCACTTAGGCGGACTCGCTGGTGGCAAAGTCGCAGCCTCAGGCCTCTGCTGACCCGCGCGCTCCCCTGCAGGGCTAAGGCCACTGCACCTGGCCCGAGAGCACGGGGTGAGATGAGTGTTCTCAGGAAACTCCCCGAGCCTTTCGGACTTAGTCCGGTCTGGGGTTTTCACAGACGTGTCGCCTGGGGGAAATTCCTGAATAGCGGCCAGACCTGCGTGGCCCCTGACTACATCCTCTGTGACCCCTCGATCCAGAACCAAATCGTGGAGAAGCTCAAAAAGTCACTGAAAGTAAGTGTTGGCCCCGAGGGAGGGGAGGGTGGGGTGACGAGCTGTCAGGCGCAAGGTGGACGTGGCAGGTCGACTGACTTCTAGGGCTTTCGGAAACCCTGTGTTTCTTTCCTTCTGAGCACAAAAGTAGTGCACATTCACTGTAGATAATTTGGAAAAGATTAAAAAGCATAAAGAAGAAGAGAAAGGTTCCACCCAGAACCCCGCCACCCAGACAGTCACTGCTGACACGCATTCATGTGGCCTTTGGCCATGAGGAGTGTGCGCGTCCTTACCCGGAGCCCCGCCTCTCCTCCACAGGAGTTCTATGGGGAAGATGCCAGGAAGTCCCGGGACTACGGAAGAATCATCAACGCCCGGCACTTCCAGCGCGTGATGGCCCTGATAGAGGGCCAGAAGGTGGCTCTCGGGGGCACCGGGGACCCCGCCACCCGCTACATAGGTGTGTGCCCCCCACAAAGAGTGCCATCCACCTGCCCCGGCTACCAGGGTCCCCTCAAGTTTGCAGCAAGTGGGCGCAGATACTCGATAACAGCTGTACCTGCACGGTGGCATAAGTCACTGTCATAACCCTGGGCCTTCAGCAGGCAGGGGCCAAGCACAGCTCCAGGAAGCCCCCTCCCCACAACGCCCAGAGACACAGGGGCTTCTTCCTCCCCCACCCCGAAGCAGCAGCAGGAGGTGGAACAGCAAAGGCCCCAGGGGCCCCAGGGGTGCTGAGTGTGAGGGGCTGCCAGTGACCTGGACAGGTGGGTCACCAGACGGGCCCGTGTGGCCCCCAACTTGTCGAGGAGACAGAAGAGCTCTGGCAGGGGCTCAGGGGGCCGGCAGGTGCAGCGCTGGCCCCTGGAGGCAGACCTTGGGTCCCCCCAGTGCAGGTTAATCCTTGTTGTCCCCTGTGGTCTGCCAGGATGGAGCCAGGACGAGTGGGGGGCCGTGGGAAGAGCTCCCGGGGTCCCCAGCCTCTGCACGCCAGGCGGCTTCATCTGGAGGAGGGTTCAGGCAGGAGTCCAGGTGTTTGCCCTTGCCGGGGGCGGGGCTCTCTGCGCGGCTGACCCTGCTCGTGTGCTGCCGCAGCCCCCACCCTCCTCACGGACGTGGACCCCGAGGCCCCGGTGATGCAGGAGGAGATCTTCGGGCCCGTGCTGCCCATCGTGTGCGTGCGCGGCCTGGAGGAGGCCGTGCAGTTCATCAACCAGCGTGAGAAGCCCCTGGCTCTCTACGTGTTCTCCAGCAACGACAAGGTGGGCCTGGGTGCCTCCTCCCAGGGCCCGGGGGGGATCCCTGGCCACGGACCTGAGTCCAAACCCGAGTTCACTGCTCACCAGCGGCGTGGCCTTGGCCAAGTCGCTCACACGCAGCCGGGGTGGTCGCTGTCTCCTGTTCCTCACGTGGAGCTGGGGCCATGACCTGCGGGAGGGCGGGAGACAGCGCTGGGTCGCCACCTCCACCAGCGCGTGTCCTTGCAGCTCCAGGCCTCGCCCAGACCGCGCGGGGAGGGTGGCCCGGGCGTCCTGGGGTAGGAGACTGAGGCCAGCGGCTGCGTCTCTGTGCAGGTGATTAAGAAGATGATCGCAGAGACGTCAAGCGGTGGGGTGACAGCCAATGATGTCATCGTGCACATCACTGTGCACACTCTGCCCTTCGGGGGCGTGGGTGAGTGTGGGGCTGGGCTCACTCCTGCCTGCCCCCTCGCAGCGCCCCCAGGGCTGGGCACACTCTGCAGGGGATTCGGCAGCGGCCGGAGCAGCAGGCCGCAGGCTCCCACTAACATCTCTGTCTGGGCCTCTGGCCTCTGCCTGCACATCCGTCAGCCACATTCGACCCCGGAGCCTAAGGGGCCTGGGGGTCACCTGGTGCAGCCCGCCCACTTCACGGAGGAGGTCACACAGCCATTTAGTGGCCTGGCTGGGATTAGACTCTTTCGGGCACTCTCTCTGTTGTCCCTGGTGTGGACACCTTGGGGGATACTCCAGGGATCGGCCACCCCCAGGAGTCTCAGAAAAGGGGCATGAGGGCTGCAGGCCCAACCTGGAGGTGGGTTCCGGGGCTCCAGGGTGCACCCAGATAGGGCGGGAGGGAGGCCTGGGTGTCCTGAGGGGCAGGACGCCTGGGCCTGAGCCGGCTCCGCCCGCAGGGTACAGTGGCATGGGGTCCTACCACGGCAAGAAGAGCTTCGAGACCTTCTCTCACCGCCGCTCTTGCCTGGTGAGGTCTCTGCTGAATGAGGAGGTCCTCAAAGCCAGATACCCCCCAGGCCAGGCCAAGGTGAGGGAGAAAGTGGGCTGTGGGGAGACCGGGCTGCACAGGGCTGGGCGGGGCCTGGGGCCTCACTGCCTGCTCCGTGTCCGTCCTCACAGGTGACTTGGCACTGAGGAGGGGCTGCTGCCCCAGAGTGCAGACCCCTGGCTTGCTCGCCTGCCCCTCAGAGGCCTGCTCCTGCAGCCCCCGGCCCGGCCCTCACTGCCCTGCGGACCTGTGTGCTCTCCAACTCCAGGGGGACCCCGGCATCACCTCTTCAAGCCCCTCCCGCCCCTTGCTAGACACATAGAGACCAATAAAGATTTCTAACTCGGCGACATGTGCACACGGGGCTTCTTTCCTACACAGTCCCCACGCCGCTCCGTCCCACCAGTCCCACTACCCCACGCAGTTTGGTCCTGGTGACGCACCCAGCGCCTCTCCGCAGCCCACAGGGCCTGGTGCCAGGAGCCCATGGTGTCGGGTGACGTGCCAGGGGGTCTAAGCCTCACTGATAAGGTGGCTCAGAAACAGGACACTGCTGTGCTTTTCTCACACTGGGTTTGGCTTCTAGAGAAGGGGTCGATCCGGGGTAGGATGTGACTCCCTGGGCGATGCAGAGTGCCGCGTGGGGAGGACAGGGAGCCGGGTTAGCGCCAGGACTCACAGGGCCCCTGACAGCTTTGCATTGTTACATTAGGCAGCAGCTGGCCCAGGGTCTAGCCTCGGGGACCCGAGGAACAAGGACAGGGTTCAGGGAGGGACATCTGAAGCAGGGCGTGGGTCCCAGAGGCTGGCCAGAGCAAGAGCCAAGAAGCAGCTCAGCCTGGGCCAGGCAGGGCAGTAGAGGCCTGCGGGGGCTGGACCTGCCTGCTGCGTCCTCCACGCAAAGGCCCCCTTGCTGTGCCCTGCCCGGCACAGAGCCCCAGGCCGCCAGCAGGTGGGCCGGGCCCTGTCTGAGGCCTCACCCCCGCCTGCCCAGTCGCTGGCCCCGGCCCCATGTCTGCTCCTGACCTCCTTCTTCTTCACCCTTAGTCTCTCTGCTGTCCAGGCCATTCCTCTTCACTACGTCTCACACTTATTATTAATATTTATTGATTCATTATTTTAGAGACACAGTCTCACTCTGTCACCCAGCCTGGAGTGCAGTGGTGTCATCATAGCTCACTGCAGCCTTGAGCTCCTGGCCTCAAGTGATCTTCCCAACTCAGCCTCCCAAAGTGCTGGGACTACCGGCATGATGCCCAGCTTCACCTAATTTAAAGCCCCCCCAAACCCAAATACAACCAGAAAAGCCCTTAAGCTGTTACCTGTGCTTTCTTCCCTCTAGTGGGGGGCGGCAGGGGCAGAGACTGAACTTCGTATTGTTGGGGTGTTTCCGTGCACACCTGTGACTTACTGTGTGGCCATCCAGATAGCTGAGCGGTAACGGAACACTCACAACCGACCCCTCCCTCTGGCGACGGCCTCGTGTCTCTTCTCCCCTTCCCAGCAAGACTCACCTGAACGGCTGTCTGTTCTCGAAGAGCACGTCCCTCCCTCCCCTCGTCCAGCCCGTCCAGGTGACCCTCCATTGCCTGTCAGACCAGGGCCTCTTGGCCGGCGGTGGGTCCCACAGCCTCAGGGCCGCCTCAGGCCTCCCACCACCTCCCCACTGCCACCCCCTTGTCTGCCCACACTCTCCGTGCAACACTCTCTCACCCAGGCTCCCGGACCCCATATGTCGGTTCTCCCCCACCAGCTTCCACTCCCAGATTAGTCTCCAGCTCTGACCCTGAGCTCCGACTACCTACTTGACCCGCGAACTTGGATTCTCAGCAGGAACTTACTGCTTCCGTGTCCAAAGGACTCTTGAGTCCTCTCTCAGCCGTTCTCTCCTGGTGTGGCACCATCCCTAGGTGGAGGCAAGACCTAGGCACTGCCCTCAACGCCCGGATTTCTGGCTCGGCCAAGACCTCAGCAAGCCCCAGGGGAGCACCTTCACCTATCATGAAATGGGTCCAACTCTGCGTTGTCACCGTCCCTACCCTGGCCTGAGCACCATCAAAAGCTTCCCAAGTGGTCTTCTTTCTTCTGCTCTTGTTCTCTTGTGGTTCGTTCTTCACTGAGCACCCAGATTATATTCCTAAAACAAAAATCACTGTAAGGGCAAAATCAAATTTTAAAAATAAGAGACTTGGCCAGGCGCGGTGGCTCACGCCTGTAATCCTAGCACTTTGGGAGGCCGAGGCGGGCGGATCGTTTGAGCTAAGGAGTTCGAGACCAGCCTGAGCAAGAGCGAGACCCCGTCTCTACTAAAAATAGAAAGAAATTATATGGACAGCTAAAAATATATATAGAAAAATTAGCCAGGCATGGCGGCGCATGCCTGTAGTCCCAGCTACTTGGGAGGCTGAGGCAAGAGGATCGCTTGAGGTCAGGAGTTTGAGGTTGCTGTGAGCTAGGCTGACGCCACAGCACTCACTCTAGCCTGGGCAACAGAGTGAGACTCTGTCTCAAAAACAAATAAATAAATATCCCTGTTGAAAATGAGAAAAGATATTTCCTTCCCCTTCCTTGTCTTAGAGCACTCACTTTGGAAAACATGTCATTGTAAGTTCTTTCTTCATCTCTTTGAAATGTGTGTAAATCTTTTTAGAAGCTAAATAAGGCTCTTGTCAGCTTTAAGGTCCAGAAATGTCTTTCTCGTGGGCCTGGGAGGCATCTCTTTGAAATGTGGATATCAAGGGAGACAGCACCCCCCGTCTCCCAGTTCCTGTGTGCGGGTAGGAGCTGAACTTCCAATGGGCGTATCTGTCCAAGTTGCAAAATTACTGTCTGTCATAAAGATATGACAAGGCTTTTTGGCTCTGGATAAAGCCAATTAGCTAACACAGATGGTCACCCCATTACCAGGTAAAGTTAGTGTATTAGTTTGCTAGGGCCAATGACTTACTCCATTTTCTGCTGTTATAACAGAATGCCACAGGCTGGGTAATTTATAAACAATAGAAGTTTGTTTGGCTCATGGTTCTGCAGGCTGGACAGTCCAAGAGCATGGCGCCAGTGTCTGGTGCGGGCCTTTGGGGCGTGCCAGCCCACGGCAGAGGCGGAAGGGTGATGGAGCACGCAGGCCGCCCAGCAGGCTGCTGCCCTTCCTGAAGAAAGACGCGCTCGTTTTTCCAAAGTAGAGACCTTGTTAATATTTATTTTAATTAACAGTCCTACTCATCTGACCTCATTTTACCTGCATCACCTCTCTAAAGAGGCTGTCTCCAACCACAGTCACATTCTGAGGTTCTGGGGGTTGGGGCTTCAACACAGGAATTTGGGGGACACAGTTCAGCCCATATCCATCAGGACGAACTGTGTGTGACCATCAATGCTCTCAAGTCGTCTTACTGAGGCCCGGTTATTGATGATCTCGAATACACGTTCGCGTCGAGTCACGTCTGCTTGGCTACAAGGGGGCGGGTTCCTCTCCGCCTTCGGAAACCCTTAGCAGATCGGCCACAACGGGCCCCATTCCGGCTCGGTGCGTAGTCAATAACAAAACACTTTCCTTTCTCTACTACCTTTGTGGAGAGGTTTTTCTGGGTTGGGAGATTTTGTTTTTAATTATATTTTCCCAACACTGCCCTCTGGTTAAAACGTTAAGATGACCTCCCCTTGTACATGGAGTAAATCCTCAAGTCCACACACCACCCTGCAAGGCACCGTGTGATCTGGGCCCTGCCTCGCTCTGACCTCTGCCATGAACTCCCTAGTTCAACGCCACGGCCACCTGCAAGCCTCTCCCTTCCTCAGGGTGTGGGGCCCTCTCTGGATCTTTCACGGCTGGATCCTTCTCACCACACCTGTCCTAAGCCTCACCTTTCTCGCCCACCTCTCTCTTACACCGGCCTTGTTTTCTCCAAAATGTAGCTCTAATCCGTCATTACCTTGTTTGTTTTTCTGCTTATTGCCGTCCCTCCCCATTCACAGGCAAGCATTGACCTTCGTCCGTTGTATTCACTCATATGCCCAGAGCCTAGAGTGGCACATGGTAGGTGCTCTGTAAACATTTGTTGAGTAAATGAATAAATGAATGAGTTTAGATGACATCATTGGTGTTTTGTTGCTCCGAACCTCCCCCAACCATGCCATCATCTTATCTGAAATGACCGTACTTTAGATGATGACAAGCTCATCTAAATGATAGAATAGCCCAGAAGTTTTAGACTACATTAGCAACAAAGACAAAGTCCTGATCAAAGCGGTTGTCCTCACCCCGCAGGCACTGCTCTGATAAATGGCAGCTGCCCCCCAGCCAGAGGTGGGAGGAAGGAGAACGCTGTGGCTGGCACCCACTGCCTCCTTCCCCTCGCCCCCCAAGGGCCTGTGCAGTAAGGGTGTGAGCCCATCTATAGATTGGGAGACTGAGGTTCAGGAAGCATGTCACCTGGCCAAGGTCTCTGGGTGCCAGTCACGGCTACCGTGGCTCTGGAGCACCTGCTGCTCCCTGACATCACAGAGCCGCCCCGGAACCTCTGCACAGGGAGCTGTTGAAAGGGCCGGACCGAGGAAGCCAGCGTGGGGAAGAGAGGCTCAGGGTTCTCAAGGACACAACCTGCATTTTCCAGACTGAAGAATTAGAGCGTATGGGTGCAAATGAAAATCAGCTCTCCTCCTCCTTCTCATCTTCATCTCTCCATCCTCTCCCATCTTCCTTTTCTATTTGTTATTACTATTATTATGACACAATTTACAGTGTAACCTACTTTATTCATAATGCCCAAATATGACCTATTCTGAACTAATCCTGTTTCCAAACTAGATCTAAACTCAAAAGAAAACAACGAGGCCAGGCATGGTGGCTCATGCCTGTAATCCTAGCAATTTGGGAGGCCGAGGTGGGAGGATCGTTTGAGCTCAGGAGTTCAAGACCAGTCTGAGCAAGAGCAAGACCCCATCTCTACTTAAAAAAAAAATACAAAGAAATTAGCTGGACAACTAAAAACATATAGAAAAAATTAGCTGGGCATGGTGGCACATGTCTGTAGTCCCAGCGACTCAGGAGGCTGAGGCAGGAGGATCGCTTGAGCCCAGGAGTTTGAGGTTGCTGTGAGCTAGGCTGACGCCACAGCACTCTAGCCCGGGCAACAGAGTGAGACTCTGTCTCAAATAAAAATAAAAAAAGAAAACAACGATTAAAAAAAAAAAAAAAACACTTGGTCTATCTCCAGCACCATGATTTAATCTACTGTTTTTTCTTTCCATTACACAGATTAAAGAATGGGCTAGAAAAAAAATTTGCACAATTATGATTCAACTTTTCCAAACATTTGCTATTGTCCAAAACATAAAACGGCCAAGGATAGTCACAACTCATGTGTTACTAAGGAAAGTAGGTGACATTTCCAGGTTGGGCATCACAATCCACGTCCCCCTGTACACAGTGCATAGAAACCCCAATGGCCACAGCCTTAGCGAATCATTCAGTTCCGTTGTTCAGTTGCCTCCAGAGTTTAGGTTCTCAGATTTTTAAGAAAATTGTTATAATCACAGTCTCTTCCAAGTTATTAACTGAAAAGCAAAATCTTAATCCACAGAAGACTTTCGTGGCCGTTCCATTGGCTGACACCTTTATCTCCTGCGGTTGCTGCGGACAAGACGGGGAGGCTGCACCGCTGTCTGTTCCTTGCCAGGGGCTGCGGGGAACAGGCCGGGCCGCACTTCCGCGGGGCTGGCGCTGCGGGGCGGTCTGGTCGGGCCAGGCCGGGTTGCGCTGCAGTAATGAGCCGGCTCGAAATGGTGGTGGTTACACAGCAGGACGTGGGGGCTCAGCTCCACAGAGTCAACCGGAGGTGCCGCAGCGCTGTGGGGGAAGGGGGACTGGGGGCCACCCCCGATCGTCTCCCTCACGCGCCATTGGCCAGGACCACAGCCAGAGCCGCAGCCCTGCCGGGCCATGTGGAGAGGTGGTTGGTTGTTATTTGTTGAGCAGCAAATGTCCCTGCTGCACGGACACAGACAGACGATAAACAGACATGCAAAATGCCTTGCGCAGTAAGGAAGAACCTCCTGGCACTGAGAGAGGCTCAGCCGAGGAGCTGACGGAAAGCTGGGTCGTGCTCCGCTTGTCATGGGCCCCTGTGCTCCAACCCTGACCTGCAGTGACCTTTGTCCCCCCACCAAGACACTGCCACCCAGGCATCCCCACACCATCTGCCTGGAATTGGTCCCTGTCCCCAGAGCCCTGCACGTCACTGCCAGGACCCCTCTCCGGTCCCTGCCCACCTCAGGGCTCCCAGTCGTGGCCGCTCCCTTATCTGCGACGATGATGTTGAAATAGCAGCAAGCACAGATTCAGAAATGTCGACACTGTGGAAACCCAACACCCACACTGCAGACATCTGCAGTGGGGCAATGCCAGGCTTGGGCTCTGCTCTGCCTCTCAGGGTCTCGTGGCTCTGCCTCCTCATGGTCCAGCACTGCCCTCAGGTGACAGCAGGGTGGCCTCTTCTCTGAGTTCCCTTCTTTCTCTTGAGTCACCTTGACCAGCTGGGGTGACCAACTGGGTGTGGTGAGTGTGGCAGACCCTGTTGTCACCTATGCCAAATCCATCCCTTCCCCAACAAAATTCAGTTTTGAGAATTTCTTTTTTTTTTATTATTTTATTTTTTTGAGACAGAGTTCTGCTCTGTCACCCAGGCTGGAGTGCCGTGGCATCAACCTAGCTCACAGCAACCTCCAGTACCTGGGCTCAAGCGATCCTTCTGCCTCAGCCTCCTGAGTAGCTGGGACTACAGGCATGCACCACCACGGCCAGCTAATTTTTCTATATATTTTTAGTTGTTCAGCTAATTTCTTTCCATTTTTTGTAGAGACGGGGTCTCACCCTTGCTCAGGCTGGTCTCGAACTCCTGAGCTCAAACGATCCACCTGCCTCGGCCTCCCAGAGTGCTAGGATTACAGGTGTGAGCCACCACGCCTGGCCTGAGAATTTCTTAACAATGGATGATGCCTAGGGTCCTGAGATCTCGATTCTACGTTCTGGGGTGGAGCCTGGGTGTCAACATCTTTTTAACATGCTCCAAGGGGTTCTGATACGCTGCCAGGATTGCGAACCCCTGGCATGAGCCAACAATGATGCAGGCTGTCCCAGCCAGCCGTCTGCTGAGGGTGAGGCTGTGACCCAGCTGTGGGCAGTGGGGCCTGAGGGGAAGTCTACGGGGGGATTCTGGAAAGGCTTCTTCCCCAATTGTTTTAGTCTGTTCAGGCTGCTAGAACAAAAGGGCATAAACTGGGTAGTTTATAAACAACAGACATTTATTTCCCATGGTTCTGGAGGCTGGGAAGTTCAAAGTCAGGGCACTAGCAGATTTGGTGTGTGGTGAGAGCCTGCTTTCTGGCTCATAGACAGAGACTTCTCACTGTGTCTCACATGGTGGAAGGGATGAGGAGTCTCTCTTGCGTTATTTTTTAAAAAATGTATTATATATTTATTTATTTACTTATAGAGACAGAGTCTTGCTTTGTCACCCAGGCTGGAGTGTAGTGACTGGATCATAGCTCACTGTAACCTTGAACTTCTAGGCTCAAGCAGTCCTCCTGCCTTAGCCTCCTAAGTAGCTGGGACTACAAGTGTGCACCGCCTCACCTGGCTAACTTTTAAATTTTTTTTTAGAGACAGGGTGTTGCTATGTTTTCCTGGCTGGTCTCAAACTCCTGGTCTCAAGTGATACTCCAGCCTCATCCTCCCAAAATGCTGGGATGACTTTGGGCCCTTTTTACTAATCACCTCCCAAAGGCCCTAACCTCATAATACTGTCAACTTGGGGATCAGGACTTCACATATGAATTTGGAGGGGACACAGACATTCAAACTGTAGTACTAATGAAAACAGAATCACAGAAGGGTTGACTCCTCTTCTGCGAGAGGTTAGTGTGTCTGGATGTGACAACTGGAGTAGCGCAGCCATATTGTGACCATGAGGACAGCCCCTGAGGTAAGGCAGATCTTCTGAGAATGGCATAGCAGAGAGACAGAAACAACCAGGCTCCTTGAAGATAATATTGAGCTACTGGAGCTGCCTTATCTTTGAACTCCTTTTTATTAATATATGTGACAACCAGTTGTCCTTTTTTCAAACCATTTCGAAGTGTTTTCAGTTGTTTACATCTGAGAGCATCTTAACTGATGGAGAGTGTCAGCTGTTTTGCCCCTCGGCTTGTGTCCATCTCTCCTCCTCTCGTCTCTTGGTCCACTCCTTGTTCCAGTGTCTTCCAAGCAGGGCTGCCTTGTTGCCCTGAGACTTCTGATCATGGATGTCTGCAACTCCTCCCTCCGAGTTTCCCCGCAACTACCCTGCAAGCAGGTGTCCGACGGGGCATCCTGACCCTAAACACCTGTGCACACCGCTCTGCACCTGGCCCATGGTCGACCCCAAGCTGTCCTCTGACCCAATGGAAGGGATGGAAGACGGTGTTTGGAGGCAGGAGAACCTGATGTTGGTCACAACTTTGCCTCTTACTTGCGCTGGGACTGTATCAGCCTGGTCAGCACAGGAAACACAAACCACTCCAGGCATTTTCAACACAAAAGGTCCAATAACGGGGACTAGGTCTCTGCAAAGTCACGGGAAGGGCTGGGGAGCGGGCTCTGGGCTGGGCCTTCAAGAACAGTTCCCAGGACGCCTCAGCACTACCTGCTAGAGGCCACCCTGAAACTGTGAAGTTCAAGAACTCCCTGCCGTGGACTCCCTCCAGGGATCCAGAAGCTGGGACTTGGAAGCTGGCCCCGCCACTGTAAATGCCTCTTGATGCCGACAGAAGGGGGTGACTGACTGAGGGTGGCAGTGCGGGAAACCCAGCGTCCCCACACCGGAGTTGCCAGGTTTCACACTGTGCATCTTAGAGGACAGAACTTCATCCTACCTAGAACCCTGGCTCTAGGGAAGTCTGCAAATGTGGCTTTCGGCTTCCTGGCCACCACTACACAGAAAGCAAGCTGCCAGCAGGAAGTGGGCACGGCTGCTGAGAGCCAAGTGACCACACCCAACACTGTGAACATGGTGTGGATTGCGTTATCAAGGGCTAATGAATGTTAGTTATTATTATTTCCGATACTTTCTCCTTCTGGCTCTGTGGCTTTCTGAGCCTGAGCTCTGAAATAGGCACCAGAGGTCACTTGGTTGGTGGAGAGTTTGTAGAAGGTTTAGAAAGAATGGCCCCAAGACGGACGGCCTGGCCCTGGGGTCAGCCCCAGCCTCCCTTGGACACGCTGCTGTCTGGGCTCCCGCGATGGCTTGGCCATGCCAGGCAACTGCTGACTCTCCAGCCAAGGGTGTTATATAAGCTCCATCTTTTCCTTTGTTTACAGGAAACTTGGAAAACACCAACTGGGCTTGGCCTAAGCTGCTTAATTGCCAAAGGCAACAGAAATTGTTTGGGCAGGCAAGACAGCCACACGCAAACAGCTGCCCCGGCCCAGAGCCAGGTCTAGCAGGCAGGCAGCTGTTGGCAATTTCTAGGTCAGGCTCCTCTTGTCCCTGAGATCCAGGGTCCAGAATGCCTGGGAAAGGCTGTGGACTCTCGGATCTACAGCTTCCATCCATGCGCCTTGCAGGCTGGGGCCCTCTGCCTCGGCTGCCCTGCCTGGCGCTGAAGTTCTCTGCCATGGCGGCCTCTCCACTCCACCAGACCCTGCCTCTGGGAGGCTCCGAACAATCTGGGAGCTCATTCTAGGTTTCTGTACACACTTCAGACAGGCCTTGGCCTCTTAGCAAAGTAGGAGGAGTGGGAGACACCTTAGCATGGGTAGAGACGGAGGAGAGGGATAGTGAGAAGGAGATATCCCCTCCTCTCTGTTTTAACCCAAATTTGTTAAATGGGTAGGTGGGGAGAAAGGTCATACCCTTTGTTTCCTCATGCGACAATGGTGCCGTGCAGGTGCCAGGCTTCCCAAACAACTGCCTTGCCCATCCTGGGAATGCTGCCCAGGCCTGGTCCCAGGGCACTGCATTCATGGAACATCCTCCCTTTGAGCCAGGGCCAGACATGATCTCACGAGCCCTCATGTGACCTTCTGGGAAACCAATGTTTGTTGCTAGTAACTGTTGTGCTTGAGAAAGACAATAGCTCTCCATTTCCCAAGGCTTGTATGCCTGGTAGGAGTTTACAGGGCTGGGGACTGGTAGAAACTGGAGTAACACCTTCGCTGGCAAAGGGCTGATTCCCTAGAACACCCATTCTCAGCTAGATGCCCTGGCACTAGAATAACTGGGCCTTCCTGAGCATTTTGACACTGAGTTTTTTTCCAGGCCAATAGTTACTAGACAGACAGAAAAAATATTTTCTATTTCTGTTCCTAAACCTATGCTCAGTGCGATGTAGGTTGGAAAGGCCACTGCATAGCACACATGCCCTTACTTCTCCATCCCATGCCCAGGACAGACATTGCGAGCTGATTGCTGCACTGAAATTCACAATATAGCAATGCAGGGCAACAAACCAGTTGGGCAGCACTGGCAGGCTGAAGAAAAGCTATTTGCCATCCCAGATGCAGTAGAAAGAATGTGTGTTTCAGGCAGGAGACAGATCCAGCCTCCTATTCTGGCTTTGCCACTTTCTAGCAGCGTGACCTGGGTCAAGCTTTCCCTGGGCTTCGTTCCTCTCGTTTGTAAAGTGGGGACAAGCATACCTACCTGAAAAGGTTGGCATAGGATTAAACAAGATATGTCTAATGCTCCTGGCAACTGGCACACAGGGGAGACGTCTGTCCCTACATGTACCATTTCATCAGCATGTACACTCCTACATGACATGCAAACATACTCTGCAGGGAGTTTGTAGGGATAAAAATGCCAAGTGCCAAGCTAAAGCTTTGAATCAGCTTCTCCTCCTCCTCCCCTTCCTCCTTCAGAAAGATTTGTTATGCAACCAAATTTGTTATGCAGATTATTTAACCTACTTAAGAAAAGACACCAAGAACTTCTGCAGTGTTCATTGACACATAAGTAATGTTTGTGTTATTTACAAATGAATCTTGCCTAGTCTGTATCTTTAAAGCATCAGGAGAGAAGGATCCAGAATTTTAGGAAGGAAGAAAGAAAAGAAGACCCTAACATCTCTTAAATGTCTGTGTTCCAGACTCTTCCATATGTGTTAGCTCATTTATTCTTTTTTTTATTGATACATAATAATTGTACATATTCATGGAGTACATGTTACATCTTGAAACAAGCACACAACATACAATGATCAAATCAGGGTAACTGGGACAGGATTCACCTGAAACATTCATCATTGCTTTATGTTGGGAGCATTTGAAAACTTCTAGCTATTCTGAAATGCAGTAAACTATCGTCAACTATAGTTGCCCCATTGTTATTCTTTCTTTTTTATTTTTTTGAGACAGAGTCTCGCTCTGTTGCCCGGGCTAGAGTGAGTGCTGTGGCGTCAGCCTAGCTCACAGCAACCTCAAACTCCTGGGCTCAGTCGATCCTCCTGCCTCAGCCTCTCCAGTAGCTGGGACTACAGGCATGTGCCACCATGCCTGGCTAATTTTTTCTATATATTTTTAGTTGTCCAGCTAATTTCTTTCTATTTTTAGTAGAGAGGGGCTCTTGCTCTTGCTCAGGCTGGTCTTGAACTCCTGAGCTTAAGCAATCCTCCTGCCTCAGCTTCCCAGAGTGCTGGGATTATAGGCATGAGCCACCCCGCCCAGCCTATCTACTCATGTGTTGAGGGACACTTGGTTGGCTTCCACCTTGTGGCTACTGGGAATCGTGCTGCTATGAACATGGGCATACTCATATCCGTATTTTGTTGCATAACAAATCTTCTGGAGGAGGAGGGGGGGAAGGTGTATATCCAGAAATGCAATTGCTGGATGATACAGTAATTCTATGTCATATTTCATTACAAAGGAGGAACAAACTAAAGGGAATAAATGACTTGCCCAAGATCAACACAAGAAAGTGGCAGAATCGTCAAGTCTATGTGAAGTGAGTTTAAATGGTGTATTTTCTTTCTCTCACGAGAGCCAGTTGGATTAAACAAACTGCCTCATCAAAGGGTGCGCAGTATGAGGAGCAAGCGGCATGTCCTCTTTCCACCTGAGATATGATCTGATCTGACAGGCCAGGAAGTGTCCTGTTGGTGGCCCGGGAGCTCCCCGGGTCCTGGTGCCCGGTGGTCTGCCTCCCTAACAAGGCCCGAGGCAGGCCGGGAAGATGGCTTCGAGTCAGCGGGGTGGGAGAGCTGGAAGCCCAGACGCCCTGACAGGCACCACAGAGTCGGGGGTCACGGGGTTCAGAGGAGCAGATGCCCACTCAAGCCGTCTCAAGTTTAAAGAAAAAAATGAGGATGGAAGGATGAGGCAGCAATCTCACGGGGAAAAGGAACAGCCAGGCCAAAAAGTGACCAGAAATGAAAAGAATGTGGAACAAACCGGAATGCATGACACCGTGGCTCTCAGGACTCCACAGGGCTGTCCCTCTCTGCCTCTCGGAGTCTGCTCTTCTTGCCCCTTCCAAACCGGCCGCAGCCAGTTTCCCGGGTCCACACGGACCCGCAGGCTCCACGCCCGCGGCCGCCTGCGCCGCCACCGCAAAAGGGGTCCGGTGACCCGCGGGGCCACGCCGTCCAGGGGCGCGGGGGGGCGGCGCCGTGCCGGGAGGACGCGTCGCGGGGACACCTGGGACGGGCGAGTCGCCGGCGCTGAGGAGGGACCCGCTCCCGCCGCGCCTCCCGCAGCCCTCCCCCGCGCTCTGGGAGCCGGCGCGTCCCGGGCCGCCACGTGCCTCCGCTGCGGGGCTCCAAGTGGGCGGCAGCGTCGAGTCACTGAGCCCTGACAGCCCCTCGGTCTCTGGAAGGGCAACCCTGGGGACAGGCGGGGTGGGAGGACGGCCAGAGCCACCTGGGACCCAAACTCAGCTGAGGCTGCCTCGTAGCAACAGGTCCACGGAGAATTTTTACCCCCATAGCTAAGGAGTGAGTGTTTTGGGCATCTATCTCACGATGTCAACATCCCTAAGTTTTGTCCAGGCCGGAGCGGTCGCCTGGGAGAACCCCGTGGAAGCCCTGCTCCCAGCTTCGCCACAGTCCCACAAGGGCCAGCGCTCAGAGAGGGCTGACCTTGCCTCAGTCCCGTTCAGAGCCCGGGAAGCAGATGCTGCAGGGTATCCTCCCTCCTTCCCTCTGGGGGTGCCTTGGGACGGCTCCGCTGTGGGTGCTGGAGTCCCACCCAGGGCTTCTGCAGTTCCTTGAAGTTCGCACCCGGGGGGGCACTGGAGGAGTAGACAGGGCCTGGGGGTGATGGATGTGTCAGGGAGCACAGAGGTCGGGTCCTGGGCACTCAAGCACCTACCCCCCTCGCTGACCAGGCACTGCCACCTCTCTGCCCACCCCAGCCTCCTGCCTGTGCCCCTTTGTGGTTCCTCAAGACAGCAAAGGTCTGATGACCCCTGGGTCTATCATGGCTTGGCCCCTCCACCCTCCTTCCCTTCTTCAGGATACCAGGTGCCACCTGGGGTACTTGATCCAAGGCAGCTCCTGCAACTGCCCTGGCACTTGGAAGTGCTCAAGGAAAAGTTTGCTCTGCAGGCTCACAGGACAGCCCCTGGGGCTTGTCTCACTGAGGCAGGACAAAAAGAAGACAACTGTCACCTCCCCAGGGTGCCTGGTTACACACAGAAATAACAGCAGTTTCTGCACTGGGAGGACACAGGTGAGTGAGAAGCAAAGGAGAAACTTGGGTTCTCAGTGCCACCACCAGCCGGGAACATGGGGAAGGAAGGGCTGATCCTGCCCTGGGGAGTGACAGTTCCTCCCGCCACTCCCTCCCTCCTTCCTGCTCTCCCCCGGAAGCAGGAAGCCCGGGCCAGCCCTGCTGGTCTTTCACCCACACCCTCTCTCCCTCTGAGGACCCCGGGGTCCCTGGCTCAGGCCCCCTGTTGATGATGCCCCACTGGCTGTGGGAACATCCAATGCCTGCAGCTGGCCCCCTCCTCCTGGCTCCTCCCAGTAGCTGGCCTGGGATGCCCCCAGCCCCTTGCTCTCCGTCCTTAGGGGGCAGGCCCAGCACACCTGCTGTGGCTTTGAATCCGGCTCTGCCTGGGCACCAGGATAACCATTCTGAGTGAGGTTGCCCCATCTTACCTGCCAGGTCTGGAACCTTCCCTGACACAGCCCTCTGTGACTGGTCGTGCTGCAAGCCAGGAGACCAGGCTGGGGCCTTTACACCTCTCCCCTCTATGCCCCCTGACAGGGGCAGGTGGCGGAGGGGCTGTGGTCCTCCTTCCCACCTGACGTGGGAGGGCCGCTAGGCTCCTGAGCTGGGCTGTCCTGCACACCGGCCTGTGACCTGCCTGGCCAGCTCACTCAGTGCCACCCAGGGCTGCCAAAGCTCTCAGGTGACTCTGTCCGAGTCTCTACCACTTGGAATGAGGGGATGGGCTTCTTTCAGCCCAATATTCAGGCTCTGGGACGTCGGCGGGGGCCTGCGCCAGGGGCCGAGAGACCGGGCGCAGCTCGTGCAAAGGCTGAAGAGGGCTTCCAAGGTGAGCTTCTAGCCTACATTTACGTATTTTCCCAAAACCTAGAAAATCTGTCTCTGCACAAGAAATCATTCACCATCTCTACACATAAAAAACCTTGATATGTAAAGAGCTTACCATGGCATTCTTTTTTTTTCCCTAATATTTAAATAGCTTTATTGTGATATAATCCACATACCATATTCAACCTTTTCAAGTATACAATTCAATGGCTTTTAGTACATGCACGGATACATGCAACCACCACCACAATCAATTGTAGTTTTCATCACCCTAAAAACACCCACACCCACTAGCTGTCACCCTTACTTCCCTACTGCCCCTCCCCCAGCTGCAGAAAATTACTCATCAGTCTGTCCCTGTGGACTTGCCTATTCCAGACATTTCATAGAAATGGAATCACACAATGTGTGAGCTTTTGTGACAGACTTCTTTCACGTGGTGTAACTGGCCCCCATTGAACAAACTTCAATGACCCCAATGCACGT
Organism: Lemur catta; assembly: GCF_020740605.2. NCBI lineage: Eukaryota > Metazoa > Chordata > Mammalia > Primates > Lemuridae > Lemur > Lemur catta. The sequence goes on from NC_059142.1 coordinate 2,010,419, forward strand.
AGCCCCTTGTGAGATACACCACGGCCTGCCCCAGGGCACGTGGCTCCTCCTTTACAAGCCTGTGGCACCCCTTAGTTGGAGAGATGGATTTCAGCCAGCTTCTCTCGTTCTCCCGACGAGACGTCTGTCATATTAAAAATTCCTTTCTTCCATGGCAATCCTTGCCTCAATGATGGAGCTTTGTGCAACGAGTAACTGGACCTGGACCAAAACTCCCTTGTGGTTGTGACAAGAAACAGTAGCCTCAAAATTCCTCTGTGTTGCAGTGGATGAGTACTCCCTACCTTTTTACAGCTGAATGATATTCCATTGTCGGATGTGCACATTTTGTTCATACTTTTGTGAGTGGCTGGACTCTGGCTGCTGTGAGTGAGCTGCTGCTGCATCCTTAAACCCGAGTGAAACTTGTGTGCAAGAGGGGGCAGCCACCTAGAGACCTCAAGACATGGTACTCATTATTATTTTGTCTATCATTTTTAATAGACTTTGTTTTTTAGAGAAGGGTTTTTTGTTTTTGGATTCGTGTGTGTGTGTGTGTGTGTGTGTGTGTGTGTGTGTGTGTGTGTGTAGACAGTCTCACTCTGTCACCCAGGCTGGAGTGCCGTGGCATCATCATAGCTCACTGCAACCTCCAGTACCTGGGCTCAAGCAATCCTCCTGCCTCAGCCTCCCAGAGTGCTAGGATTACAGGTGTGAGCCACCATGCCCGGCCTTAGAGAAGTTTTAGGTTTCCAGAAAAATTGCACAGAGAGTATACAAAGTTTGCAGCTACCCACTTCCTCCACCCTCAGCTCCCTGCCAGTTTCGCCTGTTATTAAAATCTTGCATGAAGATGGTACGTTTGTTACCATTGATGACCAGCATTGATACATTATTAGGAACTAAAGTCCATAGTTTACACTAGGGTTTACTCCTGGTGTTGTACATTCCGTGGGTCTTACTCTGTTGCCCAGGCTGGAGTGCAGTGGCCTGATCATAGCTCACTGTAGCCTGAAACTCCTGGCCTCAAGTGATCCTCTCACCTCGGCCTCCCAGAGTGCTGGGATTACAGGCTGCAGGGCCAGGCATCGCAGTATCCTGCAGAAAAGTTTCTCGGCCCTAAAATTCCTCTGAGTGCCCCCATTCATCCCTCCCTCCCCTGACCCCCTTGGCAACCACTGATCTTCCTCCTGTCTCCATAGTGTCGCCTTTTCCACAGTGTCACAGGGGTGGAATTACACAGTGTGTAGCCTTTGCCGACTGGCTTCTTTTCTCTCAGTGATGTGCACTTAAGATTCCTCCATGGCTTTTCCTGGCTGGATAGCGCATTTCTTTTTATTACTCAATAATACTCATTTTTATTTCCCCAGATGGAAATGCCCCACCGCCTTTTGGGCTTTGGGAGCCCTAGCACTTGGCAGGTATTGTACGGGGCTCTCCCTGTCACTCCCCAGGGCTTTGCCAGCTGGCTCTGCCCCTTCCTCTACCTGCGGGACTGGGACTGCCTGACCTCAGGGCAGGGACTGAGTCCCAGGCACTTCTAGGGGTCCAAGACCTGCACCTGGGAGGTGCCCGGTGAGACCTCGTGGGTGGGGGAGGGAGGAGATATGGGTGCAGGCAGAGAGGGAGGGAGGTAGCTGGTGAGGAGGGGGCAAGGGGAGCCTCAGGGACATCACAACTGTCTTTTGTCCTGAAGGTATGTGTGGCCTGAGAGACCAGCAGGCCAGAGCCCCCACTCTCCACCTTCCCAGTAGAGAACATGGTGTTTTGCAGTCAGGAGGCAGCGAGGAGGGGTGGGAGGAAGGGACATTGGCCTCCTGGCTTGGGGGTGCATGCTTCAGGGGGCTAAAGGGCAAATGCAGTGAAAAGTAAGCCAGTGAGGAAAGCTGACGGAGGCCCCAGCCCCAGAGTGTACCTGGCAGGACCCCGGGCAACTGGTGACATGAAGGCAGAGCCCGAGGCCCTGGCCCTCCCCACAGCAGCTGAGCTCTCCAGCGGGGAGGACTTCTTGGGATTCCTGGAGCCTCCTGGCTCATGCCACAGTGGGGATCGTCCCTGCAGGAGGCTGCCCTGGGTGTGTGTGTGTGTGTTACACGTGTGTGTTACACATGTGTGTGCGCGCATGTGGCGAGGGCCACTATGCATGTGGGGGCGACCTTAGTGGATGCAGCGCACCCTTTGTGTCTGTCCTGCCTCCTTTCCTTGGGTCCAAGTAGCTCTGGGGGCTGCACCACGGAATCCCACCGGCCACTCCCTCACTGCCGGGCTGCTCCGCTGAGAGCAGCTCTAAGCAAACCGACCCCAAAGGCCGAGGAAGCCGAGAGGCCAAAGAAAGAGGCTGAAGAAAGAGGCAGTGTCTCAGGAAGAAACATTTAGTGGGGACTCACAAACAGAAGCCATGTCCCGGGCAGCTCCCAGATGAGATGGGACTGTGGGTCCCCACGCCACTCCGCACCCCCCACCCACACCCAGGGCGACATACCACAGGGGAGGAACGTAGGACAACAGCAGTCGACCCTCAGGCTGCAGTGCGACTCTGCCTAAGGGCGGGATTTATGGTCAAGGTTGCTTTGCCCTAAGGTCAGGATTTATGGTAACAGTAGATAAAGCAGAAATCTTGGGGGTGTTCCTGGAACAGGGGTTAAGCAGAGTGGAAGGGGCGCATTAGCATCCAAGATGGAGTTGCTCTAGCTTCCACAAGGGGTGGGTGTGGGAACCGTGCCGGGCGTGTGGGGTGACAGGCCCAGCTGTCCCACAGCCGCGTCCTGCCCGCCCCTCCTCCTGGCCCCGCTCCTGGGCTGAACTCACACCCCAAAGCCTGGTCCAGGCCTGGGCCAGGCGACGTGGCAGTTAGGAGCCTGTCGTGGCTCCCCCACTTCCCTGCTGGTCCTCAGGAGACCACAGGCCACCCCCACATGGAAGAGCAGAGAGGGCAGATGGGGAGGGCGAGAGAGGAACAGGGTGAGACACCAAGTCACAGCCTCACTGGGCAAAATGGATGGTGAGAGGGGTGAGCTGCTGTCCCAAGCAGGGTCACTGCTGGCTCTCAGAGATGCTGTGGAAAGGGGCCGTGGGCAGGGGAAGGGCTATGGGACTCTTCCTAGCTCTCCTGGCTCCCCTCCCCGTGTCCCGGCCCCCCAGCAGGAAGTGGCAGGGACTGACCACACTGCCGTGGTGTTTGCCAGGCCCCTGTCCCCTGGGCAGCCACCCTCTCAGGGAGGGCAGGGCTGAGGGGAGCTGCTCAGGCTCTGCCAGCACCTGCTCTGTGGCCTTGGGCAGGCTGCCTGCCCCTGCGAGAAATGGGAGTCATTATGGGCATGTTCATGCCTGGGGTGCAAGATGCCCAGGGGTCAGCTGCCCCAGCTTCAGAGCACCTCCCACGGCCCGGCCTTCTCCTGTCTGGGCCCTACTGCCAACCCCGGGAAGGTCGCCCGGAGCCCCGGAGCCCAGGCCTCTGTCCTGTCTTCCCCTGGGGCCGGGGCCAGGGGACTGGGCAGCAGGGCTGCAGTGCCCAGGGAGGTAGGACGGTCCACAGGCAACTGCAGCCACCCCTCATGCATTAGCCAGGCTGTGTGTGCTGGGGGCAGGCCTTGGGCGGCTCGCTGCCACAGGTGGCTGAGAGGGTGCCCAGGCTGGAGGGGACAGCCTCCAGGCTGCTGCCCTGCCCTCTGCAGCCTGGTCCCCACAGGCTCTGGGGCCCTGGTGTGGACTCTCTGCCCTTTCTAGACCCCTGATGAGGATGCAGGGTTGGGGGCAGCCAGATGGGGGAAGGCTGAGGGCAGCTGCCATTTGGGCACAAGCCCACGTGCTCATGCCTTTCCCCATGACCCACCGTGTAGACAGCCAAGCTATGCCAGGGGCCACCACCCAGAGCCTGGTGACAGCAGGATGGCTCCTCCAAGCTGACCCTGGACAGTGCCTGGAGTGGCAGTGGGGCCAGGCTGTGCTGTGCTGCAGGCGGCCCCCACCCGGAAGGGGCGAGTGTGTCTCTTGGGGAAATTCTCGGAAAGCCTGGGTTGAGATGGCGCCGTGACAAACGGGACCTGGCGGTGCATGAGCCCCCGAGTCTCCTCAGCAGCAGCCATTACTAAGATGTTGATGTATTTACTCTCCATCCCTTTTGCTCCTGTTTTGCATACGGCTGACCACCTGTCACCATGAAATAACAGTAACAGCAGAGTGGGACGCTTGGGTCACGCTCAGTGCTGGGCGTGGGGCTGGCCACCTCTCGCACATCACGGCCCTCCTGGGTAGGGACTCGGAAGCCCAGGGTGACTGCGGTGCCGATGGCAGACTGGGAGCGGGCTCAGCCTCCCAACTTCCAACCAGATGTGCGTGATCTTGTGGGCGCTGGGCCAAGCCCCACACAGCTGGAGAGACCTGTCAGTGCAGGACTGGGCTGTGAGGGGTGTGGGTGCCTGCGGTGCCACGTCTGACCCCACCGCCACCCTCTAGTCCCTGTTCAGGTGTGACCTTCATGATCCACACGGTGAGCACTGTGTCCTGTGGGCACCGGGGCAAGGCGGAGCTGGTGGTGGTGCCCCTTGTGCTGGCTATGAGCACCGTCCTGGCCCTGCACACCCTGGGGCTTCTCCCCCGGGCTCCCGGTGGGCCTGTCGGGGGTGGCCAGTCAGGGCTGGGAAGACACAGCTGCTTTCACAGTCCCCGTGGCTGGACAGCTGCTTTCACAGGACCTGAGGGCAGGAGATGGAGCGGCCTGGCCCAAGGACAGTGTGACAGGGCAGAGCCAGGTGGAAGGCTGCCCCCGCCACCAGTTCCCGGCCAGGTGGCATTTCCCAACCTGGCCTCAGCCCAGACACGGGGTCCTCTCTTCGGGTCTCGCCTGAGGAGCTCTTGTCTTCTGTGTGTGGCTCCAGCTTGTCAGTGTCTGCCGAGTTTCCGCAGGACATGGTTTGTCCTCGGCAAGTGACACCTTGATGTCCCAGGTGGGTGGGCCTCCCGGAGCTGGCAGGGCCAGAGCCAGCCCCGCAGGTGCTGCACAGCGTCGTGGAGGGGGTCGCACGGGCCCCCAGTGCTCCCCCGGATCTGGGAGCCTGTCGGATGGGCCCTGGGGTGCAGCCACCGCTGCCCCAGCTCCAAGGACCAGGTGCTGCCGGGAAACAGGCCGTCCCCTCTGCGACAGCCGGGGCCAGCGGGGAGAAACGGATGGAGACAGTTCCCTGACCTCTTGCCCCAGAGGTCACCAAATAGAGAAAAACAATTAGGACCCGAGCCCCGGCTCGCCCACCTCCTCACTCCCGAGTTCAGCAGCCGGCGCGGTGTGCGCGGCAGGCCGAGGGCACGCAGTCCGGCGGGGCTGCCGGGCGCCTCTCGCTCCGGGTTTCTGGCTCCACAGTGGACCCGGGCTCGGTCCCGGCTGCCACTTCCCAGCAGGGGACGTGGCATGAAGCCCCGTGTGCCTTCGTGCTGGTTAGGCGCTCTGAAGAGCACTGGCGACCGCCTGGCGCGGCGCGGGGAGGGAGGGCGCAGGCCCCGCCCCCGCAGTCACCGCCGCCCCCGGGACGGGACGGCGCGGGGCCTGTCGCGCAGGGCGTCGCACGTGGGGCCGCCTGCGGCGGGGCTCCTGCTGCTCTGCGACTCTTCAGGCGGGACCCGCGGTGTCCAGGGCGGTGCAGGCCCGCAGGGCAGACGGCCGCCGGCCTCCGCTGCGGAGCAAAGGCCGGAAACACTGAACGACCTGGGACTTGCATCGCATTTGCCTTCGCGCCCGCACACCGCTGGAGCTCCACGGGTGCTTTTGAAGAAATGAAGTCTGTGCACTACCGCATACTCCAAAAAGAGAAAGGTGACTGGGCCGATTTCTGATGAATTACAGTTTATTATTCAATTTAGAAATGCCTTCTCACGGGGATGCCTTGTTCCTTTTATATTATGTATACTTCATTTGTTTATTTATTGGTAAGTTATAACTTTTTTTTTTTTTTACCTTACAAACCACATGTTACTCTGAATTTAAGTTCCCTCCTCAAGAAACCCGGGTGGTTGGGTCCTTGGGCTCTGCCTCCTGGCACCTGCTGAGCATGTGGTAGCAGCACCCACGGATGCTGCTGAGACCTGCAGGCCTGGTAAAGTCTCTTCTCAAACCTGGGGCAGCGGGCATCCTGGGGCGAGGGCATCCTGGGGCGAGGGCATCCTGGGGCGAGGGCATCCTGGGGCGAGGGCATCCTGGGACGAGGGCATCCTGGGGCGAGGGAATCCTGGGGCGAGGGCATCCTGGGGCGAGGGCATCCTGGGGCGAGGGCATCCTGGGGCGAGGGCATCCTGGGGCGGCGGGCATCCTGGGGCGAGGGCATCCTGGGACGAGGGCATCCTGGGGCGAGGGCATCCTGGGGCGAGGGCATCCTGGGGCAGCGGGCATCCTGGGGCGAGGGCATCCTGGGACGAGGGCATCCTGGGGCGAGGGAATCCTGGGGCGAGGGCATCCTGGGACGAGGGCATCCTGGGACGAGGGCATCCTGGGACGAGGGCATCCTGGGGCGAGGGAATCCTGGGGCGAGGGCATCCTGGGACGAGGGCATCCTGGGACGAGGGCATCCTGGGACGAGGGCATCCTGGGGCGAGGGAATCCTGGGGCGAGGGCATCCTGGGGCGAGGGCATCCTGGGACGAGGGCATCCTGGGGCGAGGGCATCCTGGGACGAGGGCATCCTGGGACGAGGGCATCCTGGGGCGAGGGAATCCTGGGGCGAGGGAATCCTGGGGCGAGGGCATCCTGGGACGAGGGCATCCTGGGACGAGGGCATCCTGGGGCGAGGGCATCCTGGGGCAGCGGGCATCCTGGGGCGAGGGCATCCTGGGGCGAGGGCATCCTGGGGCGAGGGCATCCTGGGGCGAGGGCATCCTGGGGCGGCAGCCTGCCCCCAGTCCCAGAGGGCACAGCCCAGAGGGCCCTGCCTCCACTGGGCCACAGCCTGGTGACTCCGGGCGTCTCCTTGTCCTGCAGGTTGGCGCAGGACTAAGTGCTGATGTTTATGCCGGGACTTCCGGTAGGTGCCCATTTGCTGAGCATGGAGGAGGGTGGAATTGGAGTCTCCTAAATTCTGGGGTTTTGCTTTTCCACCCTATCTGTTGGGGAGGGGCCCTGGCCGGAGGTGACTTCCTGCCAGGTCAGGAGGATGACTGACAGCAGAGGCAATTGGTGCAAATTGAATTTTTACAAAAATAGCATGTTTTTTTGATTTGAAAATGTTTATTGGAGACAACATGAAAAGCATGGGGCAGAAAAATTTCAAATCACCTATAATTCTATGACCCAGAGAGAATATCTCCCCAGGATTATTTCTATATCTCCCCAGGATTATTTCTGTTCATGGGTGTGTGTGTTTGAACACACACACATTGAAATGGGATCAATGTATGTATATTATACTATACTCTGCTTTTTCCCTTTAAAATATGTCATTAGTCTCTTGATACAATTATATAGCCTTCCACAATATCTATTCCAAAGGCTACCTGGCACCCATAGTTGTGCCATAATGTATTAAGCAATTCCTACTTATAATATTCACTGTTATAAGCAAGATTTGTGATAAGCATTCTTATAGAAAAATCTTTGTGATCATCTGTAATGATTTCCTTGAGATTCACTGTGGAAGTGGAACTGCTTGGTCAATGGCTTTTGATACAGATAGTCAGATTGTCCCAACTTTTACCCCTACTAGCAAAAACCTCACTAGCACAGAGTATTATTATTAAAAATTTTTTTCAATTAGAAATACATTGTTTTAACATGCATTTCTTTCATTGCTGATGAAGTTGAATATTTTTTCATGTGGTTTATTGTTCTGTGAATGGTCCTTTGCTTATTTTAGTGGGTACATTTGAGCATGCCAATCTTTTTCTAAGAATTAGAATTCTTATTAAATAGCATCTTAATCCCTTGTCATATATGTCTCAAACACTTTCCAGTTTGTTATTTGCCTTTTGTTGGTATTTTTTATTTCTTTTTGCACCACTCCCCCCGTTGATATTTTTGACTTAAAAATTTTTGAACATATATGCAAATCTCATCCCTTGTGATATCTCTCTTTGATGAGCTTAAAAATACTTAACCCATTTCAAGATTATATAAACATTTGCCTATATTTTCTTTGAACCCTTTTAGAGTCTCTATTTTTATATTTAAGACATTAATCCATCTAACAAAATTTTTCTAACACCATTTATTGAATATTCCCTCCTTTCTCCATTAATTTGTTAAATACTAAAGTAATAAACAGTGTATCTATTTGGGTCAGTTTCTGGGATTCTAGCCTGACCCAGTGATCTGTGTGTCTCATCCGGAACCCGGTGCTTCACTATGTGACTTGCAGCTTAGTAATACCTGTTGCAACCTGGCAGTGCTGGGTGGCAGATGGCCTTGCCAGGCTGAACTCGTCTTCTGACATTGTAGCCTCCATGGCAGCAGGGGGCGGAGCTCCTGGCGAGGGAGCTGGGCAGGGAGTGGGCCAGGGTGAAGGCAGGGTGCCCCTACAGCAGGTGCAGGCCTGCCAGGGTGTACTGCAGGCACACCCACCTCTCTGCAAGGCTAGAGCCATGACACCGCTGGGGCCTGGCCAGCTGTGGATCTCTTCTGTATCATGGAACCACCAGAAAGGGCTGCTCTTTCTCCTCCCAGTCTTCCCTATAAATCTCATGTTGGCTCTTCAGAGCCAGGTGATGGGTTTCTCAACCAGGACCACTGGGGCGGGGTCAGGGGAAAAGCTTTTATGAAGATAGCACTGTGGTATCTCCTTTATCAAATAAGTCAAAGCCCTTCCATAAACTGCCCCCAGCTCAGGACAGGGTGTCCAGCAGGCAGAGGGCCTGTGGAGCCCTGCTGGAGGAGGTAGGACCCTGTCCTGGCCTGCATCCAGGTCACTTTGGGAGCTCCTCCTTCCCCTGTTCCCCTGTCCCAAAAGGCCCAGAGTCCCCCACTCCGGAGCCTGGCCCAGAGAGCTTTCTGCCAGGCCCCTGATCTCAGGGCAGGGAAAGGAGAAACGACACCAGAATGCCAGGGGTCGGCAGCGTGCGGCGTGCCCAACGGTCCTGACTCCGTTTAAATTTCACCACACAGCACCACCCACTGTGCACGAGGAGGTTATGACAGACAGAGATTAAGTAATCTTCCCACAGCACTAGACGTGTTGGGGCCTGGACTTGAGCCTGGGCCTGTCGGTGCTTTTCTGCCTCCTGGGAGCCAGCCCTGTAGGACTACACGAGGGGTTTCGGGAACAGCTCTGCAAGCCCCATTTGGGGCCGCAGGGGCCTGGCTGAGCCCTCTCCGAGTGCGTGCAGCTCCATCTGCTTTGGTGAATCCTTTTTGGCATCCTTGAGCTCCCTGGGGGAGGCAGGGCAGAGACAAAGACTCGTTTTCAGACGAAGCGTCTGGAGAGTGCGGTGTAGTTGCCCAAGCTGCACGGTGCCGAGGGAGGAGGGGGCCTTCACAGGAGAGCACTGCATCCTCCCCTCCTCCTGCCCCACACCGGCTCCAGGCCGCATCCCCGGTGTCCAGCGCCAGGTGCTGGGGCCTGGGGCCTGCTGAGACCGATCCGCTGGGAAGAGCCAAAGGCTCTCAAGGGCCAGGGGGCAAGGGGCAGGGGGCAGGGGGCAGGGGCCAGGGGATAGGCTCTCAGCTCAGGGCCTCTGTTCCAGGCTGGTCCCGCCAGAGCCTGCAGGACTGGGGCCCCTTCTGTGCCCTGGCTGTGCCCAGCACACTCCTGACGCGCATGCAATGGTAGGCCGATGAGATCAGGAGCTTCCTCATGGGTGCATGGAAGGGTGTGGGGGGGGCAGTCGAGTGTCAGAGGCTTGCCCAGCCTAGAGCCCCCTCCCCCGGGATGGTAGCTCACCAGCCCCCCTCTGGCCAGGCCCCCAGGCACGGGCCCAGCCGACCACCACCGTCCAGTCCCGGTCTTTCGTGCCTGGATCCCAGCACCTGCCAGGCACTGAGCGGCACCTGTGGGAGGTGGCCGAGCCACTGGAGAGTGAGACTGGAGGGGCTGGTGTGCAGGCACGCGGAGACCCGGGCATGGCAGGCATGGGCTCTCCCCTGGTGCCTCTTGTGTGCTCATCAGGGCGCTCAGTGAAGAGTCGAAGCAGCCTGAAAATCAGAAGGCTGGGGCTGGACACCCAGCGACACCTTGTCTACTCCAACCCCTGCCCCCCATTTGCAGATGAGAAGGCCCAGCCCCAAGAACAAGAGACACTGTCCAGAGTCACACAGAAAATCCGCAGCAGGGCTGAGACCTGAACCAGGGTTGCCCGACCCTGGTCCCGCAGCCTTCCCCCGCCCTCGTCATGCGCCACGCGCCGGGTTCATCTGGAAAGACATACCACACGGGCAGCCTGCCGGGCGCCCGCGAGAACTGGGCAGGAGCTGCCTGGCCGGCTGAAGGCCAAGCAGGAACGGCTTTTGGTTGTTGTTGCCAGTCTGCCCTTCAATATCACCTGCCCCTGCGCCCCCGGAACAGAGCAGCGTCCTCTTAGCCCAGCACTCTCCCTTCAGCTGCCCAGGGTCCTTCTGCAAGCCTGGCTCTGCCCGCATCTCCATGAGCTCGGGAGCTGCCCATCCCACCCTCAGAATGAACCACTCTTGTGCTCTCTAACAACACGGCTCTGCTTTCTGAGACTGGCAGGTTCAGATGAGCTTCTCCGTGGAGAGCAGTGGTTCTCAAGCTTTAGCCTGCATGGGAGGCCCTGAGGGGGTTGCTAGGCCTCATGCAGCAGGACTGGATTCAGTGGGGAGGAGACAGGGTTTTGAGAACCTGCATTTCTAACAAGTTACCAGGTGACGCTGATGCTGCCGGTCCAGGGCGCCCACTCTGAGGACCACTGGAGGAAAATCATGCCATATGCTGCCCTCCCTGCGACACTGCAGAAGAGCATGCAGGCAGCTTCAAGCCCTGCGACTCAAGCTTCTGGATGTAGAGGGCTGGGGTGTAATGCACTGATTAGGGGTCACCCCTGTATTGATCCAAGAGTGGGTCCTCCACAGATTGGGGTCTGTCAATGCTGTTCCTTTTGTCTCTTCCAGTTGGCACTTCCCTGGTCCGGAGCACCCTGTTGGGCATCCTGAAAAATCAACTGTGGTATGTTTTTACCAGTGCCGAGTAGGTAATCAGTTTTCTACACTGACTTCTAGAAGATGTCAGAGTGGTTCCTGGCTGGTCCTCAGAGGCTTGTCACACACCTGGCTCAGCACTGGGTCCAAAGGAAGCAGCACCAGCCCAGACCTGGCTCTCGCTGGGAGGAAGCCAACATCTGTGCTTGTCCGTGCTAGGCCTTCACCACCTGCCTGTCCACACAGGCGCAGCACAGAACTGTGGGGCTCTTCTGAAGTTGCAGCTGTGGCCCACAGATGCATAGGACACGCAGGGCTAGGAGTGCCAGCTGCATTTGTGTGGGGAAACTACCTCTATTCCAAAGATACAGGGGCTGGTGGAATAGAGGGGGTATACATGGGTCTAGAAGGACACAGTCATGTCTTAGTGCTCCCAGTGAGTGTCCTTTCTCATTTCTCCTACAGAGATGGTTAACAAGGCCTTGCTGATTTTTAGCATCTTTCATCTATTTGAGGCCTTCTGTGTGGGTACCACTCTCCAGGACACCGTTCATGTTCATTTGCCCTCCCTGAGACCTTGTGGGGCTGTGAGAACTAACTTGTTAATACATGTCCAGGGCTGAGAGTAAGTACCCAACGTATCTGCCAATAGTAGTTGCATTATTATTCCAATGGCTCTCCTCCTCTTTGCAACTCCAACAAGCCAAAAATGAACGTAGATTAGCAAAGAACTGAAATACTACCAGTGTAAACTCACAAATCTTTTTTTTTCCTGATTCCTCATGGGCCATGGGGCTATGGGCACTGACCCCTGCCCCAGATTGGTCAGGAGCTCAAAAGCAACCACATCCTGTTGCCAGAGCACAGAGGCATTTCTACAGGGGAATGTGTCAACCCAGAATGCAGAAGGACCTGAATTTTCTGCTCCTTTGATTACTAAAGGACAGGTTCCACATAATGCAAATTTGAATTCGGTTTTTAAAAAGCACAAGAAAACAACCACCAAAACCTCCAGACACTAAAGTCTCACTTAATAAGCAGAATTTGAACTCATAGACTCCTACTTTGCATCATGAGATACGCAAATTCTTCAGGAACACACCCCTTGCATAAAAATCCCACAGCTCTGCAGAGGGATGTGCTTTTAATTAGCAACACAGAACACCTGCAGTCCAGGCCGTTCCTTGCCTGGGGGAAAACACCTGTACAATAATTATCAACTCATAAAAAGCCTATTGAAAGAAATTATGTTTATGGAGGATTTTTCCAAAGGACTCTGTGCGCTCCACCCAGTTCACTAAATATTCTAGGATTTGCTTTTGAATCAAGCTGGACATTCACAAAGCAACATGCTGGGGCCACATGGTCTTAGCCTCAGCAGAACTGCTTTTGCTGGGCTGTGTTCTGGCATCACATTCATAGGCTTTATCAAGGAACATTAAACAGAACTATTTTAGGGAACCCATTATTTCTTTTCTCATGGGATATTATTAAGTATACTATTTATGAATCAAAACTGCCATAAACATTCATGTGCAGGTTTTGTGTGGACATAGTTTTTAACTCATTTGAGTAACTATCTGGAGCATGACTGCTTGACAGTATGGTAAGACTAGGTCTCTGCTACACGTACACATAGCCTCTGGTCAACTTGGGAGACGCAGAGAACTTATCAGCACCCTCCACCCCCTTGGCTGTTTTACCTCATGGAACTCTGTTAAATCCTTGTTTAATCCACTGGTTCATGGCCTCTCCCAAACAGGGGGCCCACAACCTCAGGCTAGTGGGGCCACTGGCCCTTCCTGTGAGCCTGCCACTGAAATTGCCACTTTAATTCATAATGCTCTAAATCAGAGCATCTCAACCTCAGCACTACTGGCATGTCAGACCAGATAATTCTTTGCTGTGGGGGCTGCCCTGTGCATGACAGGATGTTTAGCAGCATCCCTGGTCTTCATCTTCACTCACTAGATGCCAGTAGCACCCCCCGGTTGTAACAACCAAAACCATCTCCAGAAATTACCAAATGTCCCGTGGGGGCAAAATCACCCCCAGTTGAGCAATACTGGTCCAGAGCACATCAATTATGATTTGGGAGAAGTCTTTTTTTAGCCAAAAAAGATTACAGTGCCATGATACATAACAACCAGCAATGTGCACACCACATGTCAGCGTGCAAGAGGCAAGCATCTCCTATCCCCGGTGCGTTACCTCTTTGCTCAAATGTGTACAAGCAAACCACAAAATGCTCCCCATCCCCCTCACATGAACAAAATAAAAATAACCATCTGTTGGTCAACAAATGCAGACTGAGCATGAGCTGTACCTGTAGTTTATTAGATTTGGGGTCAAGTTGGGAGAATGAAACTAATCAAATAAAGCAAACAGTATTTTTTCCAGCGTAATCGTCATCCGTGAGATGAGACATAATCAGACGGCAGCCGGTGAGGGCTGCCTGTCTCACATGGGTAAGCCGGCACCTTCGCTTGCCAAGTGTAGTGGGCAAAATAATGGCCCCCGAAGATACCCGCCCCGTAGTCCTTGGAACCTGTGCGTGATACACGGCAAATGGGACTTCGCAGATTTGATTAAGGTGAGGATCTTGCAATGGGGAGATTATCCAGATGGGCGCAATGTAATCACGAGGGTGCTCAGAAGAGGGAGGCAGGAAGGTCTGAGTCAGAGGAGATGTGAGGATGAAAGCAGAGGCTGGAGTGATGCAGGGCCACGAGCCAAGCAATGCAGAAGGAATTCCAGAAGCTGGAAAAGGCAGGAAACAGATTCTCCCCTAGGGCCTCCACAAGGCACCAGCCCTTGATTTGGGTGCAGTGAGACCCATTTTAAACTTCTAACCTCCAGAACTGTAAAATAATAAATTTTTCCTTCACAGAAGTAATCAAGTTAAATAAAATAATAAATTTATGTTATTTTAAGCCACTAAGTTTGCAATAATTTGCTACAGCAGCCACAGGAAACCAATACGTCACATCTCCACCATGTCAAGTTAGTCGGGTCGCCCAGACCAATGGGTGTTTGATCACCAATTCTACGTTTACTTCTAGTGAGGCAATCATGGGTGGAGGGGAAGCCTGGGGCTCTGGAGCTGTATGCAAAACACAGCTACTTCTGTGTCACCTGGGCAAAGTGACCTGACCTTTCCGTGACAGCCTCCCCAGGGAATAAAGGGAGACAACGCTGTGAGAATCCAAGGGAGCAACGCTTAGGAAAGTGCCTGTTGCACAGAACACCTGCTCTTGGTCTCATCGTTGCCACCCCCTTGCCTGTCCGCCCCCTCCCAGTGTGTCTGTGGTGGAGTCCTGAGAGGAACTGGGCAGCTGGCCTTTGGTGCCATTGCGCATGCCATCAGACGTCACATCATCGGCCTCCCCTTGGGTGTCGTCCTGACCTTTGAGGTCAGAATGAGAATCAAGGGTATGTAGTGTGAGGAACAGTTGAGAGAGGCCTAGATGGTCATCGGACACTCTTCTCATTGTCACGTGTCTCCTCCAGGCCCCTGGCTGGGCATGCTGGCCTGTGCCTACATCGCCCTGCTGGACTGGAAGTTAGCTGGGGAGGAGATGAGTAGGTCAGCAGCCCCTGGCCATGAGATACACCCTGCACCCGGCCAACGAGGCAGCCAGACATACCGTGAGCACGTCAGGACTGGGCAGCAGCGATCTATGGTATGGCGGGTGGGGATCATAGAGGGGGTACCTGAGTCTTAGCAGTTGCTCTTGTCATTGTAATTGGCCAGTATAAGCAACACACTCCACAGTTACAAAGAGAAACACAAAACCAAAATCCTTCCTTAGATAATCCCACCTGTGGAAAACCAAACAAAAGCAAAGAGCTCAAACTAGTATGAACCCAGACGAGCCCCCAAGAGTGTGCCTTGACTTTGGAAGAGATAATAAAATCACCCTGCCCACCACCCTCTTTTTAAACAGGGAAGGGCAGCCTCTGCTCTCTCAGACATAGTAAAGGCAGAACTCAGTCTCCAAGCAGAGCACATAAGGGGTGCTCTCTCATAGACCCTGAACTCCATAGGGGTACGGGTCTGCCTTTGTGCACAAAGTCATCCTGACACTTAAGAAACTGCACATAGTCTAGGCGCGGTGGCTCACACCTATAATCCTAGCAGTCTGGGAGGCCGAGGCGGGTGGATTGTTTGAGCTTGGGAGTTTGAGACCAGCCTGAGCAAGAGCGAGACCCCGTCTCTACTAAAAAAAAAAAAAAAAAAGAAAGAAAAGAAAAGAAAAGAAAGAAAGAAAGAAAGAAAGAAAGAAAGAAAGAAAGAAAGAAAGAAAGAAAGAAAGAAAGAAAGAAAGAAAGAAAGAAAGAAAGAAAGAAAGAAAGAAAGAAATTAGCTGGACAACTAAAAATATATAGAATAAATTAGCTGGGCGTGCTGGCGCATGCCTGTAGTTCCAGCTACTGGGGAGGCTGAGGCAGGAGGATCGCTTGAGCCCAGGAGTTTGAGGTTGTTGTGAGCTAGGCTGATGCCACAGCACTCTAGCCCGGACAACAGAGTGAGACTCTGTCTCAAAAAAAAAAAAAAAAAAAGAAACTGCTCATAGATTTAAAACAATAATTTAAAAAAACCAAAAAAACAAAAAGAACCCCAAACCCAGGCCAGCGACGGTGAAGTGCTGGGCTGACAGGCCGACCTAGGTGAGCTCTTCCTTTAGGCGCAGAAACACGTGGCCAGGCTGCAGCTGCAGCAGCAGAAAGCAGAGAGCAAAAAGCCCAGAGCTGGGCCTGAGAAACTGGTCACATTTTCTGACAATGTTGTCACAGCTGCTTCTGCTTTGGTGCACACGTAAATGTCAGCAGCACATTTCTCCTGGCCACCCTCTTGTGTCTCATGCAATTGGAAACTGTGCAAGCCCAAGCTGTCTTTCTTCCTATCATCATGAAAATGATGTCCCAAGCCCTATGAAGACAACATCTATTGTTTAACAGGCATGAAAATACCAGGCCCTGTACCAAGTACTCTTCATCCTTGGCCTTGAGTGGTAACCAGACATCTTCCCATCCTCAGAGGAGGACGCAAGACTGAAAGAACTTAGGTGCTTTCTCCTCCATCCCACAACTCATAAAGGCAAGAGACAAGATCGGAGCTCCGACCCATCAGACTCTACAGCTTGTGTACTCCCTCACTGAACTCCACCCTGGGATGGAGGCTACCTCCTGGCCTGTACCTGTAAGTCCAGGGAGGTCAGCCTGGCCTGACTCGTGGGCCCTGGGGGCAATTCCACTACCTCTCTCCACTCTATCAGGCAGACACACACCTCTCTGGTTTATGCCCAACTTTCATGTAATGAAATAATGGTACCCTCTTGCCCTAGGGCTAATCCTGAGTGCTGGGTGTGTGTGTAAATATCCCCAAATTCTCACAGATTATGTCTCTGTGATCTCATCTCATCCCAGGCTATCCCTTGATCAGTGCAGTAGTGAGCAAACTGACAAAAACTCTGGGAGCTTAAATTGTCACCAGAGAATACAGTAAGACATGATCAACTAAGTGCTTAATAAACACTCTTGATGTCATGCATAAAAGTTATATTCAATGTGTCATACGTCTTCACCAGGACAGGCTCAGATAGGAATACTCCTCCCCTGATCCTAGCAGTAGGCTTCATCTGTACAAGTTCTCAGTTTAAGATGCCTTCCCACATATTCCCTTCTCTAATCTTGCCTGGAAAGTAGATAAGGCAGGTATTTTACTGGCATAACATATACTATGCAGTATAACAAATGCAGCCAGGCGAAGCTTCCTGATTCCAAGGCCAAAGCTCTTCTCCCCACCCTCTGGACTACTGAGTTTGCTCCTGTTTGCTTCTGCCATGGCTGTGGGCAGCTCCCCTGGCATTAACTTGATGATGTATTCAAAGCCTAGATGCCACATGGACCTCTTCAGGACTCCAGAGGTGGCCCATGCCCTTTTAGCTCCTGCTGAAAACAGACTGTCAGCAAAACAGCTGGTCACCTGCTGCAGGGTTGCTCTAGGCACACTGATGGTGGGGCTCTCATCAGGGTCCTGACCACCAGCCGAAAAACAGAAAGAAGACCAAAAGTGGCCGCTCCCAGCACACACACACCCTCAGTCTGCCCTACAAAAGCACCAACAGGATCCAGTATAGGTGGACACTTTGGACTCAGTAAAAGAACTTCAGCTGGTACCTAATGGTGACATTCAGAGGGATCTGAACAGAGAAGATCGATGGTTCGGGTCAAATTGGATTTTTTTCCTCTCGCTTGGTTTGTTCTATAGAAGACATCAGCCAACTGGAAGGGTGAGAATCCCGCAATTGTCACTATTATTAATAATGTAAAAGGCTTCAAATGGGACATTTCAAACAAAATCATAAAAACCACTGTTACGTTAAAAATTACATATTTCCTGAGCACAGTCTGCTGCCCAAGCCTGTTCATAAAGCCTCCGGGAGCTCTGAGGCACCAGTGGGCGTGCCCGGGAGCTGACACCCGTGCACCCCTGCAGATACAGGTGCTGTGAGGGCCTGACCAGGACAGGCGGCTGTCTGCATGCCCTTCCTCCCCTCCTCTCCAGTTCCTTCCGTCATTTTCCGTATCACAGACCTCGAGAAACGCTTGTTCTTACCACACTTTTTCCTGCAGTAGTGACATGATATAAACAAGGGCACCAAACCCAGACTTTTGCCACATAGCCTCAGGACAGAATTCAACACTGATCCACACTCTTGGATGCTTTTCTCTGAGGCCTGGTATTGGTGAACACCTTCAGGCTCCATGGTCAATCAGGCCACATACAGGCATCAAAACTGGAGGACAGTGTAGAGCTGCCACTAGCTACACAGCTTGAGCATTTCTAGCCGGAAGCACGTTAACAAAACACATTTGCCAACAGGGAGAAAAGGCTGCGTAGAGTGTACACCCCTGTTCTGAAAAGTCAACATGCTACGAATTCAGTTCCATAGTCTTCAGTGTCCACAGTGACACTCCAGGCCTTCCTCAAAGGAAGGCAGCAGCTCATATCCTTGTCTGTGACAAAAATACCTTAGTGAGTTTCTATCACCCAAACAAAACCATTAGGTACAGAGCACAGCAAAGTCATCAGTGAAGCAATTCTAGATTCTATGCCACTGTTTGTCCAAGTGTGTTCGCTGGTTAACAGGTATTAAGGAAAAGGAAGTCTGGGAAACAACACACACTAGTACTTCAAAGGTTCTACAAGACTTGAGTCCTTTAATACGGTGATGTGCTTTTGCAAATCACAGGATTGGTGGTAGGACCATTTTTTGTGTAAAATCTTGTGAGATTAGTGTTCTATGAATGTGCTTAGAGAAACACTTTTTTTTTTTGCCTTTGTAACTTTTTTTTTTTCATTTTTTATTTTTATGGATTTAGGCGGCACAAGTGCAGTTTTGTTACATGGGTATAGTTGTGAAGTCTGGGCTTATAGTTTAACCATCATCCAAATACTGTACATTGTACCCATAAAGTGTTCATCCCTCAACCCCCTCCCACCCTCTCATCCTTCCAAGTCTCCAATGTCTATTATTCCAATCTATGTCCGTCTATCAGTTGCCTGTAGATATGTATGGGTCCTCCATTCTGTTCCATTGACCTGTGTCAATTTTTATACAGTACCACACTGCTTTGGTTGCTATAGTCTTGTAGTATAATTTGAAGTCAGGTAATGTGATATCTCCAGCTTTGTTCTTTTGCTTAGGATTGCTTTGGCTATTTGGGATCTTTTTTGGTTCCATATGAATTTTAGGATTGTTTTTTCTAATTCTGTGAAAAATGACATTTTGATAGGAATTGTGTTGAATCTGTACAGTGTTTTGGGCAGTATGGTAATTTTAATGATATTGATTCTTCCAATCCATGAACATAGAATGTTTTTCCATTTTTTGTGTGTGTCAGCTATAATCTTTTTCCTCAGTGTTTTGTAGTTTTCCTTGTAGAGATTTTTTCACCTCCTTGCTTAAATGTATTCCTATTTTTTTTTTGTATTAATAACTACTGAAAATGAGGCAGCCCGTTAGCTCAGTTGGTTAGATCGTGGTGCTAATAACTACTGAAAATGGAATTGTCTTCTGGATTTTGTTTTCAGCTTATTAGTGTACAGAAATGCTATTGATTTGTGTATGTTGATTTTGTATCCTGAAACTTTACTGAATTCATTGACCGAATCCAGGAGTCTTTTGGCAGAGTCTTTATGGTTTTCAAGGTATACAATCATACTGTTAGCAAAGACAGGTAATTTAACTTCCTCTTTTCCAGTCTGGATGTTTTCTTTCTTTCCCTTGCCAGTTCTGGCTAGGACTTCCAGCAGTATGTTGAATAGGAGTGGTGAAAGTAGGCATACTTGTCTTATTCCAGCTCTTAGGGGGGTATGATGTTGGCTGTGGGTATGTCATATATGGTTTTTATTACAATATTTTGAGGTATGTTCCTTTTATGACTAGTTTTTTGAGCGTTTTATCATGAAGAGATGCTAAAATTTATCAAATAATTTTCTCTGCATCTATTGAGATGATCATATGGTTTTTGTTTTTAATTCTGTTTATATAGTGGACCCCATTTACTGACTTGCATATGTTGAACCATCCTTGCATCCCTGAAATAAAACCCACTTGATTGTAGTGTCATATATTTCTGAGGTGCTGTTGGATTCAATTTGCCAGTACTCTGTTGAGGATTTCTGGATCTATGTTTATCAGGGATATTGGTCTGTAGTTTTCTTTTTTGTTGTGCCCTTGCCTGGCTTTATCAGGGTGATACTGGCTTCACAGAATGAGTTAGGGAGGATTCCTTCCTCCTTGATTTTTTTAGAACTGTTTCAGCAGTATTTGTACTAGTTCTTTCTTGCATGTCTGGTAGAATTCTGCTGTCTGGTCTTTGGCTTTTCTAGTAAAATTTTTTGTTACTGATTCAACCTCATTACTTGTTATGGGTCTGTTCAGGATTTCTATTTCTTCCTGGTTCAATCTGGGGAGGTTGTATGTTTCCAGGAACTCAACCATTACTTCTAGGCTTCCTAGTTTGTGAGCATAGAGTTATTTATAGTAGTCTCAGATGATCTTTTGCATTTCTGTGGTATCACTTACAATGTCTTCTTTTATATTTCTGGTTGTTTATTTGAATCATCTTCTTGGTTAGTCTAGCTAGCAGTCTATTGATTTTGTTTATCTTTTCAAAGAACCAACTTTTTGTTTTATTGATCTTTTCTAATTTTTTTGGTCTCAATTTCATTTAGTTTTGCTCTGCTCTGTTAATTTTTTTGTACAACTAGCTTTGGGTTTTTGTTTTTCTAGTTCCTTGAGGTGCTACGTTAGATTGTTAATTTGCAATCTTCCTATTTTCTCAATATAGGCATTTAACACTATAAACTTCCCTCTCAGCACTGCTTTTGCTATATCCCAGAAGTTTTGGTATGTTGTGTCTCCCTTTTCGTTTCACACAATTTTTTTATTTCCATCTTAACTTCATCGTTGTTCAGGAGCAGGATGTTTAATTTCCATGTATTTGTATAGTTTCAAGAATTCCTCTTGGAATTGATTTTTAGTTTTATTCCATTGTGGTCTAAGGTACTTGAAATGATTTTGATTTTTTACAATTTATTGAGACTTGTTTTGTGGCCTAAGAGAAACATTTGTTTTAGATCAGCAACTGGGGGCCAGGCACATGGCTCATGTCTGTAATCCTAGAACTCTGGGAGGCCAAGGCAGGAGAATTGCTTGAGGTCAGGAGTTCGAGACCAGCCTGAGCAAGAGCGAGACCCCATCTCTACTAAAAATAGAAAAATTAGCCAAGTGTGGTGGCACATGCCTGTAGTCCCAGCTACTCAGGAGGCTGAGAAAGGAGGATCGCTTAAGCCCAGGAGTTTGAGGTTGCTGTGAGCTAGACTGATGCCACGGCACTCTACTCAGGGCAACAGACTGGGACTCTGTCTCAAAAAACAAAACAAAACAGAACAAAAATAGATCAGTAACTGGGGGTAGGAATTGGAAACAATGCCATTTACTATAGCTAACAATCCACACACACAACAGAACATAATGTGAGAAAATCATCTTGGCTAAGAATTTAAAATGAGAAAGTATGACAAATAAAGTTGACAAATAACAACTTTGACAGATAAAGGCAAAAATGGGCCAGGTGCAGTGGCTCATGCTCAGCATTTTGGGGGGCCAAGGTGGGAGAACTGCTTGAGGCCAGGAGTTTGAAATTCCATTTCCACAAAAAATTAAAAAGAAAAAAATCAGCCAGACATGGTGTTGCATACCTGTAGTCCCAGCTACTCAGAAAGCTGAGGCAGAAGGATCGCTTGTGCCCAGGAGTTCAGAGTTACAGTGAGCTGTGATGGTGCCACTGCACTCCAGCCTGGGCAGCAGAGTGGGACTCTGTCTTTAACAGAAAAAGGCAAAACATGGATTCATAGTTGGATAAAATTTATGATCAAAGGATTGTCTCCAATAGAGCATGTTTGAATAACACTAAGAATATTATTAAAATTCATTCTAGTTTTATGAAATATAATGTCTTTATTTCAAAGTAGAATGTATTAGTAGACAAGCCATTAATTTAGTTTAGAAACATAATGTACCATATACTAAATGAAAATTCCATATTGAAATTTTGTCTAAGATATTTTATGATTGATTATTCTGACAGAGCCACAGTTTAAGCAACTTTTTTTCAACTAGGCTAGTCATTAATTCTTGACACCTCATACAGTGATAAAGACATACTTCCCTTACATTAGTATGACAGCCCTAATGAAACAATTTATTCAACAAATTATACATTCTCTAAAGTGAATTACATTCTCTCATTGAATGGGCTGAGTCTCTTTCCAAATCCAAGAGAAAGGAGGTGGAGTCCCTGCAGCTGGGAGCTCTGAGGCACAGCCACAGTGCAGCACTACCCTGTCTGGCAGGTAATGCTGCGTTCCACACAGGCCTCTTCTTTAGCACTTCCCCACTTGGCTGAAGTACCTTAGGTCTTGGCCACATAAGGCAGTGATGAGAATAATTTCTCACTTGCTCAGGAGATCCTCTTACCATCCTTTTTCTCCTTCAGTATGGTCAGTTGCAATGGCTTACAGAGTTATTCTTCAAACGATCCACCATCTATCTGCCCAATGAGTCTCTCAAGCCCCAAAGTCCTAATATCCAAGGCCTCTTTTTCAGTGAGAGGAATGGTTCCCCTCCGCCAACTTTAAGTTATGTAAGTTAAATTTATTCAGAAAGGGATCTCTCTGAAGTTTAAAAAAGTGAAATTTACTTGCATTGTGCTACAGAAATAAGAAACTTAAAGATTTGTCCTTGGAGATCTACTAACTTGGAACTTTAGGGTCCTAAAAGAGGATAAGTATTTTGATTATAGTATTTTTTAAATGCTAGTTAGGTTTTATAAGATGAGGAATTCTGTTAACTTCAACACCAGAAGAGTGAAATTGGCAACGATCTTCCAGGAAGCCCTAGCATTTATAAGATCCTTTGAGCGATATTAGTCACTCCATACTGAGCCAGGTGCAGTGGCTCATGCTCAGCATTTTGGGAGGCCTAGGTGGGAGGATTACTTCAGGGCAGGACTTTGAGACCCCCTTTCCACAAAAAATTTAAAAGAAAAAAAATCAGCCAGACATGGTGGTGTATACCTATAGTCCCAGCTACTCGGGAGGCTGAGGTAGGAGGATCGCTTGAGCCCAGGAGTTCAGGGTTACAGTGAGCTGTGATGGTGTCACTGCACTCCAGCTTGGGCAACAGAGTGAGACTCTGTCTTCAACAGAAGAAAAAAATAGGCAAAAAATGGATTCATAGTTGGATAAACTTTGAGGGGGCTGCTGCTCCTCCTCCATATTCATATGGAGGAGGAACAACCCCACCCCCCATCCTAATACAGTTCAGTTTTAGTGCCTCAAACCTAACAGGGAGCTGGGAAGATCTAACCTCACCTCTCTAGACTACAGAGGACTGCTAGTAGCCCTAGGAAGTGTTGAGTTGTTGAAAGCTTTACACAATGATGGTGGGAGCAGGGGTAGGGGAGGGGGTGCAAAGTCCCACGAACTGAATGGAAAGAGTCACTGAGCAGGTCTGAGATACCCTTACATCCCCAAGGAGTCTGGATTTAGCCTAACACATTCTCCTTCCCTAGCCCAAAGCTCTAAGATTTGAGTAAGCACAGTCTAGGATAGGTTCTCTGAAAATCCTCACTATTGGGGAATGCTGGGATTTGGATAAGATGGCAAGTTTTATGAATGGTGAGTGGCAATGACTTTCATGTTTGATCACAGTACATTTGCATATTTTCTTACTATTTTTGGTAGGATTTAAAAATTATTAGTTCATTAACCATTTAAAAGAGGAATAATTCAGTAGAGGCAACTAGGAGGTTGAACAGGATCATTCTTCAGTAGTATCCAGCCTGGAGAAAAGAAAAAGGAATCCAGTTTACTCTGCTGGTTTAAAAACCCACCCACAACCAGCCTTGTAACATGAGCTCATTACTGGGACTCTAACGAATACTGCCTACCTTAAGAGACTCTAAATGCCTTGTACAAAAAAAGGTTACATATCCCTAAGAAGTGTTAGGTGTGGTTTGGGCTGAAGATAAAGGATTATGCCCTTCCTCAAAAAACAAGGAAGACAGGTGGTGATAGAGGCTGTATTCTGTCCAATATCAATGAGATAATATCCCAGTGGGGACAAGAGTTGAAAATATTCATTTATTATTCTAGCATTGTAAGTAGGAAGCTAAAGTCTCTACATGAAATTTGAAAACTGATAAACAATTTTGTTTCTAAAATTCAAAATCAGTACTGAATTTAATGCATCCTATTGAAGCTGAGGAGGGGCTGCTGCAACTGCAAGGTTCAAATGTCATGTTTAACTGTCAAAGGCCTAATGACATTTATCAACTTTAACATTTTCAAATCCACACCTCCTTCCCCATGATGTTTTCTGTAGCTTCTAAGCTTTACTGAAACTTTACTCTGTGTATAGTACTTACGGTCCAAAACCATTCTAATTCTAGTAGGTAATTAATAAAACCAAATCCAAGTTTATAACAAAATAAGTACACTACTCAGTGAAAAAAAGCCATTTCAGAAAAAATGTTTGTAATTACAATAAATAAAGACTCCTCAAGGAAGTATACAATACAGATTTAATCATTTAAAATAAAAGTGATTTGATAAAAAAAGAGGATTAAAAGCTCAGAGAGAAGAGCCAAGAAGCAGCAAAGAAGCAAAAAACCCAAATCTCTACCTAGTCCAGACTGAATCCAAACAAATATTAACAACTAATAGTAATCAGAATTGAGAGGGGGAGTTAAAAGTGCCCTGGATGCCTCCTCCCCTAGTCTGTAGACGAGCAAGCTGAGGCCTAAGTAAGGGCTCATTCACAAAGGCCTCACCCAAAGTCATAATTAAGTCAACACTGGAACCAGGAATCAAAGACACATTTTTTTGTTCCCAGCTAAAGGTTTTTATAATATATATTGCTGCTTCTCTAGACACTAACAGAGAAAGATCTGCCTGCCAAAGTGTTTTGGAAACTCAAACCTGCTTGTATAGTGGACTGCACCTGGGGGAGCCTTCTTGGGGACATGGCAAGCCTGGGGAGTGCAGACTCTTCCTCGCCCTCCATATTTTCTGTGAGTCTGAGAAATTCCATCCTAACCAGGAAGATGCCTATCAGGCCGGGGACCAACATCTTGGGAAAAGAGCAAGAAAGGCAGATAATAACCAGAGACCCAAACAAGCCTCCAACTATATCTCTAGCCTTAGGAAGATGAAGAAGAAGTAAGACCAGAAAGCCTCTAAATTGTACACTACGTATGCCTTGATTCACTACATTGGCTACCATGAATTCCAAAGTCAAGTTTTTTTTTTTTTAAAGTTAAAACAAAACAATGCAGAGATTTTTAGAAGATTATTCTCAAATATGAGGCAAAGAGTTCAGTGTCTAAATGGTGACTGTAAGTCTGAATTAGGCAGCTGGCACTTCATCCAGGAGAGCTGAGTGGATGGGGAAGAGGAATGAGACTCACATGTGTCTGCTGTTTTTCTAGAAATAATGTTTGCTTCACCTAGACCTAGTTAAGCCATTAACTCTACACATTTCTCTTATATTCCTAGAGACTCACCCTCACTCTTATCTCGAACTCCTGACCTCAAGCCATCCTCCCGCCTCGGCCTCCCACAGTGCTAGGATTGATTACAGGCATGAGCCACCGTGCCCAGCCTTACCCTCACTCTTTAAAAATTGTGGATAAGTTCAGTTTTAATACTCTGATACTCTGGGCCAAGGTCCAAAATGTCTAGAGACAAGCAAAACACTCTTTTTTCAATAACCCCTAAGCCTCCAGCTGTAGGAAAAAAAAAACAAAAGAAAACATACCCCAACTTGGCCCACCTTACATAAAGAAAGAAAACAAGGAGTTCCTACCTCACTCTTAACAGACAGAGCCGGGTTTTGAAATCTGCTGTTCATCACTGCTTACTGGACCAACGCAGTCTGTGAACTACCAGAAAAACCAACAGGGCCTTTCTCCTCAGCACAGCTTGGTATTTCTGAGAAAACCCAAATGATTTCAAATGCAACTGGTATCTCCAACTCCACCAAAGCTGTGATACCACAGGACAAGCCAACCCTCTTTCAAATTTTAAACAAAATGTAGATATAAACACAGTGATTTCCATTAAATGGCTCTCTTCCAAGTCCATTCTTCAATGATGTTGTCAATATTTTCAATGGATCCCTCCATTGGCTGGCTGACGGCTCAACAGACAATCGCCTTTCCTCATTTCATCTTAACTTTCATTATTGCAGATTTCCTCCTTCACCCCAAAGATACACAAACTGCCTTGAGAAAGCAGTTATCATGAGGGAAAGCCCATCTTTATAATAACTAATCACCAAAGATAGACTTGATCTGATAGTCAACTTTGGAGGAAAAACAATCAAGCCTAATAAAATATCCCTCACCAAAGTTGTTCCACCACCACTACTGTCCACCACAGAGTTCCCTCCTCCATCTCCATAGCATGCTGATTTCATGCTTGTTCAAGAATAAAACTGAAAAGACCAATACCAAAAGGATCAGAAGGTTAGACAGCTCCGAATTCTGCAAGCAAGTTCTACAGCATTTTAAACTCTTAGACCAGATGTCAGCAAATGTTTTATGTAATAATTTAGAAGCTTTGAGGGCCATTCAGCTTCTGTTGCAACTACTCAACTCTGTCACCATAGCATGAAAGCAGCTGTGGATGATAACTAAACAAATGCATTCCAATAACTTTACTGACAAAAACAGGTAGGAGCTGGCATGCAGCCTGCAGTTTGCCAACCCTAAAAGTTAGACTCTAGAAGTTAACATACAGTAGTCTTGTTAGAATATGCATCTGGCAGCCACTGGGGCAGGACCAGAAACACTGGCACTTCATGAGGCATGAGGACTTACCTTGACGAGCACAGCTGCTACAATACCAAGGAAAGTGAGCAACAGGAGACCAAGTTTTCCTTTGTTGAACTGTTTCAACAGGAAGAATTTTCCCCAATCTACCTTTGACTGGCTGTTGGGAGGATATCTGAGTTTGTTAGCACCTTCTCTCTTTAAACTTTTTAATAAACAGGGACGTTGATGAGAAAAAGTATCGAAACTATGTTTTCCATGATAAGCTCCCATCCCACTGGAACCTGAAATAAAGGAAACAGACAAAACAGGCTTCAGTGTAGGTGACACAAGCTACTTCCCTTTCTAAACAATGACAGAGAAAACCCACACTCCCTCCCTGTTGCCTGGCGTGCCCCCGCTGAACCTCTCTGCCAGCAGAAGTGTCTCTTTTCAGGAAACCCTTCCCAATGTCCCTGGGAAAGTCATCTCCCTGTCAAACAGGACAGTTTCCAAGAGCAGGGCAAGGATTTGCAGCTCTTCTACAGCTGTGGTTCTCATTTAAGCCAG
This sequence comes from Lemur catta, assembly GCF_020740605.2. Classification (NCBI taxonomy): domain Eukaryota; kingdom Metazoa; phylum Chordata; class Mammalia; order Primates; family Lemuridae; genus Lemur; species Lemur catta. The sequence continues at coordinate 2,037,422 of NC_059142.1, forward strand.
GGACTGTGCTAAAAGTTTAAATGCATTCTCTTGAGATAATTCCTACCACAACCCTATTGCATAAAATATCATCAGCCTCACTTCCAGGGAGGAAAAGGAAGCTTACAGCATCAGTAAGCCTGCCCAAGGTCACATGTCTGGTAAGTGGCAAAGCCAGAATGTGAACCCGGATCAGATTCTAAATACTATGTGTGTTCTTTTCCCACCATTCCACATGGCTTGGCTCTGTTTATCCATGGCCCCACTCAGTTGTTTCCTCTAAGCCCCTGGAAAATAACAAAGACCAGGGTGACAGGGTTACATAGACGGGTAATATAAAGCAAGTGTAAACCTCTGCCCTCTAAAAAGCCATGCTCTGTGACAGTTTTCATTTATCTAATTTATTATGTGTACAACAGACCAACAGGTGCAAAGGGGTGAAGTGTGTGACAGGCATGGAGAACGGCATGTGTATGGCACAGTGGCGTGAGGCAGGGGCAGCCAGAGGGCAGTTTCCCAGGGCCAGGCTGCAGGATGGATCATTCAGGAAGCAGGCATGATGTGAGAAGAGGCCCAAGGACGAGACCTTGAGAAACCCTGACATTGATGGAGGCTACAGGATGAGGGACCAGCCAAAAACACAACCAAGGTAGTAAGGAGCTGGGAAAAATGTATGAAAATCTGAAGAAAAATTGGGTGGAAAATACTTAAAAATAAAATTAAACTGAAAGGTAAAGAATTTATATGAAGGGAACTGTAAGATTTTATTGAAGGATATAAAACAGTTATATAAATGAAGAGATATAACATGCTCCCAATAAGAGTCCACATTTTAAAGACATAAATTCTTTTTTTCTTTTTTGAAGGGAAAGGGGCAAAGTGTTGGGGGGCAGGCAAAGACATAAATTCTTGTTGGTACGGTAGTGCACACCTGCAGCTCCAGCTGCTCAGGAGGCTGTGGTGGGAGGATCACTTGAGCCCAGGAGTTTGAGGTTACAGTGAGCTATGACACCATGTCACTGTACATAAGCCTGGGTGACAGAGTGAGACATTGTCTCTTTAAAAAAACAAAAAACAAAAAAACCCCCAGATAATGAAACCAATGAGAAAACCCTAAGAATGACCCAAATACGTGTTTTTATTGAGTATAGATGGTATAAGGATGATTATTCAAAAAAATCATACCAGCATAATTGGTTTACTCTTTGGGAAAAAAAAATAACAGATTCTTATATCATGCAGCTTTCTAAAATAAACTCTGTGATTAAATATTTCAACAAATCAGAAAATTTAAAGAAATGAATATGATATTTATATAATGTTGAAGTAGGGAAGACTTTTCTAAGCCTACCCTCCAAATTAGAAACCATAAAACAAAGTCTCACAGGTTTGACTATATAAAAGTTTCAAATCATAGGTAAAATTAAAAGAAAAATTATAATCTGAAAAGAGGTAATTTGTTACAGATAAAACTAAGGACTAATTTTCTTACTTACAAAAAAGGCCAATTATATGCCAATAAGGGAGAGGTGAACACAACAAAAATATCAAGCAAAGGACAAAAATAGAAAATTCATGAGAGAACTAATTTTAAAAAGTTCAAACTCACTAATAATCACAGGAGTATAAATTAAAATGGGACCCTTCGTCTAGCAATTTAGTAGTGGAATAATCCAGTACTAGGAATATAAGGAATTGGATACTCACATGCTGCTCATGGGTATGACTCTGCAAGAGTATTTGGCAATATGTATCAAAACCCTTAAAGATATGCATTTCCAAAGAAAAACCTAAACTATATGCCAAAACATTAATAATGTTTATGCCTGGGAGGTTACTCTATTTTCCCTTATAATTCTCTGTAGTTTTTTTAATTGTTTGGACTTTTTGCCATTCAGTCTATGATACTTTGAGAATTAGAAGAAAAAGGCATTTTCATTTTGAAAAAATATGTATAAGCTCTTTTAACATTGTTATATTTCTAGACATTTTTCCTACCGAAATAATCAGAGACTGCACAAAGATATATTATGTAAGAACTATAATATCAAAAAATTTGAAATCATAAAAATCTAATACAGGGAATTGGTTACATAAATGTGCCACATTCATATGATGGAACCCTATGCAATTACTAAAATCATGACCTGCAAGCATACCAACATGGGAAAGTATCACACTATCCTGTCACATATAGGGTAGAAAAGAATATACAATAGGATACCATTTTGAATAGAATATTTGAGCATCTACATATATGTGCATGCATATAAGTGCAATACATACACCAGGTTTGTTTGGTTGGTTGGTTTTTAGAGACAGGTTCTCACTCTGTCACCCAGGCTGGACTGTTACATCCCATGGAGCAATTTATTTATGCTATTACAAAGGAAGAGGATAAAGCAGGGGCTTTATGACCATTGTTTTTATCATTTGTTTTTTTTTTTTTTTTGTTATGAGAATTCTTACATATTGGTTATTCTGTAATACCTCTATTAGACAGTAGAGAAGCCTACTAACCAGGTCCCAAAGGAGAAATAAAAAGTTGAGTCCTACCTCAGCCTCCTGAGTAGCTAGAACTACAGGCACATGCCACTACACCTGGCTACTTTAAAAAAAAATTTCTGTAGAGATGGGGTCTTGCTATGTTGTCCAGGTCTCAAACTCCTGGCCTCAAGTAATCCTCCCTGCTTGGCCTCCCAAAGCACTGGGATTACAGGTGTGAGCCACCATACTTGGCCTCCAGCAGCTGTTTTTACATAGTGGAGTTATGGGTAATTTAAATGTTCATTTTTCGGGCTCTTCTATCTTTTCCAAGTTTTCTTAAAAAGCCCAGATTCCTTTTTTTTTTTTTTTTTTGAGACAGAGTCTCACTCTGTTGCCCAGAGTAGAGTGCCATGGCGGTAGCCTAGCTCATAGCAACCTCAGACTCCTGGGCTTAAGCAATCCTCCTGCCTCAGCCTTCTGAGTAGCTGGGACTACAAGCATGCACCACCATGCCTGGCTAATTTTTCTACATATATTTTTAGCTGTCCAGATAATTTCTTTCTATTTTTAGTAGAGACGAGGTCTCGCTCTTGCTCAGGCTGGTCTTGAACTCCTGAGCTCAAACAATCTGCCTGCCTCGGCCTCCCAGAGTGCTAGGATTACAGGCGTGAGCCACTGCACCCAACCCCCATATTCCTTTTGTATTTGTGGAAAAAAAGATTTGTTGTTTTAAAGAAAAAGGTATGGTCAGTGATCCTTGTGCTACCTAATCAAAGTAGGACAGGGACTGAATCCTGGTCACTTAGATTTTGCACATAGGGGGCACTGGTGACATCATACGGAACAATTACACAGTTGATGGCTGCAGTAGCACAGTGAAAGCCAAGATTCTGTGGGGAGATCTGAGAACTAAAGATAACAGAATCTAATCTAATCTTTTAAACATCTGGGCTGTAAAACTGTAGTTACTCCAGCCAAAATTTCAGGAGTCATACTCTCATTCACCGCTCCCCCCACAGTCACTCCATCAGGAAACACTGCTGCTTGACTCCCAAAATATCCCCTTCCTTTCCACTATCTTCCCTGCTACCACCCTCTCCAAGCCACCACCATCTCTAATCTGGATCTGGCAATACCCACTAATGTGGCCTCTCCCTGCCTGTCCCTCACATATGTTAGGCACTGTGTTGGATGTGGCAATATGTTTATGTCCTAGATGGGGACCTGTGGCTGCAGGCTAGGGTTCCTTGGTCTTGGGACAAAGTTTCCTAAACCAGAAACAGATGGTCCTGCTAAACTGGACTGTTACATCCCATGGAGCAATTTATTTATGCTATTACAAAGGAAGAGGATAAAGCAGGGGCTTTATGACCATTGTTTTTATCATTTGTTTTTTTTTTTTTTTTGTTATGAGAATTCTTACATATTGGTTATTCTGTAATACCTCTATTAGACAGTAGAGAAGCCTACTAACCAGGTCCCAAAGGAGAAATAAAAAGTTGAGTCAATCATCTCAGGTGTGGGAGAAGGAGGCAGGTCACATTCCAAAGGGAACCACAACAACCAGGCTGTGTCCACAGAGCTTTACTGAGAATAAATTTCTTTGTGACCATCATCTCTAGAACAAGGCGAGTCTCATTCTACTCAAACCACAAAGCAATTCAAGGAGAGGCTGCTCCTCCCAACAGAGGGTTGAGGAACCAATGTAGGTAAGAACTGGTTACCACCTAACATGACCTTGAATAGAAAACAAAGGGACATTAGAAAATCCTTCTGACTGCTATCTGTTCCCTGGCATTCTGAACCTTTCATTGCTACCTCATTTAAAAAAAAACAGAGAGAGATCCTACTGATTAATTTGAGACCTGATTCTTGGCTCCCAAATCTCCTATAAACAAGTAAATCAATGAAGTGAAGTAAAACAATGGGCTGCCCTTGGGTAAAGAGGATCTAGGATCTAGTTGGTACAGTTTTATGGCTTGTCCCTGTGTATACATTTTAAAATTATTATTTAAATAGATAATATAAACATGTAGATTAAAAGGAAACCTCAAAAGGTACAAATGGATTTATCTCATTTTTAATTAAAAAGATACTGTATCAGCACCAAATAATTAAAAATTTCTTCATTTAAAAAATAAAAAACAAAGTAATCACAGCTGTGGTCAGTGCTACTGAGGACAGAAAGGACAGAGATTCAACCCACGCTGGAGGGACAGGCAAGGAAGCAGGAAAACCACTGTCAACTGGGTGGCAGGGGAAGGCCTGTCTCAGGAGAGGAAAATTAGGATAAGCAGCAGCCGGCTATTTCAACAGCCTGCACAAATCACTCATGCAATGGTGGTGCTTTTGAAATATTTACTATGAGCAGGAGAAAGTAATACTCACCCACTCCCCCAAAGGGGAGCGAATTGAGTACGAAGTGCATGATGACATCATTGCCTGTGACACCACCACTGGACGTCTCATCAATCATCCGCTTGATAAGCTGAGGAACAGACCAAAGGCATCCAGGTCAGTGACATCACGCCACACAGAGCACTCGAGGCTCCACACATGGGGGGCTGTGTCCTCTACGGATGCACATTCTGCCTTTGTATCAGTGGGAGTTCTTGAATCTGGGGACACTATACTAGTCAAATAATCTAAACTGCAGTTAATTTAGCAAACGTGACTGATATCTAACTTCTCAGATGCACATCTAGTGCATTGTGGAAGGCAGCCCTGAACCTTCGGGTCTGTTCACTCAATTGCCACCTGGAGTTGTACTCTCCAAAACAGCAGCAAAATGCTCTTTGTAAGGGATAATTTAGACTATATTCTGGTCTATAAAAATTAGAACACTTTCTGCTGTAAATTATAGCACATTATTAATAGGTATTATTTGGTCTTTATGAAATGCAAAAAATATTTAAGATTTAGATTTAGCATCCTATTTTTTAAGAAATAAATGCTTGGTTGGCCTAAGACCCAAAAAGGTGCAAGGACATTTGACCAACAAATGTGATCTCACCTGGGGGCCAACAAACCCTTAAGAGTTCTTCATGGCACCATCAAGTCTAGACTGCACTGACCTCAGGTGACCCACTGCAAGGAAGTGCTCCACACTGAGTTGTACCCTGGCTAGTAGACTTCAGGGTTCCTTCCTGCCCATTCCATTATCTATAGTCATTTTAAATGTCACACCATTGTTTTGTTAATAACCCAGTTTTTTCCAACCAAACATTTGGTCTCACTTCAAATACCTGTAGCTATCTGTATTTCAACAGCATCACAAGCTCTAGAACCTGCCACATGACTACCCATAGGTTACCATCAGAAACTCTCCAAGAACATTTGGCATCCTCAGACCTTGACTAGCCCCATCTTCCCCCTTCTAGTTTTCCTGTTTTTTCAAAGGGCTCCTAAACCTACTTGCCCACTCTGAGGCCACTGTCCCTGAGCAGCAGTCACCCACCTAGTGATGCAAATGAGTGAGCCATGCAGAAAGTGGCAAAGCTGCTCAACCAGGTGATGTGGTTCCACCACTCTAACAATAAGGTAACGTAATGTGAGAAACTGAAATCCATGATATCACAACCATTTACATAGCAGTGCCAGAGGCCTTTGTCCCACACAGTCCCACCTGAGTGGCTGGGAATGCCACTTCCGTCATGGGACAGGCTCTTACACAGCAATGCCCTGTGGATTAACATCAGAAAAGCATTTAATACTGGTACATGTAAGTCTTTCAATTATACAGGAGGTGTTTGTGAGTCAAAAACCTTGTAACACTTATCCCTGCAGACTTAGATCTAACCCCAGGGCCTCATTACCCAAAACAGAAATCTAGGACTACAACCTCACTTGTTGGATTCTGATATGATAGAAAATAAACCATCATTGTTTTACAGCAAAGAAGGAATATAACTGATGATAGTTGCTTATGATAGTGAGTGAGTTGCTCTCTACAAGTTTTACCTTATTGTTATGAGAAAATATATAGAGAGCCAGGGGCTTTTCACGTTCATTTATGAAATTTATGGCTTCATCTGCACTTTTCACAGGCACTATTGGAAGAACTGGTCCAAAAATTTCTTCTTGCATCACCTTGGTTTCAGGATCAACATCAGTAAGTATTGTTGGAGCTGAAAAGAAAATAAACAAAATGAAAATGAAAACACTAAAGTAGGAACAAAAATGCAAAGCTCTCATCTTACATTTCTTTCACTGAATCACATGTCCATCCCTTTCCTTCTCCCACCCAAATCAAATCTATTGAAAAGTCCTGAGTGTACTAAATGTCTCCAACGCATGTGAATCCGGGATTCTTGTGCAAACCAAGGGAAAGATGTATGCTTGAATATATCTTAATCACATTTAACCCCATTCATAGCCATATGCATATTTAACATCTTTCTGTGGATAGGTCTTTCTGGGAGCAAAGACTGCTCCCACTATTTCTTAACTCAAGTGCTTTCATGCGTATCTCATTGACCTTTATTACAACTCTGTTACACAGACTAAGAGAGGAGGGTGAAATGGATACTGGAGAGGCTGTGCAGTGTGTCCCAGTGTTGGTGCCAATGTAAGTCACCAACTAGCAGCACCAACTCAAAAAGACCCTCTAAACAAACTGGATTGTCAGCCAAAAGAGAAGACATCTGACAATAACAAGTTGGCTCTTCCTCTTTGCCCCTAGTTTCCACTAGGTTATCTTGGCAACATGGCTGAGGACAGCTCTTTGCCACACTACTCCAAGGGTAAACGGCTGCCCCAAAGCACTGCCCACGGCTTCCTTGGGTCAGAGAACTGGTTTGGGTGTCTACCCTCCTCTGCATAGTCAAGTGATCAGGTAAGGCGATCCCAGCTCTAGGTCAGGGGAAAGTCCTAATTAGTCTATAAGCTAATCAGGACAGGCCCTTCCTCTTGTCATTGAGTAGCCTAGAAGTGGACATGCTGGAGATGGGAGAACAGAGAGATGAAAGAATTAGAGTTTTTTCTCTTTTTCTTTTTTCCCCCTCTTTTCTAAAGATTATTCCCTATTTCAATTCGGGTTGCCACAAAGACAGACAGAAGACACGGGATTGGCTGGGCGCAGTGGCTCACGCTTATAATCCTAGCACTCTGGGACGATGAGGCAGGATTGTTTGAGCTCAGGAGTTTGAGACCAGCCTGAGCAAGAGCGAGACTGCGTCTCTGCTGAAAAAAAAAAAATAGAAAGAAATTAGCTGAACAACTAAAAATATATAGAAAAAATTAGCCAGGCACGGTGGCACATGCCTGTAGTCCCAGCTATTCAGGAGGCTGAGACAGAAGGATTGCTTGAGCCCAGGAGTTTGAGGTTCCTGTGAGCCAGGCTGATGCCACGGCACTCTAGCCCAGGCAACAGAGTGAGACTGTCTCAAAAAAATAAAAAAGAAGACACAGGCATTTTTTTCTTTTGCATCCTAGTGCAAAGAATCAGGTTTTTTTGATGGTATTACCGAGCCACTGAATTATCCAGCCTGGAAGGACCTCAGGAATGCTCATTATAAGAGAATAAATTTCTCATTATTTAAATCTTTTAATTTTTGTTTTATTAAAGTTAGTTTTTTGGTGACTTGCAGCATCTTACCTGATAAAGGTGGTAAGTAAAGCTATGTGGGACAGCTTCTTTGCCAACCAAATGTGTCTGCAATTTTCTGTCTCCTTATACTATTTTAGAAAAAATACGTTTACAATTCTAAGTAATATATATTCATGGCAAAGAATAAAAAACACAAAGAAGGTAAACAAATAGTAAGGTCAAGCACGATAGATCAAAACATTATTTCTAGACTGGTACTGTTGCTGGCTAGTTGTGGAATAGTGGCAAAGCTATTTCCTTTTTTGTGCTGTTTTCCCATCCATAAACATAAAGTTCTATTCTGCTTCTCAGGGTTGTTAGGAAGAAAAGAAAATAGATAATATAAGTGTAAATATGGAAAACTAGTACAACACTGGTGGTATTATTAAATATGTATACATATATATTTTAAAATAGTTTATAACAAAAGTAGTATACCAGAAAGCAGTATTTAATACTTTAATAATTAATTAAATGCTATATATTAACAATAGTTTATTCAGTGTCAAAAAGTAGTATCAGTAAAAACTGCCCAACTCCCATCCTCCCATAGGAAAAGGTGAATTTCCATTACCTATATAGCGTGTGGCCTCATCAGTCTCCCCACCAAAAGCTATCTTTTGTCCTTCAAGCAAACCTAGTATCCTCTTAAAATGACGAAGATTGACGATCCTTTCATAATCCGGAGACTCTTTTATATTTTCTCCATAAAATTCCTATTTAAAACAACAGGAGTATTTAATTGTCACAAAGACCCATATTTCAATTTCTTTAATAAGTACAAAATCCACTCATGCCCCAAAACAGATCTGATTTTATATCCTCACAGAATCTAACACCCTATTCCCCAAGTAATTTAATAGTAGTATAATAGTAGTAAGCTGCCGAGAGTTAGCTACACTCTCACACTCTCAGCAAAACAGCCCCCAAGGCAGGATCATAGCAAGGGATTTGGAAATAATAGGAAATAAAGAAATAATATAGACGGAGAATGATTGAGACGGAGACAAAGTGCAGTTTAAAGTGATGGGGGGGTCAGGGGTCCACCAGCATTCCCGTGAGCTGTGAAGCCCCAAATGAAATCCCACATCAGTATTTATTGTTACAGCAAATAGTTGTCTTTTGTTAAAGAATTATGTGTACAGCTCATTTTTTGAGGTTTCCAAGGGAACCTTACCTAATTCTGTCTACAAGAATAGACAGTTACAAAATTTTTCTAAGATAAGCATGTTAAGCCCTAAGTTAGAAACAGACCTCGCTGAGCATACAAATTAAAGATAAAATGTATAAAATGAGAACACTGAGTCTGTGTACTACTCTAATCTACTTCTTCTAAACACAGATACATGTAGTCAGGAGTGAAGCAGGAATAGCCTTGAAGTCTAGGATAGTTCCAGCTGCACGTTATCTGCTGGGCAGGCATTTTAATCAGCTTCTCCACCAAGGACCCAAACCGAGCTTCTGCCTTGCAAAACAGTTCAAGGCGATGGGCAGCAGCAAAGCAGAAACGCTGCTTTGCAAACGTCCTCTGACGATGCCTCCCTTGTTGGAAGCAGCTTCTATTCTGTGAACTAACATGTCCACAGATTCTTTCAAGGCAAAGCCCTGCAAAACTCCTGAAACCTTTCACGTCTCTTAGCCTATTTCCCAACAGTAAGCTTAAGCTTTTTGGCAGGTCAAGGACTAGAAAATAAAGCCCCTCCGACCTGCACTCGCGCACGCGCGTGTGCACACACACACACATCATTCTCTATGGGTCCAGGGGGTTCCTATGGATCTCTCGTGGTTTACCCACGGGCCCTCCTGAGGGTGAATGTGAGAGTAGATGTGAGGAAACAAGCCTTGCTCTGTATCAGGGTTGCCCATTTGTTTACACATTTGTTGTGGCTGCTCTTCCCCTGCAATAAGTTGGGTAGTTGTATCAGAGACCCTATGGTCTGTAAAGCCTAAAATATTTACTATCTATTCCTTTACAGAAAAAGTTTGCAACTTTTACTCTATTTTGTTGTTTTTATCTTCTCTGAACTGGTATTCCTACCAGTCACAGATGATGGTGAAACCACTCAAAGGATCAAAATACAGCTTTGGTAAATTACCAAGGTAAAAGAACCTCAATAATCATACATCAGTATTTATTATATAAAACAAATACAAAATTATTGAATTGCTCGTAACTTCAAAGCCTTGTGAGGGCTCTCAATTTATAATCTCAAATCAAAATGAACATTGTTCACCACCCTCCACCAAGAGCGAGTCTCAAGTCTGGGTGGTAGGAATCACATGGGCAGCTTGCTGAAATTCATGTTCCTGGACCCTAACTCCGGAGCCACCAACAGTAGTATTCAATGTGGATTGCATCACAGAATCACCTGGGGGCCTCAGATGACCTGAATCAGAATCTTTGGAGGATAAGGACTGGAAACTTATTTTTAAGTGGCTCCCTAGTGATTCTAATGTGTAGCTCAGTTGAGAACCACTGTGTTAGGTATAAATGCCTCAAAGGAATGCAGATGGGCCTTACTTTGAAACTGAATTAATCACCATACTTAACTAAGCACTTCTCCAATTTCCAAATGTTTTCCATCTCACATTTGTCTTTAACCACTCTCTTCCAATCCTGCGTTCCCTGAATCTGGCCAACTCTCCCTTTGTGTTCTCATCTGGATCCATCTTCAGTCCTATCATTAATGCCCAATTCCCACATCAAGACCCTAGCACATCATCCCCAGTTACTCTGCCTGGAACCACTGTGAATTATCTTCCTAAAATTCCTGGTACACAATTTTCATTTTCTGATCACATACATTACTCTCTGGTATTCTTGATCCTTCCTTAGTGCTCAACTAACATCTGTTGAGAGAACGATTGTTCCAATCATTTCTTTCACCTGGGGGCTTAGCGACCCTCTCCCTCTACTGAACTCAGTTATACTGGTCATCTCTTTCCTTTCTACCAAACGAAATCCTCCATCTCCTTCCAGTCTTAACTTAGGACCCTACCCTGCAGCCTTTCTTGATTTCCTCACTGCAGATCTTTACTTTGAACACCCTGAAAGACTGATAACCATATAAAGGGTACATTAGAAGTAGTTAATTAATTCACTCCTCCAAACTACTGGCCATTCCAGGCCCTCCACATACACAAGAACTGATAACCTTAATTAGAAATGGCCAATATATGCCAAGGGTCTAAGATTATACTTAAGGATTGACAATATTCCTCAAAAGCACAGATGCACAGCTATTTAACTTTTAAAAAGAATACACAACTCATTACCAACAAATCAACTAAATGGTTTAAGTGGATTTAACACCAACTTAACCTTGCTCCCAGAAGATAATCTATAAAAGGAGCACAAAGCATTTTCAATTAGCCAATAAGTTAATTCAGTCACATATGCTACTGGAATTTTCCTGGGGGAAGGAGGGAATAGAGATGCTGCCTGCAAATAGTTAATGTGATTCCTTATCTTATTGAAATCAACAGAATCAGATGTGTTGAACACAAACCTTCACAGTTTCCTTTATCTTCTGCACGATTTGATTCTGGAGGGATGCTTCACAGAGAATATAGTCAGGAGCAATGCAGGTTTGACCGCAATTCATGTATTTTCCCCAGGTTATGCGTCTGAGAGGAAAAACCCAGAATGGCTATATAATTCAGTCGCATATTCACTTGTTACATACTTTTGTGTTGTTTGTTTTATAACTAAAGTAGATTCATATATTTACTTGGTAATCTTTATAAAAAATAAAAAACTCATTTCTAAATCGGTTGGAACTTAGAATGTATTTTCCAACTGAGATAGGATGTTCTAAGCAGCAGGGAAGTTCTCAAGCCAGCTCATGGGAAACAGTAACTGATAAGCAGTAAAGCCATTGCCTGGTGCCGAAAAAGAAGAGAAATAGCCTTTTAAAACCACTTTACTTCTCCTACTCCAGCCAAAAGGACATCCTGGAAGACAGAAGTTCAGTACAGACTCTACCTCTCCTGGCTGTGGCTTCAGGTCCTGCTGGCAAAATGTTCAGGTATAAAGCAGAATGACAGCCACCCTCCTCTATGTGGAGCCCTTCCCCACTTTGGAAAACCTTTCCCATGTATAGGCAGAAGCCCAAAACCTGAATATTCACTAACTGAGGGTCTCTTGTTCTTGCAACTGGACTTCTACTTACAAAGCCAAGCTGGAACCCTGACCTAACTCCCTATCTTCTCCTTTGTGCCCCATTTCTTTTTTTTTTTTTTTTGAGACAGAGTTTCACTTTGTTGCCTGGGCTAGAGTGAGTGCCGTGGCGTCAGCCTAGCTCACAGCAACCTCAAACTCCTGGGCTTAAGCGATCCTCCTGCCTCAGCCTCCCCAGTAGCTGGGACTACAGGCATGTGCCACCATGCCTGGCTAATTTTTTCTATATATATATTTTTAGTTGTCCAGATAATTTTTATTTCTATTTTTAGTAGAGATGGGGTCTCGCTCAGGCTGGTCTCAAACTCCTGACCTCCAGCGATCCACCCCCCTCGGCCTCCCAGAGGGCTAAGATTACAGGCATGAGCCACCGCGCCCGGCCTGTGCCCCATTTCTGAAGGGGAGAGAAAACCACACCACCTGATTCTGTTTTGGCATTTCCTAGTAGCTAAACTTGATTTAGCAGAGAGAACCTGAAACTTCTTATTTTCTAATTTCCAGATGCAAGATGCTATTCAAAGAAAGATGAGTAATACTGGTTTTGTCAACAAAAGATCTCAGTTAAGACATCAACATAATACCTTTTCAAATGAGAATTTCAAGATTTTATTAGGCATACACAATACTTGGGAGTATCTACTTCATGGACCACTGGCCTGCAGAACATTAAATTTTTTCCCAGATCTAGCTATAATCTTAAGAACAGAAAGAACTTTTTCAAAATTCCTAAGGACAACCACACGATGTCAGGACCTATGGCTCGTCATTTCTAACAATGGCACCAAGAGACAGTTTGTGAAAGACTTCTGTTACTCTTGAGAACACCAAACACTGAAGCTTAATGATGTATCTTAGAGCCAGAAGGTATGGGGTTCTAGTGCAAAGGATAACACTAACCTATTAGGAAAAGCCTCCACTGTGCTGGGAAAACCTCAAAAACTAGAGAGCCAGTCTTACCTGCAAACAATGTCCAGGTCACAGTCCTTATCAATATAACATGGACTTTTCCCTCCCAGTTCAAGAGTCACAGGGGTCAGATGCTTGGCAGCAGCTTCCATGACAATTTTTCCAACTGCAGTGCTTCCCGTATAGAGAATGTGGTCAAATCGCTGCTTCAGAAGCTCTGTGGTTTCCTCAACACCACCATTAACAACAACATACAGGTCCTCAAAGAAAAAGAAACAAACTCTTGCATTGCCAAATTAATCCTATTATCTAACATTAGCAATTTCTTCAACATAAACATGTAACATTCAGTAAAAACAGGAGAATGTGGAGACCAGTTCCTGTGAGGGATGGGAGAGGGAGCTGACCAAGGATGAGTGGAGAATACAGAGTCTGCTTGTGTCTAGGAATCATCAGTCTACTTGAAACCAACCCAGAGAGTCTAATGTTTTCTACAGTAGCTCAGTCATAAAGGCACAAGAGAGCCAATGATTGGATTTGACCAGGGAAATGCATGAGATAGGTATGTTTGTAGAAGCTAAAGATTTTGGTGAGAGAGTGGCTGCTGTCAATTGCCACAGGACAAGTCCCAGCTGCGTATCTTAATCTGAATGTTCTCTCTCTACACAACACAGAGCAGGGCTTACCCATGATATGCTGACTGAATGGTGTACACAGCATAGCACACCTATAGCACCTGCTTTTGAAGTACATCTGAATTGAATATGGGCTCTGCCACGCACTAGCTTGTGTTGTGACCTTAGGTAAGCTACTGAACATATTTCCTCATCTGTTATTGGGTAAATTCACACAGCTTCCAGGGACTGAGATCTTATATGCATTGTGCTATTGTTAATAGCTATTCTAAAAGAGAGAATATCTTAGAAAAATAATAGCATGAAAAGTAATGACCGAAAACAGATGGCAAGGAAGTAAGATGGAGATATTCAAAAGATTCTCAGGTATGAGCAGAAAGTAAAAGCTGGCTTGTAGACCTCCTTTCAAAGTTAATTAGTTCTCATTCACATCATAGTTTAGCAGCCGAACAAATGTTTCAAGTTTTAACTTTTCTATGGCTTAATTTATATAGTACATTATTGATTCTCCCAACAAGCTAACTGAAGCAGAGTCAGCTACTGAAGAATTTACCCCTGGTGAGGGGCAAAGAAGGACCTTCAACCTCCACCTTCTGGTTCCAAGTCCTACTCAATCCACTCAGTATTTTCCATTTCATCCTTCTGGATTGGATAATCACAGCTATTAGAACGAAATTGTTCTGCAGGCTGCCATAACAGTGATAAGATAACAAAGACAATATTATTCCAACAGCCAGAGGTAGCCTCAAGGACATTACAAATTAATGTGTACAATACAGATAATTTAAAGTTGTCTTTCAATGAAAGCTAAACAAAGACTCTTCCCTGCAGCAACTGCATGTAGAACTCAGCAGTCTTGATTTCATAATAGCATCATAAACTTCCTCCGTAGGAGAGCTCAAGAACCTCCAATTCAGACAGAGAGATGAACTACACCACATTTGAGGAGATCATTTTCTTTTCTTTTCTTTCTTTTTTTTTTTTTTGAGACAGAGTCTTGCTTTGTTGCCCCGGCTAGAGTGAGTGCCATGGTGTCAGCCTAGCTCACAGCAACCTCCAATTCCTGGGCTTTAGCGATCCCTACTGCCTCAGCCTCCTGGGTAGCTGGGACTACAGGCATGTGCCACCATGCCCGGCTAATTTTTTTCTATATACATTTTAGTTGGCCAGATAATTTCTTTCTATTTTTTTAGTAGAGACGGGGTCTCGCTCTTGCTCAGACAGGTCTCGGACTCCTGACCTTGAGCGATCCATCCGCCTCGGCCTCCCAGAGTGCTAGGATTACAGGCGTGAGCCACTGCGCCCGGCCGATCATTTTCTTTATTTAGCTTCTGATACTCTAAATGCCAGCACTTCAACCCAGAGTGAGGATCCACCCTCTGGCTCAAGAGGTCACTTTCTTTCTGTAGTTTTCATGCTACAAACATGCCCTTTTTAAAAGAAGTATTCTTATATAATCATACAAAATTATATTCTGTTAGGACAAAAGAGATGGTCAGCAACAAAGATTGTCAGGAACAAAAATATGTTAGCACCTGGCACAGTACTAGTCCCTCATTAAATAATCCACTAAATGAATACACCTAAAATCATACGTTAACTCAAACAAAGATTAATCCAAAATGCCCAATTATAGACAAGGATCTATAAATAGCAGAATACCTAATGAAGCCATGGGCCTAAATATATTGTGTAACCACAATACCCGGGTTATTCCACAGGGTATTTTGGAACTACTTTTCTAAGTCAAACGTTAGAGGCTTAAGGAAACTGCAATCTGATCTCCAGCCAGCAATGACATGCACTGGAAGGAAAATCAATGGGTGTTTTCCAAAATAAACAGATATATTAAAGATGAGTCAAGACATTCTTACCTGGTCTAAATATTGAGGGAGAAGCTTAGCCAAGATCTTGGCTGTATTTTCACTTAGTTCAGAAGGCTTGATAATCACAGCATTTCCTAAACAAAGTAAAAAGTAGAACAATATCATCTAATACTTAAGTAAATGTAATAGCCACCAAGATGGTGTTTATGTGGGAAGGACAGGCTAGGTACTCTATTTCTACAGCCTTTTTTTTTTTTTTTTTTTTGAGACAGTGTCTCACTCTGTTGCCCGAGCTAGAGTGCCGTGGTGTCAGCCTAGCTCACAGCAACCTCAAACTCCTGGACTTAAGCAATCCTCCTGCCTCAGCCTCCCGAGTGGCTGGGACTACAGGCATGTGCCATCATGCCCGGCTAATTTTTTCTATATATATTTTAGTTGTCCAGATAATTTATTTCTATTTTTAGTAGAGACAGGATCTCTCTCTTGCTTAGGCTGGTCTCGAACTCCTGAGCTCAATCGATCCACCTGCCTCAGCCTCCCAGAGTGCTAGGATTACAGGCTTGAGCCATCTCACCCACCTCACCCCGCCTAGCCTTCTACAGCTCTTAATTCTATTTTTAATGAGTTTGTCTCACTTTCTTCTCAAATGCTAATTCCTTAGTTGTCATTATCTTCAGGTCACTGAAAATGGGCTTCATCAGCCTTTCCCACTCCTCCAGCTTTCTGTCACTTTTTTCCCAATTCTGCCCTTTGATTTTCCTCTCTGCTCTGGAATTATTGGGCAAACAAGCCATATCAACATAGAGCTGTTGATTTGGATCTCACAAAGTTAAAAATTAATTTCTTAGCATTTGCTATACACCCAAGCTAGCATTACTCCCATAGCCTTTATTTGTATGAAGAAACTAGTCAGACAGAATCAAATGGTTGGTCCAAGGCCAGAGCCAGCAACTGAAACCACATTAGAGTACAGATGCCTGGCTCCAAACTGCCGGAATTGTTGACTCACATGCCTTTACACCCTCACAGGTTCATTCCCCAGGTGTTTCATAAAATAGTCAAACAAATCTCATCAGCAGCGCCTTTAAAATATATATATTTATGAATTCTTAATACCCTGCTGGTGTGAACCCAGGCAAACCATTAAAGTAAATGTATTTAATTAGCCACTATCCTTAATTTACAACCAATATGAGAGAATAAGCCCTCTTTAAAAAGGGGTAAAGACATAAGATGGCACCAGACCTGCAGCGATGGCTCCTACCAGTGGCTGAAGGGTGAGAACGAAGGGGTAGTTCCAAGCTCCAATAATCAGTACCACTCCTAGAGGCTCTGGTTGAATATAGGCCTCATCCAACATTGTGAGCAGGTTCTTCTTAACTGGTTTAGCAGCAACCCATTCAGGAAGATTCTCCAGCATAAGGTCAATTTCCCCAAGGACAGTAATGACTTCCTGACTGTATGCATTGAATTCACTCTGTTATAAGAGAATCACAGTTAACCTTGCACAACGAGTATGATACCCTTGGCCCTGAATGTCAAAAACCTCAGGCCAGGTACACCTGCAGTGACAACCACTGGCATTATCAGGGCCACTGGTTTGCCATCTTTCGTTTTGCACCCTCCATGCCCTCAGTAAGGACTTGCTAATTCCCTAATATATTCAGTGCCTACAAATTCTTCTCCACTGATCCCCACACCCTCTAAAATCAGGCTTAAATGTTACCTCTTTCAGAAGACTTTCCTGATTAATAATGGCCTGTCCTGATCACACTTTATATACCATAGCAATTATGCTTTTGACCTGTATCTTAATACTTCACCCTTAATACCCTGGTTTATAACTATGCTCACATTTTGCCTGTGTATATTCTGTTTCCCAACCAAGTTTAAAACCCCCAAGGGCAGGAAACTTATTGTATTTCTTTAGTAATCATGCACACACACACACACACACGTACGTGATTCTTGTAGAATGAATAAGTGATTCACAGACATTCTGAATCTTAATTATCCCATCTTGTTTATTTAGCATCATAGCCCCTCTCCATCAAAAATACTCTAAAAGAACTTTTACAATTACTGCTGGTACCACTACTGCTGTTACTACTCCTTGAAATAATGTTTAATTGGGGGCATGCGGGGAAGGGAATATCACAAACCCACAGCAAAGCCTTGCTATAACTGAAATCCAGACAAAAATAAGATGACAGCAATATTATTAGAAAACATAGAGAAATATGTTCATACTCTAAACACTACTTAGAACTTGCTACTCAAAGCATGCTTCCAAAAGAGGCACCGTGGTATCACCCGAGACCTTGTCAGAAACTTGGAATCTCAGACCCCACCACAGACCTACTGAATCATAACTTGCATTTTAACAAGATCACCAGGTGACTGTCACTGCAAAAAGCTTGAGGAGCGCTGACCTAATAATATACAGTCATGAAGGAAAATTTGAATATCTCAAAAAAAAAACCTGCCTGCAAAAGAAACCATAAACAAAGTTAAAAGAAATAGACACAGAAAAAAGAAAGCTTGCAATATGTCAAGCTGGCAAATCAAGACTATACAAAGGATTCCTACAAATCGCAAGGAAATGGACAAGAATATAAACGGCAATTCGCAGAGGAGGAACTACACAGGCCAGGTAACACATGCACTTCCAAAGTGTCTGAGAACACAACAGGGGCTGGCGCGAGAGTGGCGGACCGGGACCTCATAGGAAACGTCTGCGGCATCCGTACTGCTTGCTGGACTTTATCTGTGCCACTGGAGATCATACTCCTGCAGTGCTTGCGTAACCAGAAAATGTTTTTAAAAAACCCCAAAAGAAAGGCTGCTCCGGCGGACTGCGGTTCTCAAGCGGAGCGGCGGGAGGCCGGCGGCCGGGTGCCTCCCGCCGGGCGCGTACCTTGCACAGGTCGGCGCCGATGGCCGCCAGGATGTCCTTCTCGCGCTCCTGCACCATCCTCCGCAGGGCCTCGAGCTGCCGCAGCCGGAACCGCAGGGGTCGCGACCGGCCGGACCGGAACGCCCGGCGAACCCGCTGGACTTCGCGCTCCATGGCCTGGTCCTGAGGAGAAAGGTGAGGTCTGAGGGTTGCCGCGGCTCCGGGGCGTGGCGGGCGGGATGTCGCAGGTGCCGGCAGACGCCTCCCTCGCCTCCCTCGGGGTGGACGCGCAGGGCAGACCCCGAGCCGCCCCTCGCTCGCCCACCTGGCAGCCCTCTGCGTCGCTGCGTCCGCACCCACCCACGCCGACCGCCCGACCGCGCCGCCGCGGGCACGGCCCGACCCGGAGCCGCGCGCCGATTGGTCCGAGCGTCCCACGTGACCGCCGCAAGCCGGTCGCCTGGCCGGCCCCCGCCCACCCCTCTCGCTCTGACCGCGGCAGGCGCTCGGGGAGCAGGGTCTGCGGCCCCCCGGGCGCCGCCTTGTCGGCGTGGCGTCGCGATGCTAGGGCGAGGGGAAGAAGTCGGAGGTGCTGCCGAGAGGAGTCCCGGGATGGCTCCGGAAGGGGGGAAAAGGAGTTCTCCAGGAGCGGGCTGAGGCGCGGGGGGCGAGCGGCTGAGAGTGTGGCGCGGGCCAGGAAGCGTCCCCCGGCGCCGGAACGCGGCCCACGCTGCGAGGCGCTCTGGAGAGGGGCTCTCCTTCTTCCTCCATTTTGTGACTGCGGATGTGGCCGAAGGGACAGAGGCGGAAGGCCTGGCGCCCTCAGACGCCTCTCCGGTGCCCGGCGCCGCCCCAGCTCCCGCCGCCCCTGCCCGGCCCCTCTGCGGGTGGTGGCTTCGGCTGGAAGCGGCGGGGGCGGATCCCACGGGTTCCCTCAAAAGTTAGCCTCCGCAGGTCAGGAAGGCAGGGCCTCGTCTCCTGTGTGCTGCGACAGTGATCATCCCCAGTAGTATACGAACCTTATGGCCTAGCCTTTAAAGAAATAAGAAAAATTTCCCCTGGCCGCGTGTCACCCGCTGGCTTCCATGCTATTTTTCGGCTCCCCTTTACAGCAGACCTCCTGCTACTCGCAGCGCCCACCCCGCCCGGGTTTTCCTCCGTACTTCCCAGTTCTCATCTGACTCTACGCACCAACAGTTGATACAGTTACTCATTTCCCATCTTCTGGAAACGCTTTCCTTTCTCTTCTATTTCCCTGCAGTCGTCTGGTTTTCCTTTTAGCTCACTGGCCAAGTCCTCTGGGCTTTCGTTTGCTTGATCTTTCTCCCGTCCTGATGTCCTAAATGCTCAGGGGCCCTAGGCCTCAGTCCCGGGTCCTCTTCTCCGCAGTCACTCCCTCATCTAATTCCATGGATGGTGGTCAGAGAAGGCTCTAATCGCAGCATTTCCTCTGAAGTCCAGAGGGTATATTTATTTATATCTTATCTCGATTTGAATTGGTAATAAGCATCCTAACTTTAAGTAGAATTTTTTATTTATCCTCCTCCACCAAATAAACACACACCATGCATACCTCCTCCAGTGTTCCCTGTCTCAATAAATGGGACCATCCTGTATCCTATTTATTCAGGCCAAAGTCCTTGGAATCATCCTTGACTCCTCTTTCACTGTATCTTCAAAATATTTGTTGAATCCAACCACTTCCATCCTAGTTCAAACCAAATAGATTTTCCCCTGAACTGCATATAACAATAGCAGTGGTCTCCCTGCTTCTATTCTTGACTCTGTGGAGCTTATTCGTCTGTTGTTTCTCAGTTCTACACCTTGCCCTTTTATATGCCACTGAGGGGGCCCAGAGTGTGTAAACCCATTTCCCAGACTCTCATGCCAGGTGGCTTGAAGTTCTGCCAGTAGGAGGCACTATCAGGAAATCACAAGGCAGGAGGAGGAGAGTAACTATGTGTTTCTGGTTTCAAGTGTGGCCATTTCTATAGTGGGAGTGGAGGAGAGATTATTCCTAACTCCAGGACTTCTGTCCTTGGTCAAGGGGTCACCCCTCCAGTAGACAAAGGATGACGACAACATCTCCAAATGGCACAGGAGCTGGTGCAGCCCCATGGGTTCCAGACAAGGATATTTTTAGCAGCTTCTGCTCAGGCATGATATTATCCTTGTCCTCATAAAGTATTTGCGTTTAAGTTTATCCCTAGACATTCTTATCCTTTTGCTATTACTGTAGGTGAGGCCTTCTCTTCTGTTGTATAAGTTAAGTGGTTGTTTGTATTGTTCAGTTTAATAAGCAGGAGGCTGTTGGCCTAAGTCTGTCTGTACTTTTGAGTTGCTGCACACAAACCACAATGTTAACCTAGTACATAAATCAAAACCTAATTTACAAATACAGTCATGTACCACATAACACCACATATATGACAGTGGTCCCATAAGCTGTTATGACAGCTGAAAATTTGTATCACCTGTTGGAGTCGCAGCTGTTGAAATGTCATGGCTCAACATATTATTCATATTTGTGTGTTACCAGTGGTATAATGTCTAGTGCATACAATAATATACAGTACATAATACTTGATAATGGTAGTAAACAACTCTGTTATCAGTTTCTGTGTTTACTTTTTGTTATTGTAGAGTTTGTTCCTTTTACTTAAAAAAAGTTAACTGTAAAACATTCTCAGGCAGGTCCTTCAGGAGGTATTTCAGAAGGTATTGTTATGGTAGACAACAGCTCCATGCATGTTACCATCTGTGAAGACATTCCAGTGGTATAAGATATGGTGGTAGAAGACAGTGATATTCATGATCCTGACCTTGTCAGGATTAGGCCTAGGCTAATGTGTGTGTTTGCATGAATTTTTAACAAAAAAGTTTGAAAAGTAAAAAAAAAAAAATTAATAGAAAACTTATAAAGATATAAAGGAAAAATATTTTTGTACAGTTGTACACTGTTTTAAGCTAAATATCATTACAAAAGTCAAAAGATTAAAAGTTTATAAAGTAGTTACAGTAAGCTAAGGCTAATTTATTACTGAAGCAAGAATTTTTTTATAAATTTGGTATAGCCAAAGTGTCTATTGTTTATAAAGTCTACGGTAGTATACAGTAATGCCCCAGGCCTTCACATTCACTCACCACTCACTGACTCACCCAGAGCAACTTCTAGTCCCGCAAACTCCATTTATGGTAAGTGCTTTGGCAAGTATACTGTTTTTTACCTTTTATAACATTTTTTATCTTTTATACCATATTTTTACTGTACCTTTTCCATATTTAACTTTACTTAGATACATAAATACTTGTTACAATTGCCTACGGTATTCAGTACAGAAACATGCTGTGCAGGTTTGTACCCTAGGAGCAATAGGCTGTACCATATAGCTTAAGTGGGTAGTAGACTATACCAGCCAGGTTTTTGTAAGTGTATTATAATGTTCACACAAGGACAAAATCACCTAACAACACATTTCTGAGAATGTATCCTAGTAATTAAGTGATGTATTAACATTTGTTAATTAACTGTTAATTAGTAACACTGTAGTAAATGTGTATTTTTTGTAACAGATAACTGGGTTTCAACCAATAAAAATGGCTGAGCTTCAGCCAGTCAGAGGCAGCCAACTGATCAGACCATTCCCAAATAAAGTAAATATCTCCTCATCCCCTGCTCAAATAAGGCAAATGCCTAGCGGTAACCAATCAGATGATTTCTCCTCTTTGCTTCCATGTTCCACCTATAAAAGCTCACTGCTGATGCTTTGGGGTGGAGCTTTTCTGGTTCCGAGTGCTGCCGGATTCATGAATTGCTTGTTGCTCAAATAAGCTCTGTTATATTTAATTTTGTCTAAAGTTTTAATACTATATATGAAAGCCATTTATCACTGTATGTGAATTTTGTGCCTTGTTGCAATTCTGACTTCCTCTTATATTAAATAGTATGTAGCAGTTTTCAGTTGATTCTCATGGGTCTTTCAGGTGTACAATCATATCATCCACAAATCTTCTATTCTCCTTTACAGATTTTTAAAAATTAATTTCTTTCTTTTGCCTAATGCCTCTACTAGCATAATAAATTATTGTGGTATTACTGGAAAGTCTTGCATTATTCATGATTTTAGTGATACTGCTCTAGTAAATAGCATGCTGGATTTAGGGCTGAAATCCATAAATATGTATGTGTCTGCATGTTTTCCTTAAAGAAAAAAAAACATGTTGAAGAAGTATCTGTGGAGTCTTTTATTGTCATTGTTCTGGAGATAAGGTTTTGCTGTGTCACCCAGGCTGGAGCACGGTGGTGCAATCATACCTCACTGCAGCCTTGAACTCCTGGGCTCAAGGAATCCTCCTGTTTCAACCTTCAGAGTAGCTAGAAATACAGGTGGGCACACCACACCTGGCTAATTTTTTTATTTTTATTTTTTATAGAGATGGAATCTCACTATGTTCCCTAGGCTGGTCTTAAACTTTTGGGCTCCAGTGATCCTCCCACCTTGGCCTCCCACACTACTGGGATTATAGATGTGAGACACTGCGCCTGGCCTCAAATCCCTTTTTAACCCCTATATAGATGATCCTATAATTTTTCTATTATGATGATAAATGATATATGTTAGTTTCCTCATATTGACTATCCTAATTATGATATTCTTTTATCAAGCTGCTAAATTCCTTTTAATACTTCAGAATGTTGCAATGATGTTTATAAGATTGATCCATAGCTTTTTTCTATATCTTTGTTAGGTTTTGATATTAATGATATTGTTATATTCACTTTGTAGACATAATTAAAATTTTTGCCTTTTTATATGCCCTGGGACAATTTAACAGAATTGGAATAATCTGTTTTATAAAGGTTTGGTGGACTTCTTATATAGAACTATTGTGACATGGTGTTTTACAGAAGTTTATCCTATGTGGCAGCTTTCTCAGTTTCTTCTCTGAAAATCAGTCTGTTTAAACTTTCTATCTTTTGTTAGGCCAACATTAGTCAATCACCCAACAACAAAAATAAAGTGTTTATTTTAAAAATGTGGCTCTGCTTGATCCCATGGCATGGTGAGGAATCTTTTAGGTCAAAATGATAGCAGTGCCACTGGCAGGGTGACTCACTGTGAAACATGAAATACATTATTACTAATATTGGGGGGAGGGGAGGCAGAAGAAAATCACATTTCCACACATGTTCCTCTTAATACGGAGCCGATTTAATATCTACTGACTAGGGAATCGACCTTAAAAAAAGGAATTAGGTTAAAAATATTTTGGTGTAACATTCTTAGGCAAATAGGAGTTTTCCTATTTATATTGACTTGTTAGCTGTTCTTTACAACGTTTTCTTTTTTGCCCGTGGTTTGCTAGAAAGCAGTACGTTAGGTGTCTGTAATCTGCGGGAAATACTTTGCGGGCAGAAGCCCACCACGTGGATAGAAGGTCGGGGCCTTGACCAGTTGAGCATCTGTGCATTGAGTTGGGGGCTCCTGTTCCTGGTCAAGGCTTAAGATGGCATGGAGGGGTGGTTGGCCTAGGGGAGGGAGCGATTGTTATTATAATAAGGAGCCCAATATGAGTTTAGGTGACCAAATGTGACTGCTTCAGCTTTGACCACCCTAGGTTTCAAATCCCACTGGATTTGCCTAATTTCAATGCCTGATGTCTTTCCTATCTCAGTTTGATTTATTCAGGACTAAACTTTATGGGAGGTTCAGGTGGACCATAAACTATCCTTAGTGACACCACCATTGACCTTTAGACTTTATTGCTTTGATCCGTGTGTAGGAACACTAAAGGGCACAAGTGCAAACAATATGTGAGATTTGCAGCTCTCACAGCAAGCAGGTTTGTATGCTATCATTGTGAGCTGAGCACTGGGCAGGAACTAGTGGTTCTCTGGTATTATGTTCTCTTGGATTATGGCATTTTCAGGCCCAGAAAGAATCCACTAGATATTGTAACCCCTCAGCAGTAGTTTCAGCAGCAACTTTAAATTGAACTTTTACCAAATGGCTACTGGCTTGACTCGACTTACACTTCCTTTACTTCATGTGACACCTGTTTCTAGGCACAAGTTCGAGCTGGGCTAAAAGGGATTAAAGAGACCATACCTACCCCAACAGGTAAGGGAGGCCATGCTCTGGTATACTCGGTTTCTGTCCTCCCAAAAAACTGGTACAGTATAAACTTCTGTTGTTCTGAAACTTAGTGTACCAGAGTTGCTTATGCATGAGATCATGCTCTCTTGCTCAGTAAAACTTGTCTCAGCCATAGTAATTGGCAAAATTAACTCTAGGTTCTCCTGTGAAATGTGTTTTGAGTGTAATTTCATGCTTACTAACTGATGAGTAATGGTCATCGTTTACAATGTATTCTCGTGTCAATTTCAGTAAAATCCCTTTCTTTGACCCCCTCCCCCCACTGTTCTCTGCAAACAGATCTACCTATCATGGGAAGAGAAGGAACTGACGGAGTGATTTTGCCTGATGTCATCAGACCAGAGAGCCAGACCCTCCAGCTGATGGTACTGGAAGAAAACACCCAGTATGCAGTGAGCACCGTTGGGGATGTCTTGACACTGAGACAGCTGATTTTCTATCGTGGAATGGCTCTGGCTCTTGCTGTTGTGGTCCTTTTAGCAGGAATTTTCATAAGAGTTTTCAATGACCGTGGCTAAAATGGAAGACTTATTACTACTCTACAAACTAGAAATGATAATTGTATGCCATATATTAAGTATCACAGGTGACCTTATTATTTGGACGGTGGTTTTCCTCTCAGTTGTACACGGAAATGGTATCAGGGATGTTTCCTTGGTTATTCTGAGAAACTGCACTATCCTCATGGACATGAAGAAAAGAGCTATAATTTTTAAGTAAACTTTTCTCTGTTCGCTCTATCGTGGTTTCAAATATGGAAATTTGATTTTCTCTGCTGTAAAGTTTCTTCACTCTTTCTTATACTGAATATCATTATTTTTCCAGGAAAGTGATTCATTGTCCTATAAAATATTGCTGATCTAGTTTTATTTATTTCTCTAATGGATTTAATCTTGTCACTGAGTATATACATTAAGTGTCTACTCAAATCCCATCAAGGGATCACCATATTCAGTTTTATAAAATGAATACCTTAAAATTTAAAAAGTATGCAGAAAATATTTGGGGCTATAAAGTCAATATAAAAGGTAACTCTCAGTTTTGTTGCCTTTTAATAAATTTCTGTGGCAACTTTCATATGAATTAGAAAATAAATCTATGTGCTTTTCTGCATTCAAGCTCCCAGAACAGCAGCTATGTAGCTTCATCCTCCAAGTAGGATATTTTTAGAGCCTTTTCTAAGGAATGCAACCAACCCCAAAAGAAAATCCTTAAAAAATTCAATTATTAAATATTCTCTCACACAAAGTCCCCTACATCACCTAGTGGAGCTCACAGTACAAAGCCCTACCAAGTGACCAGGGCTTCCTTTAGCTTCTTTGTCTCCCTCTCTTGAATGTGAACGAGCAACTCAGGATTATCACATATAGGTAAAAATCCAATTATATGAAAAAGCAACTAGAAAAAAGCAGAGACTAAAGAGGTAATACAAAATATCACAACTGTAACATAGAATAGGGTGCTATAGAACAAAACGAGCAGAAGATTTTACTGAGGTAAAATTTACATGACACAAAATTAACCATTTTCAGGTGTACAATTCATTGGCATTTAGTACATTCACAGTGTTGTGCCACCACCACCACTATCTAGTTCCAAAGTGCTTTTATCACACCAAAAAGGAAACCCCAGATGTACTGAGCTGTCACTCCACAACCCTCCCCTGGCTCCTAGCAACCACTGATCTGCTTGTTGTGTCTATGGACTTACCTATTTTGGACATTTCCTATTGAAGGAATCATACAATATGTGACCTTTTGAGTCAGGCTTCTTTAACTTAGCATGATGTTTTTGACATTCATCCACGTTGTAACGTGTATCAGGATTTGATTTCTTTTTGTGGGTAAATGATATTGTATGATATGCCACATACTGTTTGTTTATTTATTATTTGGTGGACATTTAGGTGATTTCCACCTTTTGGCTACTGTGAATAATGCTGCAATGAACATTCATGTACAAGCTGTTGCTTAAACACCTGTTTTCACTACCTTTGAGTGTCCAGGAATGGAATTAATGGGTGATACGGTGAGTCTCTGTTTTACTTTTTGAGGAACTGCCATAACATTTTCCACAGTGGCTGCACCATTCTGCATTGCCACCAGCCGTGTGTGAGGTTGCCAGTTTCTGTACATCCTTGCTAACGCGTGTGATTTTCCTTTTTCTTTTTAATTCTTTATACTGTACTAGTGGGTACAAAGTGGTATCTCATGGTGATTACTACTGCTCACATGTTACTAGTGGTGCTGAGCATCTTTTCCAAGAACATCAGAAACTCAGATACACATAAAGAAAGGTTCTACCCTAAAATACAAATGAAATCTCAAGGTACCTGAATATAGATAATATCTCACTCTACCACTAATGGCACCCTTTTTTTGAAAACAAAAAACACTTAGTGAGCTGGGAATAGAAGGAAACTTCCTCCACATGATAAAGACATATGTGAAAAACCTGCAGCTAACATCATCCTCAGTGGTGAGAGACTGAAATCTTTTCCCCTAAGATCAGGAACAACACAAGGGTGTCTGCTTTCCTCATATCTATTAAAAATAGTATTGGAAGTTTGACACAGAGCAATTAGGCAAGAAAAAAAAAGAATAAAAGACAATGACATTAGAAAGAAAGAAGTAAAATTATCTGTGTTCACAGATGACATATTATATGTACAAAACCCTTAATATTATATAAAAACATTAGACCTAGTTAACAAAACTAGGATACAAATCAACACACAACACAGAAAATCACTTGCATTTCTATACACTAGCAATGAATGTTCCCACAAAGAAATTAAGAAAACAATTTCATCTTTACTAACATCTAAAAGAATAAAATACTTAGGAATAAATTTACCTATTGAGGTGATAGATGTGTACACTAAAAGTATAAAACATTGTTGAAAGAAATTAAGAAATAGGCAACATTACCAAAAGCAATCTGTAGATTTAATATAGTCCCGGTCAAAATTCCAAAGACATGTTGCAGAAATAGAAAAATCTAACCTAAATCTAACCTAAACCACAAATGTAATCTCAAGGAACCTGCATAGCCAAAACTATCTTAATAAAGGAGATGACAGCTGGAAGAGTCAGACTTCTTGATTTCAAAATGTACTACAAAGCTACATGATGAAAACAGTTTGGAACTGGCATAAAGACACATACAGTCCAATGGGCATAATTGGGAGTCCTGAATTGAAACCTTGCATATCTGGTCAAATGGTTTCAACAAGGGTGCCAACACCATTCAATGGGAAAAGGAAAGTCTTTTCATCAAATGGTGCTAGGAAAGCTGGATATCCCCATGGGAAACAATGAAGTTGGACCCTGAACATTCACCATATACATATATTAACTCAAAAGTGATTGAAGTCCTAAACATAGGACCTAAAACTTCTAGGAGAAATGGATGACATTGGATTTGCCAATGATATCTTGGATTTGACACCAAATGCACAAGCCAAAAAGAAAAAATAGATAAGTAGGACTTCATCAAAATTAGAAACTGTTGTGCATCAAAGAACACTATCAAAAATATAAATAGGTTACCTTCTGAATGAGAGAAAGTATCCACAGAGCCTATATCTGATAAGAGATTAATGTCCAGAATATATAAAAATTTTTTCAACTTAGCAACCACAAAAAATGCAACCAGCGTAATTCAGAAATGTGTATAGGACTTGAACAGACATGTCTCCAGAGAAGATAAAAAAATCCAATCAGAACATGAAAACATTCTCTACATCAGCAGTCCCCAACCTTTTTGACACCAAGGACTGGTTTCATGGAAGACAATTTTTCCATGGTTTGGGTTTGGGGGGCAGGTGGAGCTCAGGCGGTGATGCAAGTGATGGGGAGCGGCTGTAAATATGGATGAAGCTTCACTCGCCCACTGCTCACCTGCTGCTGTGCACCAGTTCCTGAGTTTGATGGAAGACAGTTTTTTTATGGAATGGAGGGGTGTTGGGGGGCCAGAGCTCAGGTAGTGATGCACGGCCAGGTTCCTGATAGGCTTACGGACTGGTACCAGGCCACAGCCCAGGGACTGGGGACCGCAGCTCTACATCACTAGTCATTAGGGAAATGCAAATCCAAACCACAATGAGACATCACTTCATACCTATCATAATGGTCACTATGGAAAGAAAATGGAAAACAATAAATATTGGTGAGAATGTGGGAAAATTAGAAGTACTGTACACTGCTGATGGGAATGTAAAGTGGTGCAGGCACTGTGGAAAACAGTATGTGAGATCTTTGACAAATACAGAATCATCATATGATGCAGAGGCTCAAACAGATATTTTTACACCAATGTTCATAGCAGCATTATTCACAACAGTGAAAAGGAGTAAATCACTCAAATGTCCATCCACAGGAAAATGGATACACAAAATGTGGTATATACTGACAATGGAGTATTATTCAACCTTGAAAAGAATGAAATTCTGATGTATTGCTACAACAAAAATGAAACTTGAAAACATTATGTTAAGAGAAATAAGCCACATGCAGGCTTATACAAGTACACTTATACAATTACACAAGGACAAATATTTTATGATTACACTTACATGAGGTACTTATAGTCAAATTCATAGAGAAAGTAGAATGCAGGTTATTGGGGCCTTGGGGGAGGGGCAAGTGGGAGTAATGAAAATATTCTGGAAATGGATGGCAGGGATGGTTGCAGAACATTGTGAATGTACTTAATGTCACTGAATTGTGCACTTTAATGGTTAAAATGGTGAATTTTATTTTATGTCTGTTTTACCACAATAAAAAAAGCCAAACTAATAGAGGCGAACTTCCTCAATTTGATAACGAACATCTACAGAAACCTACAGCTGACATATCTGTGGACAGAAACTACATGCCTTCCTGCTAATATCAGGAACTAGGCAAGGATGTCCCCTCTCACCACCCTTTTTGATCATAAGCGAGTGCAATAAGACAAGGAAAGGAAATAAAATGTATACAGATTGGGAAGAAAAAAAGAAAGGAAGGAAGGAAGAAGAAAAGAAAGCAGACTGCCTTTGTTCAGAGATAACATGATTATCAAGGTACAAAGTCCCAAATAATCCACAAAAAATTCCTGGAGCCACTGTGCCTGGCTAGTAATCCTTTGTAAATGTTAAAAGGTTGAAATAATACAAAATATCTTCTCCAACTACAATGAAATGAAATTAGAAATCAATAATGGAAGGAAAACTGGAAAATTCACAAATTTGCAGAAATTAACCAACACACTCTTAAGCAACCAGTGGTTCAAAGAAGTAATCATAAAGGAAATTAGAAAATAGTTCAAGATGAATGAAAACAAAAACATAACATACCAAAATTTACAGGATGCAATGAAAGCAGATCTCAGAGGGAAATTTATAGCTGTAAATGCCTATATTAAAAGGAAGAAAGATCTCAAATCAACAACGTAACTTTACACTTTAAGGAATGAGGAAAAAAAGAGCAAACTCAACCCAAAGCCAAAAGAAGAAAAGAAATAGTAATGATTAGGGAGAAGATAAACAAATATAGAATAGAAAAACAATAGAATGAACAAAATAAAAAATTGGTCTTTGAAAAGGTCAAGAAAAATTGACAAACCTTTAGTTAGACTGACTAAGAAAAAAAGAAGACACAAATTAATAAAATCAGATATGAAAGTGGAGACGTTTCTATTGGCCTTACAGAAATTAAAAAAAAAAACTGTTATAAGAGAATTCTATGAACAATTGAATGCCAACAAATTAGATAAATTAGGGGAAATGGGAAAATTCCTAGCAACACTCACTCTATCAAAATGACTCAAGAAAGAAATAGAAAGTCTGAACAAACCTATAATAATGAAAGAGATTGAATCAGTAATTAAAAAAAACACTTCCCATTCAAAAAAAAGAGCAGGACCAGGTGACTTCATTGATGAATTCTACCAACATGTCAAGAAGAGTTAATTTCTTCTCAGAGTCCTCAAAAAGCATAGAAGAGAATGATATCTTTTCTAACTCATTTTATGGGACCAGCATTCCCTCATATCAAAGCCAGACGAAGATATCACAAGAAAAGAAAACTATTGTCTTAGTCTGTTTTCTGTTGCTTATAACAGAATACATGAAACTGGATAATTTATAAGAAACAAAATTTATTTCTAACAGTTCTGGAAGCTGGAGAGTCCAGGGTTGAGGGGGCATATCTTGTGAGAGCATTCTTGCTGGTGGGGACTCTGTCAAGTCCTGAGGCAGCACAAAGCATCACATGGTTGGGGGGCCTGTGTGCTAGCTCAGGTTTCTCTTTCTCTTCCTATAAAGGCACCAGTCCCACTCCTATGATACTCTATCTGTTAACCCATTAATCTATTGATCCATGAATAGATTATAGATTAATCCATTCATGAAGGCAGAGCCCTCATGACTCAATCACCCTTTAAAAGCCCATCTATCTCTAAATACTGCCACACTGGTGATTAAATTTCAACATGACTTTTGGAGGGGACAGATATTCGAACCATAACACCTATAGGCCAATATCCCTTATGAATGTTTATAAGGAAATCCTCAAGCAAATACTAGAAAACCAAATCTAGTGCCATGTTAGCAGGATATACACCATTACCAAGCAAGGTTTATTCCAGAAATTCAAGGGTGATTCAACATACAAAAATCAATTAGTATGATACACTACATTATAGAATGTAGGGGGCAGACACACAATCATCTCAACTGATGTAGGAAATGCATTTGACAAAAGTCAACACACTTTATGGTAAAAGTAGTCAACAAATTAGGAATTGAAGGCAACTTCCTCCACTTGATAAAGTGCTTCTATGAAAAACCCAAAGGTTTTGAGGTCAAAGTCATCTCTAAAAAGAAAAACAAGAAAAATCCAAAGGTAATATCATGCTTGAGAGACTAAAAGATTTCACCCTAAGAAATAAGACATAGATACGTACTTTGGCTGGGCGAGGTGGCTCATGCCTGGAATCCTAGCACTCTGGGAGGCCGAGGTGGGAGGATCGCTTGAGCTCAGGAGTTCCAGGCCAGCCTGAGCAAGAGTGAAGACCTCATCTGTACTAAAAATAGAAATAATTAGCTAAGAACTACTAAAAATAGAAAAAAATTAGCCGGGGCATGGTGGTGCTCACCTGTAGTCCCAGCTATTTGGGAGGCTAAGACGAGAGGATCGCTTGAGCCCGGGAGTTTGAGGTTGCTGTGAGCTAGGCTGATGCAATGGCACTCTACCCTGGGCAACAAAGTGAGACTCTGTCTCAAAAAAGGAGAAGAAAAAAAGGATGCCTGCTTTTGCTAATTCTGTTCAACATTGTACTGGAAATTTTAGCCTGTATAAGTCAGGGTTGTCCAGGGCAACAGAACAAATAAGTTATATTGAGATATAAATAAAGATCTCTGTAGAGATCTCTCTCTTTATTAAGAGATTTATTTTAAGGAATTGCCTCACATGATTGTGGGAACTGGCAAAAGTTGCTGGACAGGCCGGCAGGCTAGAGAAACAATGAAGAGCTGACATTGCAGTCTTGCGTCTGGAGGCACAATTCCTCTTTCCTCCAGGGACCTCAGTCTTTTCTCTTAATGCCTTCAAATGATTGGATGAGGCCCACCCGCCTTGTGGAGGGTAGTCTGTTTTACTCAAAGTCTACTGATTCAAATGTTAATCACATCTAAAAAAAATACTTCAGAACATCTAGCCTGGTGTTTGACCCAAAATTGGATACTCTGACCTAGCCAAGTTGACATGTAAAATTAACCATCACGAATAGCCAGAGCAATTAGACAAGAAAAAGAAATAAAAGGCTCTCCACTCGAACTGCTTCACTTGATGAGCCTTAAAAAAAATAAAACAAAAGGCATCCACACTGGGAAAGAAGAAGTATTTATGCTGTTATTTTTTAAAGCTTCTGGGAGCTGGCTATTGTGGAGTGGGTAAATTAAAACACCATAAAGTCTGCTGTTCTTCCTGAGATTTAGCCTTTTTTCTTGACTGACTGCTCCCTGGATTGTTACCCAGGCTTTGGTTAATTTCCAGAGTTCTGAAAGAGTTGATTCCTACAATACATATTGGTTTTTCTTTGCTTTTATGGAGATGAAAACTTTCAGGGGTTCTTGCTCTGCCGTTTTCACTGGTACCACCTCTCCCACCTACCACCCCCACTTCTGTCTGCAACATCCTTTGACATCCGGTAGAGCAAGCCCTCTCCACCTTATTTTTCTTTTTAAAATTTCTCATTTTATTTTTGAATATTTTCACTTCCAAATGTCCTTAAAAAGTGACTAGTCAAGGTGAGTATGGGTTTTTTTTGTTTGTTTTTTTTTTGGGGGGGGGGCATCCAATGTTTATTTCTTTTTTTGTTATTTCAGCATATTGTGGGGGTAGAGAAGTTTAGGTTACTTATATTGCCCTTGCCCCCCCCCAGTATGGGGTTTTGATTATGATTTAATTGAATATATAGATTTAATTGTGAAACAATGGCCATTTTCTTTTTGTAAAACATTTTATTGATACATTCTACTATTTATGGGGTACATGTGATATTTTGATATATGCATACAATGTGTAATGATCAAATCAGGGTGATTGGGATATCATCCCACAAAAATTTATCATTTCTTTGTGTTGAGAGCGTTCCAAACTTCTTTTCTGGCTATTTTGAAATATACAATAAATTAATGTGAATTATAGTCACCCTACTGTGCTATCAAACACTAGAATTTATTCCTACTATCTAACTTTATTTTTGTACCCATAACTAACCTCTTTTCATCCACCCTCCCCCCTACCCTTTTTAAGCCTCTAGTAACCGCTATTCTACAGTCTACATCCATGAGATCAACTTTTTTAGCTCACACATATGAGTGAGAACATGTGAAATTTGTCTTTCTGTGCCTGGCTTATTTCATTCAACATAATGTCCTCCAGGCTCGTCCATGGTGCTGCAAATAACAGGATTTCGTTCTTTTTTATGGCTGAATAATATTCCATTGGGTATATATACACCACATTTTCTTTATTCATCCATTGATGGACACCTAGGTTGATTCTATATTGTGACTATTGTGAATAGTGTTGCAATAAATATGGGAATGTAGATATCTCTTTGATATACTGATTTCCTTTCTTTTGAACATATATCCAGCAATGAGAATGTTGGATCATATGGTAGTACTATTTTTATTAATAGTTTTTTTGAGGAACCTCCATACTGTTTTCTATAATGACTGTATGAATTCACATTCCCACCAATGGTGTATAAGAATCCCCTTTCTCTGTATCCTTTCCAGCATTTGTTATTTCTTGTCTTTTTGGTAATAGCTATTCTAACTGGGGTGAGATGATATCTCATTGTGGTTTTGATTTGCATTTTCCTGATAATTAGTGATGTTGAGCATATCTGTTAGCCATTTGTATATCTTCTTTTGTGTGATGTCTATTCAGCTCATTTGCCCATTTTAAAATTGGGTTATTTGGTTCTTTGTTGTTGAGTTGTCTGAGTTCTTTGTATATTCTGGATATTAATTCCTTGTCAGATATATACTTTGTAGATGTTTTTCTCCTATTCTGCAGATTGTCACTTCATTTTGTTGATTGTTTCCTTTTTTGTGCAGAAGCTTTTTAGTGTGATATAATCCCATTTGCCTATTTTGTTCTTATTGCCTTTGCTTTTGAGGACTTTTCCATAAAATCTTTGCTCAGACCAATGTTCTGAAGCATTTCCCCTATGTGTTCTTCTAGTAGTTTCATAGTTTTGGGTCTTACATTTAAGTCTTTAATCCATTTTTTTAAATTTTATTTATTTATTTTTTTGAGACAGAGTCTCGCTGTGTTGCCCGGGCTAGAGTGAGTGCCGTGGCGTCAGCCTAGCTCACAGCAACCTCAAACTCCTGGGCTTAAACGATCCTACTGCCTCAGCCTCCCCAGTAGCTGGGACTACAGGCATGCGCCACCATGCCTGGCTAATTTTTTCTATATATATATTTTAATTGACCAGATAATTTCTTTCTATTTTTAGTAGAGATGGGGTCTCGCTCTTGCTGAGGCTGGTCTCAAACTCCTGACCTCGAGCAATCTGCCTGCCTCGGCCTCCCAGAGTGTTAGGTGTGAGCCACTGCGCCCAGCCTTTAATCCATTTTGAGTTGATTTTTATATGGTAAGAGATGGTCTAGTTTCATTTTTCTGCATATGGATATCCAGTTTTCCCAGCACTATTTATTGAAGAGACTGCCCCTTCCCTGATGAATGTTCTTGGCACCTTTGTTGAAAAGTAGTTGGCTGTAAATATGAGAATTTATTTCTGGGCCCTCTAGTCTGTTCCATTGGATTATGTGTCTGTTTTTATGCCATTACCATGCTGTTTTGGTTACTATACCTTTGTAATACATTTTGAAGTCTGGTAGAGTGATGCCTCTAGATTTGCTTTTTTTCCTCAGGATTGCTTTGGCTGTTTGGGATCTTTTGTGGTTCCATATGAATTTTAGAATTGTTTTTTCTATTTCTGTGAAGAATGTCATTGGTATTTTGACAGGATTTCATTGAATCTGTACATGACTTTGGGTAGTAGAACTGGCGTGTTTAAAATATTGACTCTTCCCACCTGGAATTTAAATGGGCTTTCCATGTATTCAAATGTTCTTTTGTATTGGTAAAATTTTGGTTCTTGTTTTCTCTTAGATTTTTAAAATAGCTGTATTGAGGCATAATTATTATAAAACTAACTGCACATGTCTAAAGTGTACAATTTCATAAGTTTTGGCCTATGTGCACATGCATAACACCATCACCACAATCAAGATCATGAACATATTCATTGCTCCTTTTAGACCCCTTTGTAATTCTTCCCTTCCTGCTCTCACCCCAGTGCTGATCTGCTTTATCTCCCTACTTGTTTGCTTATAATTTCTGGAATTTTATATGAATGGAATTATACAGTATATACTTTTTCTCATCTGGCTTCTTTCATTCAGCATAACTATTTTGAGATTTATCTATGTTGCATGTCTCAATAGTACATTCCTTTGTATTGCTGTGTAGTATTGCACTATATGGACATACCACAATTTGCTTATTAATTTACCTGTTATTGGACATTACAAATAAAGCTTCTAGGAACATTCATGTAGAGACCATTTTATGGACATAATCTTTCATTTCCTTGAGGTGCATATGTAGGAGTGGAGTCCGGATGGAACTGAGAGGGGCCACTAGACGGCAGACTACTGGCAGTGCTGACAGATGTGCTCCCACCCTCACAGAATCTATGCTTTGCCCTTCTTGAAACTGTAGGGTTAGGGTTACACACATGTACAAACACCTGACTGAGCTCTAGGGAGTGTGATTGTGTATTTTGCCTATTTCACTATACGTTGTTTACTGCAGACATTGTGCATTCCTTCCTGAGGTTTGTGCTAATCATATGCTTTAAGCACAGGTTAATGCAAATACGATAAATGAATCATATTAAACGTAAGCCAATAAGTGTAAGCTCCTTGAGCAGAGAGAACATAATTTATCTCATTATCATTTTTTATCTTTTTAACCCATCCCCCTTTCCTCCTATTTGCCCATGTGGCTAGCACATAGTAGGTCAGTTTCTTTAACCAGTTAGTAAAAATTTATTGTATAATGTTATGAAGTTAGCAAGATAGGAATCAAGAATTTGATAGAATTTAGCAAGTATTCAGAGTTAGGGAAAGAATAATTAAATTTTGATATGTAGATACTGTGTAAGACTCAATGACTTTGTCTCTGAGGGTATATGGAGTGGGGTGAATGGCAGGGACCAGGGATTTGCCAAGAAGTCTAGGGCTACCTGGGCACCCTGGTCAAGTTATTTACTATCTCTAGCCTCAGTCACTTCAACTCTGCAATGGAGGTGACAATAGTGCCCATATCATATGGTAGTTGTGATTAAAATACTCAGTCTATGTAAAGCTCTTAGAGCATTGCCTGACACACAATAAGCATTATATAAATATTAGCTATAATTATTATAATATTAAGGAGTTGGCAATCTGAAAATATTGTCTCTTAAAACCAAAGAAACATAGGAAGTATAAAGGAAGAGATGATTAGATACTTCAGGCTTCAAACATTTTCCCACTTAAAAAATACATTTTTAATGAATAAAGATGAGCGTGAGCACGGTGGCTCACACCTGTAATCCTAGCACTCTGGGAGGCCTAGGCAGGAGGATGGCTCGAAGTCAGGAGTTCAAAACCAGCCTGAGCAAGAGCAAGACCCCGTCTCTACTAAAAAATAGAAAGAAATTAACCAGACGACTAAAAATATACAGAAAAAAAAATTAGCCAAGCGTGGTGGCTCATGCCTGTAGTCCCAGCTACTCGGGAGGCTGAGGCAGGAGGATCGCTTGAGCCCAGGAGTTTGAGGTTGCAGTGAGCTAGGCTAACGCCACGGCACTCACTGTCTCAAAAAAAAAAAAAAAAAAAAAAAAAGAATAAGGATGACCAAATAATAATTGCTAACATTCACTTTTGCTTTGTAATAATTGTTTTAGTAAAGGTCTTACATGGATCATTTCATGTAATAGTCCCTTCAATACTGTGAGGTGGGCAGTATATTGGCCACATTTTACAACTGAGCAAATTGAGCAACTTAAGGACCATGTTCAAAGACACAGAGCTGATAGCTGATTGAGTCAATATTTTGAATCAGATTCTACGTTCAAGGGCTAGGTGCGATGGCTCACGCCTTTAATCTCAGCACTCTGGGAGGCTGAGGTGGGAGGATTGCTTGAGCTCAGGAGTTCGAGACCAGCCTGAGCAAGAGAAAGACCCCATCTCTACTAAAAATAGAAAAAATTAGCTGGGTATGGTGGCACATGCCTGTAGTCCTAGCCACTCAGGAGGCTGAGGCAGGAGAATTGCTTGAGCCCAGGAGTTTGAGGTTGCTGTGAGCTAGGCTGACACCACAGCACTCTAGCCTCTGGGCAACAGAGCGAGACTCTGTTTCAAAAAAAAAAAAAAAGATTCCACACTCAAGTGTCTAATTGTGGGTGCCATGGTAAATTTTACTCACTGTTGGTTTAATGACTGTACTAGCTGAGATAAAACAGGAAATTAGGTGAAAGGAAGTTGAGTTAACATTTCAGGTAATTCTACTTAGACTATGAAATTTAAAATATTGACATTTATAATTTGAGAACAGTAGCTAAGATTAATTTAGACAAGACAATTTTCAGTAATTTTTGAGAAATATTCTTTTTTCTGGCTCTACTGATCAACAATGACCTATTTCCTAAGAGCACACTTCTGCCCATGTAGTATAATTTGTAGTGTTCATGCTTGATCTTTGAACTGTACTGTATCAATTAGTGTTCAGGCAGAGACTCAGAACCGTGAGAGATATGCACAGGCATGATCATAAGGACTTGTTAAACTGGCTTACACAGCTGTGGGTGCTGGTTAAGCAATCTCCGTACAGCTGTTGTGTATCTGGAGCTTGAAGTCCACAAGGTAAGCTGTCAGGAGGGGAGAGTGGATATGAAGTGGTGGAGGTCAAAGGTGGGGTGGAAGCCCCAAGCACAGCTGGGACCCCCTAGGCTGAAACTCATGTTGGTTCCTGTTGCCTTTGGCCTTGGGGACAGAATTATGATGCCCTGCAGAAACCGAGGCCTCCATCAGTGAGCTGAACGTACACACCTGGCCCAGGAGTCAAAGAAACCAAAGGAGGAGCCAAGGAAAAGTAGAGCAGCTGGTACACTCCTCACCCATGAAAGGAGCTAGCAGACCAGCAACAACATGCGTGTCTCCCCTTGGATTCTGCTACTTCTTGCTAGGCCTAATTCACAGGTATTTGGATTTTTCTATCAGCTTGTTTGTTTTCACTATTGTGAAAATGACCTTTTCTTTTGATCAAAGTTTCTAACCGGTAATTGATGATATATAGGAGAGCTATTGGTTTTTGAAAGTAGGTTTTGTATCTAACAAGTTTTATGAAACCTCTAATTTGTTCTAATAATTTTTCAGCTTTTCTTCATGTTCTGGGTAGGTGATCTTATCATATACAAATCATGGTCCTTTTGTCTATTTCTTTCCAACATTTGCAGCTTGTGTCTTTGAGTTGTCTTATTGCCTTGGTCAGGTGAAGAGTAGGGGTGCTAGAGGCCTCCTTGTATTTCCAGAGTTCCCACGAGCTTTGCTGTGCTATCCTGTCATTTCCAGTCCCGGCACTTAGGCTATAACTGTGGTGATTTCTTAAAGAAGACAGCAGCGATGTTGCTGAGTGTAAAATGGCATAATCCATCTGGAGAGCAATTTGGCAATAATCCATCAAAATTACAAATTCAGTTTGACCCAGCAAGTCCTCTCACAAGAATGACATCCTTAAAGAGGTATCTGCTCCCATACGAACTACCCCTATATGAAATGAAGTATGTACAGGGTTATTCACTGTAGCCCTACTGGTGAGGGGGTGAAGGAATTTGTCAGATTTGTCTATTCCTTGCTTCATCAAGGGGATCTTCTTAAATCCTCTAATAAGACTTGAACTACAAGCAACAGAGAAAACCAGAAAAGTAGGTAGTGCAAGGGCTCTTAGCTTAGAGTATTTGAGGATGTGTTATTCATCCATTAATTTATACAACAAATATTTATTGAGTACTTTCTAGATGTCAGGCTCTTCTGGGCTTTGGACAAACTTCTTGTTCTCAAGGGCCATTATAATGAGGAAGACAATAAATACATAGATATATGATATCAGCACTGTTTATAAAAGCAAAAAATTAGAAATAATCTAAGTGTTTATCTATAGGGAACTGGTTAAATAAACTCTGGTACAGACACACAGTGGAATACCATGTGGCAATAAAATAAGATAAAAATAAAACAAGAAGGCTTTTGTTGAATTGACATGGAAGTATCTCTAGGATATGTTGTTAAATGAAAAAAGCAAGTTGATAATGCACAATGTGTACTATGCTATCATTTGTGTAAGAGATAGAGGAAATAAAAATATTCATATTTCTTTGTTTTTGCTTAAAGAAATATTGCAAAGCTACAGAAGAAACTAAGTTTCCTATGGGTAACTGGGTGAAGGGCAGGGTGCTGTTTGGTGACAGGAAGGGAAGCCTGATTGGTGAATGTTTAACTTTTCACATAGAGTTTATTTATTTACTTTTCTTTTTTTTAGAGACAGGGTCTCACTGTGTCGCCCAGGCTGGAGTGTAATGCCTTGATCACAGCTACTGCAGACTCGAACTCCTGGGTTCAAGCCACCCTCCTGCCTCAGCCTCCCCAGTAGCTGGAATTACAGTTGTGCACCACCATGCCCAGCTGACTTTATTTTTTTTAACCAGAGTATGAAAACTTATTTCTGTGGTGATTGTTTATGTGAGTCAGTGTGTTTGCATATAACACCTCTGTTGATTATATTCGTTTTACATTCATGACTTGACAGCTCCAGTGGGCCTTTACTGCTGCCTGGTCATCACATGGTACATTCCCCAGTCCATCCACACTCCCTCGCTACTGCCTGCCCGTAGCTATTTCACACCATCTCCTCTCTCTTCAAGCCTCCTCCAGCCCTGCTTCCTAATCTTACCGGCAGCTGATGGCATTGCTTCCTGCTCTCCATAGAAAATGGATAACTTCCACAGACTCCCACAACCACATGGCCTTGCCAAGTGGAAGGTGACTGGAAGCCATCACCCATCATTTCCTCTCCTTTTCCTCAGACCATAGCAAGTGTGGCTGCATCAACCCACTTCACACCTTCTTGCCTTGTTTTTTTAGTTTTGTCACCTGTGAATGCATTCAGAAACAATCTATTTTGGTTTTGCATGTTCTTTATTCTTTTCTAAATGAAGGCATTATTTTGTTCCTTACTTCTTTAGCTCAGCTTTATGTAAAATTCATCCAGGTTATTATATACATTCAACCTGCAATTCATTCATTTTCCCTTCTAAGTATTGTCCCATTGGATGCATACACCACATTGCCTGTTCCAGCACAGACAAGTGTTTGGGCTATTTCCGCCGGGGCTGTTACAGACAACCCTGCAATGAATATTCCTGTGCATGTACCGTGGCACATAGGTGCATAATTTTCTCTAGGGTCTAGAACTAGTAATGGAATTAATGAATCATGGGCTTTATTTCTTTACCTTCCATTTTACTAGATAATACCCAACTGTTTCCAAACCAAGTTACCATTCTCACAAGCAGTGCGTAGTAGTTCCTGTTACTCCACATCCATAACAACACTTGCTGCTGCCAGACTTATCAATTTTTGGCAATATGGTGCCTGCCTAATTGTTTATTTGCCTTTCTTGATTGTAAAAGTAATGTATATCCACTATAATTTTTTCAGTAAATACAAAAATGTATAGAGAAGAAAGTAAAAACTATCTGTAATATCATCACCCTGAAGTATGCCCTGATAATGCTGTGTACCTTGAGACTTTTTCTTCACCTAGTCCTGGGTCCCGTACACTCATGGTTCCCAAACTCTGGGCCAAGGTGCCACAGGGAACAACAGTGAATTCACAGACATGTTGAGGGATATTTTATTTTATTGTATTATATTTTTTTATTTCAGCATATTACAGGGGTACAGTTGAGGGATATTTTAAATTTTCAAGGGAAACAGAGTGATGCTCACATTTGTCAAACACCACACACACTACCAGCTGAAGGCACTTCATAGTTCCAGTCTTAGGCTGCATTATATTCCCTCTGATGATGACATCTTTGTAAAACTGGGTTTTCAAAAGTTGTGATAAAAAGTGTGGTGATGTGAAATAGGTAGTGAGGGTGGCAGTCTCCAATCTGATTTCAGTATTTGAGAAGTTGTGCAGTGCCCAACATGTGCACACAACCCATTAGTAAGTAATGGTGGTTAAGAATGAAATAAAAAATATTTTTTTCTTTCAATTTATGTGTATTACCTTCTTAAAAATAAATAGCTCCTAAGCTGTTAGAACATAAGTAATTATTAAGTTTCTTAGATACAACTAATTAATAAACAGAACTATTTAGGTTTTTTTTTTCTTGGTCTGGGGGTACCATGAAAAAATAATTAGAACACTAAGGGTGCAATGATGCCAGAAAGTTTGAGAACCTCTGCCATACTCACTTTTAAAAAAAGGAAATTTGTAATAACACGGTGGCACTCTGGCTTTCAAAGTGTGAAGGACTCTTCATCACGTTGTGAATGAATCCTTTGTTGAGGCTTAACAGAAGATGGAAGTATCGCGTATAGTTTTTGTCTTTGTCTAACTATACATTCCTGTTTTAACTGCTGGATTTAAAAGGTTTCAGGCTGGGTATAGTGGCTCACACCTGTAAACTTAGCACTTTGGGAGGCTGAGGCAGGAGGATCACTTGAGACTAGGAGTTTGAGACCAACCTGGGCAATAGTAAGACTCCGTCTCTACAAAAATTAAAAAAAAATTAACTGGGTGTGGTGGCATGTGCCTGCACTCCCAGCTACTCAGGAGGCTGAGGCAGGAGGATCACTTGAGCCCAGGAGTTGGAGGCTGCAGTGAGCTATGATGACACCACTGCACTCTAGCTGGGGTGACAGAGTGAGAACTTGTCTCAAAAAATTAGAAAAAAAAAAAAAAAAAAGGGGGGGGTTTTGAATACATCATGTCCTTATGTCATAAAGAAAAAACTAGACAGGCCGGGCGCGGTGGCTCATGCCTGTAATCCTAGCACTCTGGGAGGCCGAGGCAGGAGGATTGCTTGGGCTCAGGAGTTAGAGACCAGCCTGAGCATGAGTGAGACCCCGTCTCTATTATAAAGAAAAAAGAAAAAAAAAAAAAGAAAGAAAAAACTATACAATTGTTTTATAAAAATGATACAGTAGTCATTGTTTTAAAAAATTTAGTAATTTGTACAAATTATACAAAGCAAAGAGAAAAGAAAATCATTCCAGATTCCCCAAATCAGAAATAATTGTAATTATTGCTGACATTTGGTGGATATCATTTCAGACATCTCTCATACATACATATATGCATAGAAGGATAGAAAGTTACTAAGTTTAAAGAAAATTGAGATGATCTATAACTTTTTATAAAAACAATTAAATTTTATTTTACCTAAATTCAGTGAAAGAGAAATATCAAAGTGAAACTGAATTCCTATATTTCAAGTCAAGTTTCTTCACAGGAGATATTATTTTATTAAAATATTCTCAAATAACAAAATAGTTATTTTAAGAAAGGAGTTATTAATAGAAGCTTGTTTATACAACAGGTTTCAACCTCAGGCAGAATCTGTGGATTAGAAAACCGAGGAAGCTTTATTCCGCCTTCCTTTTCCCTACGAGATTTTTAAAAATGTAATTTTTACATTGTCAAGGTTCAATCACATTTACA
Source organism: Lemur catta (assembly GCF_020740605.2). NCBI lineage: Eukaryota > Metazoa > Chordata > Mammalia > Primates > Lemuridae > Lemur > Lemur catta. The sequence goes on from NC_059142.1 coordinate 2,080,423, forward strand.
TTCTGTTCTGTAATTACAATACACATAGTTTAAATTTGTATTTCTATATTGCCAGTACCTTTATCAGAGTCCATTCCTGAAATAATTTGATTTACATTCTAAAACATCTTCAGTTCTTTTGCGAGTAGTTTTTTTTTCTTTGAAAATACCCAGGGTTGCTCTATCTGCTGGGTCACTCCACGCCTGAGGCTATCTACCTGTGGCCTTTATTTGGTATCTGAAGGACAAATGATTTTGTATTAAACTTTTGGGTTACTTCCTCCCCCTTAGAACTTTATAGGCATTGCTGTATTGTCTTCTAGAAATAAATATAACAAGGTAGAAGGAAGCCTGCAACCATTCTGATTTTTTTTTTCTCCTTGGTAGGTGATTTGCACTTTCTGCCTGAAGGTCTAGAAAATTCTTTATTACTGGAGAAGAGAAACGTACATCACCAGGTTATCTCTTAGTGCTTACCCCCCACCCCCCTGCTACAAAGTACCCATTCAATCGTCAGACTTCATTTGTTTGAATACCTCTTTCTTCCATTTGTTCTGTTCCTTTTTTGAAAACAACAGTGTATACATTGCATTATTTTTTCTGTCTTCCATCTTTTTTTATTGTCATAAAATATACATAAACAAATTAACCATTTTTAACGGTATAATACATTGGCATTAAGTATATTCACAATATTGTGCAATCATTCACCACTTTCCAGTTCCAGAGCTTTTTCATCATCCAGAGACTCTGTACCCATTGGCCCATAACTTCCCTTTTCCTACTCCCTCAGCTCCTGGAAACCTCTCATTTACCGTCTCTGTGAATTTTCCTCTTCCAGGTACCTCGTAGAAGTGGAATCATATAATATTTGTGAAAGGATGGCCTTAGTAATAAACTAGCTAACAAAGAAAGATAAACTGTCAAACACAAAAGTAAGAGGAATAAGCCCACAACACACAATTGCCCCTTTGAGAAGAAAAACGCACAGCACAACTGCCCTTTCTTTTGTTTGATTAAACACCTGGGATTCAACTAGTCTTTAAGATTAACCACCTGTGTTATCTCTAAGAGTGTTTTCACGGCCTTGAAGGGCCCTAAAAGTGGACAACAGGGGTGCAAGCCCTCTGCCTCAGCTCCTGCCAGAACCACATTTCCAAGGACTTAGGTATGCCAGCCTCACCAGGAAAAAAGGGAGGGAGGACTGGGGGGGAGCAAACCACTCCACAGCTGCTTCTGTTATCAGCTGACAGCCATAACTATTTTTTTCTTTCTCTTTACCCTGTAATAAAACCACAAATCCCTGATCCCAATGCCAACACTTTTCCTTCTTTCTGTTCATGTTGTGCCCTTCTTACTCTTTGAGAAGTAAAATAAATTTTCTTTCTTTAAAACTATCCTAATCTTTGTGTTGAAAAAATCTTTCTCCACCTGCATATGAATTCACATCCTAACAATTTGTCCTTTTATATTTGGCTTATTTCACTTAGTATAATGTTCTCAGGAGACACCCATCTTGTAGCATGTATCAAAATTTCGTTACTTTTATGGTTAAATAATATCACTTTATATGATATACCATATTTTAAAAAACCCACTCATCTGTGATAAACATTTGGGTTTTTTCCACCTAAGCTATTGTGAATAATGCTGCCATGCATATTAGTATAAACGGAGTCCCTGCTTTCAATTGTTTTGGGTATAACCTAGGAGTAGATTTGCTGCATCATATAATGGTTTTATGTTTAACTTTATGAAGAGTCAACAAACTGTTTCCCACAGCAGATGCACAGACTTATAATTTCTCCATGTCTTCACCAACACTTACCATTTTCTGTTTTTTAATAGCCATCATAATAGGTATGAAGTGGTATCTCGTTGTGTTTTTAAATTGCATTTCCCTAATGACTAGTGATGTTGAGCATCTTTTTATATGCTTATTGGCCATTCGTGCGTAGCCTGGGACCCCACTTGCTGCTGGCATCTGCAGTAAGTACAGTCTTACTGGGGACATTGCCCTTTAACTTGTGGGATCAAAGGCTAACTCAGGTAGTTAGTGTCAGAATTGAATGGAATTGTAGAACCAGTTGATGTCAGATGACCGTTTTCAGAACAGTTCTAACTTCAAGATCATTGATTGATTCTTTTTTTTGCCTATTCCAATTTGTTGCAAAATCCCTCTAATGAAATTTTCTTTTCAGTTGTTCTGTTCAGTTTCAGAGTTTCTATTACATTCCTTTTTGTACTTCCTATTTCTCACTGATACTCCTATTTGTTGAGAAATGAAGTTCCTGGCTTCCTTGAGTTCTTTGTCAATGGTTTCCTTTACTTATTTGAGCATATTTAAGACAGTTAATTTAAAGTTTTCTCAGGGAAGTCCATTGACTGGGCTTCTTCAAGATGGTTTCTATTAATCTTTTTCCCTCTGAATGGGCCATACATTGACTTTTTGCATACCTAGTAACTTTGTAAGGAAAATTGAGTAATTTGAGTAGAATAATGTGACAACTCTAAAAATCAGATTTTTCTCACTCCCCAGGGTTTGTTAATACTGCTGCTTGTTAAAGATTGTTTTTATTTAGATACTTTGCTAAAGTATTTTTGTTAAGATAGTATTCTTTATTGTATGTGGCCACTGAAGCCTCTGTTCCATTAACCTTAGGGTCACCTAGTAATTTGACAGACATTTCCTTAAACACTTTTTGGCTACTATGAATAGCACTACTAGAAACATTCAAGTACAAGTTTCTGCGTGGACTATGTTTTCATTTCTCTTGGGAATATATCAAGGAATGGAATTGTTGGGACATAGAATAACTCTATGTGGAACTTTTTGAGGAACTGCCAATTGTCTTCCAAGTGGCTGCACGATTTTACATTCCTACAAGCCATGTAGGAGGATTCCAATTTCCCCATATGCATGCCAACATGTTATTATCTGTGATTTTGGTTACAGCCACCTAGTGCCTATATAGTGGTATCTACCTGTGGTTTTCATTTGCTTTTATCTAATGGATATGATGTTGAACATCTTTTCACATGCTTATCGGCCATTTTTACATCATCTTTGGAGAAATGCTGGTTCAGATCACTTGCCCATTTTTAAAATACACTTTATTTTTTAGAGTAGTTTTAGGTTTGCAGAAAAATTGCACACAAAGTAGAGTTCCCATAAATGCACCCACCTGCAAAGTTTCCCCAATATTTAACATCATGCATTAGAGTAATACATATAATTGATGAATACTGATACATTATTCTAAACCAAACACCATAGTTTACATTGGTGTTCAGTCTTTGGGTTGCCCAGTTCCATGGGTTCTGACAAATGTATAATGTCATGTATCCACCATTATAGTATCATGCAGAGTAGCTTCACTGCCCTAAAAATGCCCTTTGCTGCAGCAATTCATTCCTCCCCACCCTTGAACTCCTGGCAGCCATAAAGAGTCTGCAGTTTTGCTTTCTCCAGAATGTCATATATTTGGAGTCTTAGATACTTACCCTTTTCAGATTGGCTTCTCTCTCTTACATTTAAAGGTTGTCAATGTCTTTCTGTGTCCTGCTAGCTCATTTCTTTTTATTACTGAATAATACTCCATTGTATGGATGTAGCACAGTTCCTTTATCAACTTGCCGATTGAAGGACATCTTGCTTGCTTTCCAGTTTTGGCAATTATGAATAAAGCTGCTATGACTATTCACAGGCGGGTTTTTTATGTGGATGTAAGTTTCAGCTCATTTGGGTAAACAACTGGAGCATGCTTATTGGACCACATTGTAAGACTATGGTTAGCTTTGTAAGAAACTGCAACACTCCTCCAAGGTGGCTGTACATTATGCATTCCTACCAACAATGTATGACAGTTCCTGTTGCTCCATGTTCCTTGCCAGCATTCGTCATTGCCACTGGTTGGGATTGTAGCCATTCTAACAGGTGTGAAGTGGTAGCTCATTATTTGCACTGGCAATTCCTGGATGACACATGATGGTGAGCATATTTTCATATGCTTATTTTCCATCTGTTTACATTCTTTGGTGAACTGTTTAGATGATTTTTAATTGGGTTGTTTTCATATTGTTGAGTTTTAAGAGTTATTTGTATATTTTGGATAAATGGTCATTTAATCAATGTTTTTCCAAAGATTTTCTCATGATCCCTGGGTTGTCTTTTCATTTTACTAATAATATTGTTCACAGAGCAAGTTTTTAACTTTAATTAAGTCAAACATGAACTTTTTTCATGAATTGTGCTTTTGGTTTTGTATCTAAAAAGTCTTTGCCAAACCCAAAGTCACCTAGATATTCTCCTATGTAATCTAGGAGTTTTATAGTGTTGCATTTCATTACCAGGCCTATGATCCATTTTGAGTTAATTTTTCGAAAAGGTATAAAGTCTTTCTCTACAATTTTTCTTTCCTTTTCTTTTAGCACGTGGATGTCTAGTTGTTTCAGCACCATTTGTTAAATAGGCTATTCTTTTTCTATTGACTTGCTTTTGTTTCTTTGTCAAACTTTAGTTGACTATATTAGTGAGTTTATTTTAGGACTTTGTAATCTGTTCCACTGATCTATTTGTATACTCTATCATCAATACTACATTCTCTTATTTACTCTACCTTTGTAGTAAATCTTGTCGTTGGTAGTGTCAGTGCTCCAACTTTGTGCTCCTTCAATAATGTGTTGACTATTGCAGGTTTTTGACTTTCCATGTAAACTTTAGATGCAGTTTGTCAATATCCACAAAATAACTTGCTGAATTGTGATTGAGAATGTGTTGAATCTATGGATCAAGTTGAGAAGAAATGACATCTTGACAATATTGAGTCTTCATATTCATGAACATGGACTATCTCTTCATTTATTTAGATCTTCTCTGGTTTCTTACATAAGAATTTTGTAGTTTTCCTCACATAGATCTTGTACGTATTTGGGTTTAATATAGCTAAGTATTTCCCCTTTTTTTGGTCCTAATGTAAATGGCTTTGTTTTTAACTTCCAGTCCAAAATGTTCACTGCTTTTATGTAGAAAAGCAATTGACTTTTGTGTAATAACCTTCATCCTGATACACTGCTATAGTCACTTATTAGTTCCAAGAATTTTTTGTGGATTATTGGGGATTATAAATCTAGATAATCACGTTACCTGTGAACAAAGGCAGCTTTATCTTTTTCTTCCCAATCTGTATACATTTTATTTCCTTTCCTTGTCTTACTGCACTAGCTAGAACATCAATTATGATCACAAGGAGTGGTGAGAGGGGACATCCTTGCCTAGTTCCTGATATTAGCAGGAAGGCATGTAGTTTCTGTCCACTAAAATGTCAGCTCTTGGTTTCTGTAGATGTTTGTTATCAAATTGAGGAAGTTTGCCTCTATTACTAGTTTGCCAAGTGGGTTTTTTAAAAAACTGTAGTAAAACAGACATAACAAAATTTACCATTTTAACTATTAAAGTCCACAATTCAGTGACATTACATACATTCATAATGTTCTGCAACCATTACCATCTACTTCCAGAACATTTCATCATCCCAAACAGAAATTCTGTGCTCTAAAATAACTCCCCACTTGCCTCTCCCCCAAGCTCCTGATAACTTCTATTCTACTTTCTTTATGAATTTGACTATTTAGGTACCTCATATAATGTAACCATAAAATGTTTGTCCTTATGTAAGCTGGCACATGGCTTATTTCCCTTCACATAATGTTTTCAAGGTTCATCCATGTTATAACATATATCAGACTTTCATTCCTTTTTAAGGTTGAGTAAAATTCCAAGTTTAAACTACATTTTGTTTATCCATTTACCTGTGATGGACATGTGAGTCGTTTGCACATTTTGGCTACTGTGCAATAATGCTGCTATGAACAGTGGTGTACAAATATCTGAGGCCCTGCATCATATGTTGATCCTGTATTTGTTAGAGATCTCACATACTGGTTTCCATGGTGGCTGTACCATTTTACATTCCCGTCAGCAGTGTACACTAGTTCTAATTTCCGCATATTCTCTGCAACACTTATTTTGTTTTTTCTATGACGAACATTGTAATAGGTATGCAGTGATGTCTCATTGTGGTCTAGATTTGCATTTCTCTAATGATGAAGAGAATGTTTTCATGTTCTGATCGGCTATTTGTTTATCTTCTCTGGAGAAATTTCTGTTCAGGTTTATTCCCAATTTTGGATTGGGCTGGTTGTGTTTTTTGAGCTTGCTAAGGTGAAACGATTTTTATATATTTTGGACATTAATCCCTTACCAGATATATGCTGTGCAACTATTTTCTACCATTCTGAAGGTTACCTATTCAGATTGTTGATAGTGTCCTTTAATGCACAAGTTTCTAATTTTGATGAAGCCCCATTTAGTTTTTGTTTCTTGTGCATTTGTTGTCAAATCCAAGATATCATTGCCAAATCCAACGTCATGCATTTCTCCTAGAAGCTTTAGAATTGTAGGTCCTCTGTTTATGTCTTTGATCACTTTTGAGTTAATATCCAGGTTTTACAGCACAATTTGAGGAAAAGATTTTCCTTTTTCCAATGAATGGTCTTGAAACCCTTGTTGAAATCATTTGACCAGATATGCAAGGGTTTGATTCAGGACTCCCTGTTCCGCCCATTGGACTGTATGTCTGTCTTTATGCCAATACCAAACTGTTTTGGTTATGTAGCTTTGTAGTACATTTTGAAGTCGAGAAGTCTGAGTCCTCCAACTTTCATCTTTTTTCAAGATTGTTTTGGCCATTTGGGTTCCTTGGGATTCTATATGTATTGTAGGATGGATTTTTCTATTTCTGCAATATGTCTTTGGGATTTTGATAGGCAATGCACTAAATCTGTAGACTGCTTTTGGTAATGTCACATTAACATTATTAATCTTCCTAACCACAAATATGGGGTATCTTTCCACTGATTTATGTCTTTAATTGCTTTCAACAATGTTTTATACTTTTAGTGTACCTGTCTGTCACCTCAATGGGTACATTTGTTCCTAAGTATTTTATTCTTTTGATGCTAATAAAAATGAAACCATTTGCTTACTTTCTTTGTGGGATCATTCATTGCTAGTGTATAGAAATGCAACTGATTTTCTGTGTTGATTTGTATCCTGCAGTTTTGTTAATTAGGTCTAACGGTTTTGTAGATTAAGGGTTTTGTACATATAATATGATGTCATCTGTGAACGCAGGTAATTTTACTTCTTTCTTTCTAATGTCATTGCCTTTTATTCTTTTCTTTTCTTGCCTAATTGCTCTGTGTCAAACTTTCAATACTATTTTTAATAGATGTGAGGAAAGCAGACACCCTTGTCTTGTTCCTGATCTTAGGGGAAAAGATTTCAGTCTCTCACCACTGAGGATGATATTAGCTGCAGGGTTTTCACTATGTCTTTTATTATGTGGAGGAAGTTTCCTTCTATTCCCAGCTCATTAAGTGTTTTTTGTTTTCAAAAAAGTGTGCCGGCCGGGCGTGGTGGCTCACGCCTGTAATCCTAGCCCTCTGGGAGGCCGAGGCGGGTGGATTGCTCGAGGTCAGGAGTTCGAGACCAGCCTGAGCGAGACCCCATCTCTACTAAAAATAGAAAGAAATTACCTGGACAACTAAAAATCTATATAGAAAAAATTAGTCAGGCATGGTGGTACATGCCTGTAGTCCCAGCTACTCGGGAGGCTGAGGCAGGAGGATTGCTTGAGCCCAGGAGTTTGAGGTTGCTGTGAGCTAGGCTGATGCCACGGCACTCTAGCCTGGGCAACAGAGTGAGACTCTGTCTCAAAAAAAAAAAAAGCGTGCCATTAGTGGTAGAGTGAGATACTATCTATAATATTTGTTACTTTTCTATTTGTTGCCCTTCTTTTATTTCCTTTTTTCTTATTGTTTCTGCTTTCCCTGGTTTTAACTCAGCTTTTACACGATTTTATTTTCTCTCTTCTCTCAGCATATTGATTATACTATTTTTTCTTTTTTACTTTTTCAACAGCTGCCCTAGAGTTTGCAATATACGTTTACAACTATTCTAATTCCACTTTTTTTTTTTTTTTTTCTTGAGACAAGTCTCGCTTTGTTGCCCGGGCTAGAGTGAGTGCCGTGGCGTCAGCCTAGCTCACAGCAACCTCAAACTCCTGGGCTTAAGCGATCCTACTGCCTCAGCCTCCCGAGTAGCTGGGACTACAGGCATGCGCCACCATGCCCGGCTAATTTTTTCCTGTATATATTTTTAGTTGTCCAGATAATTTTTATTTCTATTTTTAGTAGAGACGGGGTCTCGCTCTTGCTCAGGCTGGTCTCGAACTCCTGACCTCAAGTGATCCACCCACCTCGGCCTCCCAGAGTGCTAGGATTACAGGCATGAGCCACCGTGCCTGGCCCTAATTCCACTTCTAAGGAACACTATTCTGCTCAGGGGTAGTGTAAGTGCCTTATAACAGAATATTCTTAATTCCTCCCTCCCAACCTTATAACATTTTAGCTATTCATAAGCTATGATAATCAAATGCATCTTAAACAATTTTTTATCTGTTAGATCAATTAAGAATAAGGAAAGTAAAAGATTTTATTTATTATTCCTTTTTAATGCTCTTCCTTTATTGTATCTGAGTTTCTGATGTTCTTGGAAAAGATGCTCAGCACCACTAGTAACATGTGAGCAGTAGTAATCACCATGAGATACCACTTTGTACCCACTAGTACAGTATAAAGAATTAAAAAGAAAAAGGAAAATCACACGCGTTAGCAAGGATGTACAGAAACTGGCAACCTCACACACGGCTGGTGGCAATGCAGAATGGTGCAGCCACTGTGGAAAATGTTATGGCAGTTCCTCAAAAAGTAAAACAGAGACTCACCATATCACCCATTAATTCCATTCCTGGACACTCAAAGGTAGTGAAAACAGGTGTTTCAGCAACAGCTTGTACATGAATGTTCATTGCAGCATTATTCACAGTAGCCAAAAGGTGGAAATCACCTAAATGTCCACCAAATAATAAATAAACAAACAGTATGTGGCATATCATACAATATCATTTACCCACAAAAAGAAATCAAATCCTGATACACGTTACAACGTGGATGAATGTCAAAAACATCATGCTAAGTTAAAGAAGCCTGACTCAAAAGGTCACATATTGTATGATTCCTTCAATAGGAAATGTCCAAAATAGGTAAGTCCATAGACACAACAAGCAGATCAGTGGTTGCTAGGAGCCAGGGGAGGGTTGTGGAGTGACAGCTCAGTACATCTGGGGTTTCCTTTTTGGTGTGATAAAAGCACTTTGGAACTAGATAGTGGTGGTGGTGGCACAACACTGTGAATGTACTAAATGCCAATGAATTGTACACCTGAAAATGGTTAATTTTGTGTCATGTAAATTTTACCTCAGTAAAATCTTCTGCTCGTTTTGTTCTATAGCACCCTATTCTATGTTACAGTTGTGATATTTTGTATTACCTCTTTAGTCTCTGCTTTTTTCTAGTTGCTTTTTCATATAATTGGATTTTTACCTATATATGATAATCCTGAGTTGCTCGTTCACATTCAAGAGAGGGAGACAAAGAAGCTAAAGGAAGCCCTTGTCACTTGGTAGGGCTTTCTACTGTGAGCTCCTCTAGGTGACGTGGGGGACTTTGTGTGAGAGAATATTTAATAATTGAATTTTTTAAGGATTTTCTTTTGGGGTTGGTTGCATTCCTTAGAAAAGGCTCTAAAAATATCCTACTTGGAGGATGAAGCTACATAGCTGCTGTTCTGGGAGCTTGAATGCAGAAAAGCACATAGATTTATTTTCTAATTCATATGAAAGTTGCCACAGAAATTTATTAAAAGGCAACAAAACTGAGAGTTACCTTTTATATTGACTTTATAGCCCCAAATATTTTCTGCATACTTTTTAAATTTTAAGGTATTCATTTTATAAAACTGAATATGGTGATCCCTTGATGGGATTTGAGTAGACACTTAATGTATATACTCAGTGACAAGATTAAATCCATTAGAGAAATAAATAAAACTAGATCAGCAATATTTTATAGGACAATGAATCACTTTCCTGGAAAAATAATGATATTCAATATAAGAAAGAGTGAAGAAACTTTACAGCAGAGAAAATCAAATTTCCATATTTGAAACCACGATAGAGCGAACAGAGAAAAGTTTACTTAAAAATTATAGCTCTTTTCTTCATGTCCATGAGGATAGTGCAGTTTCTCAGAATAACCAAGGAAACATCCCTGATACCATTTCCGTGTACAACTGAGAGGAAAACCACCGTCCAAATAATAAGGTCACCTGTGATACTTAATATATGGCATACAATTATCATTTCTAGTTTGTAGAGTAGTAATAAGTCTTCCATTTTAGCCACGGTCATTGAAAACTCTTATGAAAATTCCTGCTAAAAGGACCACAACAGCAAGAGCCAGAGCCATTCCACGATAGAAAATCAGCTGTCTCAGTGTCAAGACATCCCCAACGGTGCTCACTGCATACTGGGTGTTTTCTTCCAGTACCATCAGCTGGAGGGTCTGGCTCTCTGGTCTGATGACATCAGGCAAAATCACTCCGTCAGTTCCTTCTCTTCCCATGATAGGTAGATCTGTTTGCAGAGAACAGTGGGGGGAGGGGGTCAAAGAAAGGGATTTTACTGAAATTGACACGAGAATACATGTAAACGATGACCATTACTCATCAGTTAGTAATCATGAAATTACACTCAAAACACATTTCACAGGAGAACCTAGAGTTAATTTTGCCAATTACTATGGCTGAGACAAGTTTTACTGAGCAAGAGAGCATGATCTCATGCATAAGCAACTCTGGTACACTAAGTTTCAGAACAACAGAAGTTTATACTGTACCAGTTTTTTGGGAGGACAGAAACCGAGTATACCAGAGCATGGCCTCCCTTACCTGTTGGGGTAGGTATGGTCTCTTTAATCCCTTTTAGCCCAGCTCGAACTTGTGCCTAGAAACAGGTGTCACATGAAGTAAAGGAAGTGTAAGTCGAGTCAAGCCAGTAGCCATTTGGTAAAAGTTCAATTTAAAGTTGCTGCTGAAACTACTGCTGAGGGGTTACAATATCTAGTGGATTCTTTCTGGGCCTGAAAATGCCATAATCCAAGAGAACATAATACCAGAGAACCACTAGTTCCTGCCCAGTGCTCAGCTCACAATGATAGCATACAAACCTGCTTGCTGTGAGAGCTGCAAATCTCACATATTGTTTGCACTTGTGCCCTTTAGTGTTCCTACACACGGATCAAAGCAATAAAGTCTAAAGGTCAATGGTGGTGTCACTAAGGATAGTTTATGGTCCACCTGAACCTCCCATAAAGTTTAGTCCTGAATAAATCAAACTGAGATAGGAAAGACATCAGGCATTGAAATTAGGCAAATCCAGTGGGATTTGAAACCTAGGGTGGTCAAAGCTGAAGCAGTCACATTTGGTCACCTAAACTCATATTGGGCTCCTTATTATAATAACAATCGCTCCCTCCCCTAGGCCAACCACCCCTCCATGCCATCTTAAGCCTTGACCAGAAACAGGAGCCCCCAACTCAATGCACAGATGCTCAACTGGTCAAGGCCCCGACCTTCTATCCACGTGGTGGGCTTCTGCCCGCAAAGTATTTCCCGCAGATTACAGACACCAAACGTACTGCTTTCTAGCAAACCACGGGCAAAAAAGAAAACGTTGTAAAGAACAGCTAACAAGTCAATATAAATAGGAAAACTCCTATTTGCCTAAGAATGTTACACCAAAATATTTTTAACCTAATTCCTTTTTTTAAGGTCGATTCCCTAGTCAGTAGATATTACATCGGCTCCGTATTAAGAGGAACATGTGTGGAAATGTGATTTTCTTCTGCCTCCCCTCCCCCCAGTATTAGTAATAATGTATTTCATGTTTCACAGTGAGTCACCCTGCCAGTGGCACTGCTATCATTTTGACCTAAAAGATTCCTCACCATGCCATGGGATCAAGCAGAGCCACATTTCTCAAATAAGCACTTACCTGCTCTGCAACTCTATTCCAGTCTATCCTGAAGATACACACCAAGTAGAAGAGGGTTTGAAAGAAGACACAAAGTATCAATCCAGACCAGAGACCTGTGGGTGTAAAACGAATATCAGAGATTAGGTCTTTTCAGTTCTATCCCCGTGATCATGAAAATTCTTCCCTAACTACTGTATCTGCAAGAGTGGAAACTTCAGTTAAATTAACTTCCCTAAAACGTCAGATAATTGTGGAGCAGGGATTAGACTGAAATCTACCACTGAGCTACAATGGCAGTCCATTGGCAATGCAAAACGCCTGCAAATGTCTTTGCTGCTTCACGTGAACAAACATTTACTGACTTCAGTTTTGTGCCAGGCATTGTTTTAAGTGGTTGAGACACAGAACTGAGCAGGCGGACAAGCTGCGTGTCCTTGGGGAGCTTGTATCTAATGCAGGGTGCCAGGGGAGGAGGGCAAACAAGGGGACAACCACACAGTCAGTTCAGTAGGTACAGTGCCATGACAGCATCGGGCAGAGCCATTTGTAACAAGGACCTGCAGCATAGTCTGAAAGGGACGCCGGGCCTGAGGCGGGGACCCGGACAGTGAGAAGGCAGCCCGAGCGTGTCCAGGACGGGCACCGCGGGCAGGCAGAGCAGAACCCGGGCCGGGGGAAAGCCAGCTTGCGAGTCCGAGGAGCAGAGCCCAGTTAGGAAGCAGCACGGTGGCGGGCAGTGTCCCGGGCACAAGGTGACAGAAGCAGGCCATGGGGGCTGTGCAAGCCACGGGAGGACCCCAGCTTTATCGTACGGCTAATGGGGACACACCGGAGGGTCTCAAAATGGTCTGTGCGCTTATGGATGTGAGATCTGTTTGGAAACCATCCCTGCAACTGCTGTTAGGAAAAGGATCGCTGAGAATCCAAAAGGCTCCATAAAAGGATCAGTAAAGGTGCATCTACCCACGAGAAGACACGAGTTTTCACCACCAAAATACCAATACTGCACTGCGAAGCAAGCTGCTTCAGCTGGAGGTGGGACATGCCCATGTATCAACAGCTTCCTGATTCATTCACAACTTGTCTGGGGCCCCACACTGGCAAAGGAACCCTGAGGCTGTTCCTCACATTGACTCCTCATAATGCAACAAAAATTGGACTAATGCCTCCAGTTTAGAAGTGGATGAATTGACAGTTTATCTCCTTTGATCGAATGATTCCATTGCTAGGATTCAATTCTAAGGAAAGATCAGAAATGGTGTTAACTCCTGTACCCTGGAGGCTCACTGCAATGGTATTTATAAGGTGGAGTGACTTAAATGTCCATTGCTAGGGAAGCATTAAACACATGATACAGGGAAATGTTACATATCGTTGCTAAAAACCATGTCTTCAACAAGTACATGGGGGAAAGTGTATATTCAGTATAACCTCACATTTGTGAGTAACAGACAACAAACGGGAATAAAATATAGTGAGATACCTCAGTCTTTATAGCTGAAAAGTGAAATTATAGGTGATTTTAACTTCCATATATTTATTTATATATTAAATTTTTTAAAAAATTTGAGATAGGATCTCAATGTTGCCCAGGTTGGGGTGCAGTGGCAGGGTCAAAGCTCACTGAACCCTCGAACTCCTGAGCTCAAGTGGTCCTCCCAGCTGGGCCTCCCAAAGTGCTGGGCTTGAAGGAGTGAGCCACCGTGCCCAGCCTCTTCTTTGTATTTTTAAGCATTTCCCCCAAATTCCATAGTGTCAATGTATACTTCCATGGTTAAAACATGTTACTTAGTATCTGCCCTGTAGGACATTATGCTAAGTGAAATAAGCCAGGCCCGTAAAGACAATACTGCATGCTCTAGCTGACGTGTGGAATGCAAACAGAGGCAGAGGGTTGAATGGCAGTTGCCTGGGGCTGCAGAGGAGACGGTGCGCAGAGGACCAGATTCCAGTTAGGCAGGAAGAACACATTCCAGAGATCTACTGTGCAACATGGTGGCTGGAGTTAATAACAATGTAATAACTGAAATGTAGTAACTGAAAATTATTATGGGAGATTTTAAACATGCTCTTAAAACATGATAAGTATGTGAGGTAATGGATGTGTTAATTAGCTTTATCTAGCCCATTCCACAATGTATGCATATATTAAAACATTATATACCATAAATATATTGAGTTTTTATTTGTCAATTTGAAAATGTTACTTAGGCCAGGCGTGGTGGCTCACGCCTGTAATACTAGCACTCTGGGAGGCCAAGGTGGGAAGATCGGTTGAGGTCAAGAGTTCGAGAGCAGCTCTGAGCAAGACTGAGACCCCATCGCTACTAAAAATAGAAAGAAAAAAAAAAAATTAGCCGGGCATGGTGGCACACGCCTGTAGTGCCAGCTACTTGGGAGGCTGAGGCAGGAGGATCACTTGAGCCCAGGAGTTTGAGGTTGCTGTGAGCTAGGCTGATGCCACGGCACTCTACCAGGGTAACAAAATGAGACTCTGTCTCAAAAACAAACAAACAAACAAAAAGTAAAAATGTTACTTAATAAATCTGAGCACCTACTATGTATAATAGTAAGAAGCACTTTTGGATAAAGTGGGAAATTTGACCTGTCATTTATTCTAAAGGAGATTAAAGTCCAATAGGGGAGTGGGTTTTGGTTTTTCAAATAAAGTTGAGTTGTAAAGCCCTAGTAGCTCAGCAAGGGCAAGGACTCTTGCTCTGGTCAAACAGACTTTCCCCCAGTGTCCAGCGCATGGCCTGGCAGCGGGGAGCTCTGCCTTCTTGCTCGAGCTCAGGAGTTGGAGACCAGCCCAGGTAACACGGTGAAACTGTCTCTACAGAGGATTTTTAAAAAATTAGCCAGATGTGGTGACGCACGCCTGTAGTTTCAGGTAATAAATATTGGGCAGTTTTCTTCCAAAATGGAGAATGACAAATTCCACCTTGCTATTACTCAAATACTACAAGGGGCCAGCCTATACTTGTCTTTAAAAAGGGAGATGACGTTAAGACAATTACTCATTAAATCAATCACCAAGTAACATTTCCAAAAACATAAGCCCCTGTGTTTGTGTAGACATGAAAAAGCTCTTACGACAGCTACTAGATTAATATTTCACAAAGTAATGGGGACATAATAAAAATGTTTTGGTAAAAATATACTGGTTGGATATAGAACAAAAGGGGCTATTTGAATATATAGTACAATAGTCATTCCGTTTTCCTTCTTTTTATTTTTTTGAGATAGAGTCATGCTTTGTTGCCCCTGACTAGAGTGCAGTGGTGTCATCATAGGTCACTGTAACCTCAAACTCCTGGGTTCAAATAATCCTCCTGCTTTAGTCTCCCAAGTAGCTAGAACTACAGGTGTGTGCCACCACGTCTGGCTAATTTTTCTATTTTTTGTAGAGATGGAGTCTTGCTCTTGCTCAGGCTGGTCTTGAATTCCTGGCCTCAAGCGATCCTCCCACCTTAGCCCCCTCAAAGTGCTAAGATTACAGGCGTGAGCCACTGCACCGGGCCTCAGTTTTCCAATTAGACTTTTAAAATGGAAAATAAAATTCATTGTCGCTAACAGAAATCTACAGAAAATGAAGATGTGGATATATATGCAAAACACTTATGTAGCAACTTATCCAGAAAGCACATAATAAATTATTTTGCACAATTCTATACATTTAGAGCCTCAATAAAATGTAATTTTATTAAAAAGTATAAATATAGCCACATTGACAAAATAAAAGAAAGTCTAAACAGACTGATTTTCAGAGAAGAAATTGAGAAAGCTGAGTGTGGATAAACTTCAAAACACCAGGTCCTGACAGTTTCATGACAGAATTCTACCAAGCCCTTATAAAACAGACAGTTCTTAGACTATTTAAGTTGTCTTGGGCCATACAAAAAGGAAAAATTTAAATTGTCTTTATGAAGTGAGTATAATATTAACATCATCAATATCAAAATCTAACAAAGGCCGGGCGCAGTGGCTCACGCCTGTAATCCCAGCCCTCTGGGAGGCTGAGGCGGGTGGATCGCTCGAGGTCAGGAGTTCAAGACCAGCCTGAGCGAGACCCCGTCTCTACTAAAAATAGAAATAAAAATTATCTGGACAACTAAAACTATATATAGAAAAAATTAGCCGGGCATGGTGGCACATGTCTGTAGTCCCAGCTACTCGGGAGGCTGAGGCAGGAGGATCGCTTAAGCCCAGGAGTTTGAGGCTGCTGTGAGCTAGGCTGACGCCACGGCACTCACTCTAGCCCGGGCAACAGAGTGAGACTCTGTCTCAAAAACAAACAAACAAACAAACAAAAAAAAACTTA
This sequence comes from Lemur catta, assembly GCF_020740605.2. Taxonomy (NCBI): domain Eukaryota; kingdom Metazoa; phylum Chordata; class Mammalia; order Primates; family Lemuridae; genus Lemur; species Lemur catta. The sequence goes on from NC_059142.1 coordinate 2,096,722, forward strand.
ACAAAAATACTACAGACCAATCTTACAAATATTAGTGTAAAATTGTTAAATAAATATCTAAAAAGAATCTAGTAGCTCAATAAAAGTACAACATATCATAATCAGGATAGTTCAACATGAAGAAGCCAATTAGTATCATTATCTTTCTAACAGATCTAAGGAGAAAAATTATAGGATCATTTCTAATGGTGCTAAAAAGGCATTCACAAAATGCTCAAACATTTTCATTAGAAATATTCAATAAAATAGGCTACATGGATATTTCCTAAACATGATTTCAAAAAGCACACAGTATGTGCATATATTTCAGCTTGAAATCCAGCATGCCATTTAGGAGCGAACACCGGAAGCGTTATCACTAAAGTAATGAGTAAAACCACAGTTGTTGGCGCAGATGCAGTGAAAAGGGAGCACTCCTACACTGTTGGGGGGCAGGAAAATCAGTACAACCTCTAGGGAAAATAGTATGGAAATTTCTCAAAGAAGTAAAAGTAGATATACTATTTGATCCAGCAATCCCACTACTGGTATCTACCCAAAGGAAAAGAGGCTATTACATCACAAACACACCTGCACTCGAATGCTTATTGCAGCACAATTCACAATAGCAAAGACATAGAATCAATCTAAATGCCCACCAACTGATGAGTGTATGAAGAAAATGTGGTGCACATATACCCTGGAGCACTACTCAGCCATAAAAAAGAATGAAATAATGTATTTTGCAGCAACTGGGATGGAACTGGGGGCCATTATCCTAAGTGAAGTAACTCAGGAACAATAACCAAACACTGCATGTCCTAAAGCTACGCTATGGGCATGCATGGTCGTATGGAGTGATGTAAACATTCGAGGCTCAAAAGAGGGAGGGCAATAGGGGGTGAGGCAATGGGGGGGAGGGGAAAAATTACTTATTGTACCTATATGGGTACAATGTACACTATCTGGGTCACAGATACACTAAAAGCCCAGATTTCACCACTATATAATTCATCTATGTAACAAAAAACCACTTGTACCCCCTAAATTAATTGAAATTAAAAAATAAAACCAAGAATCTCCACTAGTACCACAATTTACTTACTACTAGAGACATTATGCAGGAAAAAGAAATTAGCAGTATAAAAGCTGAAAAGAAAAATATACAATTAAGATTATTTGCACCTGATATGACTGTATACCCAGAAACCCCGTGAGAACTACAGTAAACAATAACAGGGTTCAGGATTGTGACAGACACAGCGTGCACACATCGTAATTAGCAGCCTTCTTATATACAAACAAACACACTACATAAGGGAAGGGAGGCCTCATCTATGTGAGCAACAAAAGGATAAAATGTCTAGGGATCAACTTAAGAAATGTGTGAAAGCTTTCTAAGGGAAATGATAAAAACATGCCTGGAAAGAAGCTGGGATTTCCAAAATGTTCATCAGAAATCTGAACATAAAAGCTGGGCGTGTGAGAGAGGTGCCTGTTTCACAAGAACATAGACAGCCTCCAGGTTTTGGACGGACTGGCAGGTGGATTTCAGAACCAGCTCCCAAGTCTTTGGCAACCTGCATTTATCCTCTCCAGACAGAGAGCTCCGAGACAGAATTGCCCTGAGGGAGAAATGAGGTGTCCGTGCAAACAGAAGCTGCAGTCACCCTTCTGCAGGCAAACAGCTGCGGAACGGTAACACCTTAAGGAGGGCAATAACTGATCAAGTTAGGCACAGAGTTTACCGGAGATAATAAGCGCCAAGATAAATGCCATTGCCGTGGCCATTAGAAACTCTCAACTCTTCCTTCTCGAAAGTGGGATAAACCCCTCACAGAGATGGAGGACATCATAGAGACAAAATGGGTCAGACTTGGCAGTGTGACTGGGGCAGCTCTCGAGCCTGGGTGACTGAACCAGAAAGCAGGGAAAAGAGGGCCAGGAGGCAGAGATGTTGGCGACAAGCTGGGAATGCCTGGGGTGACGGGAAATACACGGCCAGGAGCTCAGGGACAAGGTCAGCCCCAGAGGCGGAGTTCTGAGCAAGGTCAGCACCTAGGAGTGGAGCCTGGAGACTTCCAATGGGGAGTGAGCAGAACAAGGAAAGCGGAGAGCTCACCACCCCCGGCCCCTGGTGAGGGCCAATGTTCCAAAAGCACAAAGTAGGAAAAGGACCAAAGCACAATAGAAAATTGAAACCAAGAGCAGAGAGTATAAACTCACAAAGACAGGGACCTCCCTTGTTTCTCTTTATATCGCCAGATTCTGACACAGCACAGGGCCTGACGTATATAGGTACCCAGAGAATGTGTGCTGAACGAAGGAGGGAACCATGAACCTGAACAGAGAGGGACGACACACACAGCAGTAACAGGTGTGGCTCTGGAGTCAAACCACCTGAGTTGGAATCGTGCCTCACCAATACCTGTAGGAATCTGAAAAGGGGGGGCGGAACCTGTGGCCTTAAGGCCACATGTGGCTCTCTGGGTTCTTAAGTGTAGCCTTTCAATTGAACCCAAATTTTATGGAACAAATCCTTTTATTAAAAGGTGTGCAGCAGAGAAAGATGAAGCTTTTCTCGCCTCCTTTGGTGCTTAAAAAACAACAATTTTGAAATCCAAAGGTCATAGGTTCCCTACCTCATGACCCTATACACAGAAAATCTACTAGAGCTAATAAATAAATTCAGTAAATTTGTAAAATAGAAGATCAACACACAAAAATCAGTCATGTTTTAATACATAAGCAATGAATAATCTGAAAAGGAAATTAAGAAAATAATTCTAATTGCAATAACATCTAAGAATAAAATATCTAAGAATAAATTTAACAAAGGAAGTGAAAGACTTGTGCACTGAAAACTGTAAAACCTTGTTGTAAGAAATTAAAGACCTAAATACATGGAAAGATGTCCCATGTTCATGGACTGTTAAGATGGTAATACTATCCAAAGCAATCTACAGATTCAGTGCAATCCTGATAAAAATTCCTTTCATACAGAAATGGAAAAGCTGATCCTCAAATTCATAGGGAATTGCAGGGGCCCCAAATAGCCAAAACAAAATTGAAAAAGAACAAAATTGGAAGATTCACATTTCCTGATTTCAAAACTTACTACAACGCTACAGCAATCAAAACAGTGTGGTACTGGCATGAGGACAGACATATGGACCAATGGAATAGAAAAGAGAGTCCAGAAATAAACCCATACATCTATGGCCAGCTGATTTTCGGCAAGGTTGCCAAGACCACTCAGTGGAGAAAGAATAGTCCTCCCAATAAATGCTGCTAACTTCCTCCAGGTAATTCCACCTGTGCTTCAGGTCTGAGCTACCGCAGCACCACCTTAGGGAGCCGTTCTGGTAAGTCAGATGGGCTTAGATGTTCCCTAAAACTCAGCACAAGCTCTCACTGCACCCTGTTCCTCTCTTTGGTCTCATTGCAAGGGCAGGACCACATTTATTGTGGTCATTTTGGCACGTCTGGTGTGTTTGTACAGAGAAGGCACTGGATACTGACTGGGGGAGAAAATAATATTTCTTACTGCACAGGGACAACTTTCCAGTCAATTGCCTTACATCTCAAGCACGTTATCTTAATAATACAAGTGAGATTGAGACAAGTCGCTGAAGAATCAAACACATACCTATTATTCCAAGTTTAGCAGCAAACATCAGAGATACTCCGATGGGAAAACCAAAAACATAGTAACCAACAGCATTCATGATAGCACCAATCTTTTGTTTTCCTGTACCTCTCAGGACCCCACCACAGGTGCCCTAAGGAAGAGAAAACCAAAAGCAACATTGCAGTCATGTAGCCGTCGTCGTATCACACTCAGAACACTGTGTTACTATCTCACAAGTTTGGACAGGGTCCAATAGCTCTATCTTAAAACAGGCATAGTGTGTCATGTAAGAGATGAAGGAAAACATTTTGTTTCTAAAGTTATACTAACAACAGCAATTGAAAACCACAGCAGCTTTCATCAGAAACCTATCAGGAAACATTATTCAAATTTCTGACTATTTATTTTGACTGTTTAAAAATTACTTTTTAAAAGTATAAGTTTAAAAAAGATGCAGAGATTTCATTGATGGTATCTCAGCAGAATTCAGTCTAATATCATAGCTGAAGGGCCAGGTGCGGTGGCTCACGCCTGTAATCCTAGCACTTTGGGAGGCCGAGGCGGGAGGATCGCTCAAGGTCAGGAGTTCAAGACCAGCCTAAGCAAGAGTGAGATCCTCTCTCTACTAAAAATAGAAAAACTAGCCAGGCATGGCGGTTTGCGCCTATAGTCCCAGCTACTTAGGAGGCTGAGGCAGGAGAATTGCTTGAGCCCAGGAGTTTGAGGTTGCTGTGAGCGAGGCTGATATCATGGCACTCTAGCCCAGGTGAAAGAGCAAGAATCTGTCTTAGGAAAAAAAAAAAAAAAGAAGAAGAAGTGTCTTCAAATACCTGTGAAACCACAGAAGAGCAACCTCGAGAGGGACTTTCTAGTGCACGGAGTTAACTCAGCGGTAGCCTGGCCTGCCTCGGAGGACTCAAGCAGAGGCCACTTGGCTAGGACATCACAGAACTGCGTTTAGCACCAGGTAGAGTTAGGGGAAGTAGAAAATTCAGGTCTCTTCCACCCTGAAAGGCTACACTCTTAAGGAACCCATCTTCCCTCAAATGGCTCAGACTGCTTAAAGCAAGAGCTCTCTCTTTTCAAAAATGAAATCACAGACATACAATTTTTAATTAAAAAGCCAGAAACACAAAACAAATTTGGCTATGTATATTAGGGTAAAACCATTCCAAATACTCACTGCAAGGGCATCAAATAGATGAAAAGGAGCAAAAATTGGCATCACTTGGCTCGCAAGCGAAATAATATCTCTGTTGGAGGAAAAGAAAGTAGTCAGTGATCTAAAGTCACACAGTGGAGTACTAACTAACCGCTGATCTGACAGCCTGAAGAACTGGTCAGCCAAGTCAGTCAAAACAGCACGTTTCTTTTCGATACAGTATGTAATAAAACCTCACTAATTTAGAGATTATCAACCTCAATTATAGAACTGAAGTCACCAGGGACATGATCTAGGCTGCCACTATAGAGGGTGATTCTTCAAGCTCTGTTTCTGGGCACATCGACTTGGGGGTCGGGAGGAACAAGCAGCAGGTTCCGGTCTGCGTGAGGGCCGTCCTCCCTGGGTGGAGCCCTCCCCGAAGACGGGGCTGCGGGCCAGTGTTCATGGAGGAAATGCTGACTCCCCCGGGGAGCCCCTGAAGTCTGCTCAACTTTGGTGGGAGATCCGCTGGGGAGGTCTGCAGAGGGGGCGTCAGGGCTCTGGAGAGAGACACAGCAGATGCGGAGGTGGCTGAAGACCCATGCGACGGATCCCGCGTGGATGTGACACGTGGAAACAGGCCACAGTGTCCTCCCCAGGGTGACAAGACTTCCTGCTCCCCCCACTCACCCCAGAAGGAAGCCCGCTGGGCAACAGGCACAACAGGTACCCCGAGGCGACAGAGCCTGCGGGAAACCCTCCCGCTCAGAAGAGTGCTCTAATGTGGCCACTGTCTCTACTAAATGACATGACAACATGGTCTTTCACTCAAAAATACAAATGTTCAACGAATGTGCACCAGACACTGAGGAAAATCAGCACAAAAAAATAAAAGACCAAAATCAACACGTGGACACAACAGGAAACATAAAGAATACAAGGAACATAAGAGAAAAAAAATTTTTTTAATTATAATTACTATTCTCAGAGACATTCATAAGCTGACGACAGGCAAAGCAACTGGGAAAAAGGTGATTGGGAGTAACAAATATGGACACTAAAGTGAAATGTTTAAGGACTGGATAACGAGTGGACCTGGCTACAGACCGAATGTCAACTGGGGAGGTAAAGTTGAGGAAACATCCCTAAACACAGAGACAGAAGATGAGAAAAAAGAGATGTGTCAGATTAATCCATAAGTCTTATTATTTATCTAAAAGGAATTCCAAAAGGAGAGAACAGAGATGTATGGGAGAGTTAATTAAAAAAAACTTAATTTCCTAGAGCCAAAGAAAAACCCAATGTTTCAGATTGACAGTCTACAAAGTATCAAGCAGAATAGAAGAAAAAAGATTCACCCACACCTAAACACACCCAAGGACAAAAATAATATCTGGAAGATTTCCAGAAAAGAATTTCCCCCTACAAAAGAATGAGAGGCAAATTAGCGCGACAAGTCTCCATCCCAGTGACATCACAGAAAATGGCAGCGGCGGCTCAAGAATCCGTCTCTTTACCAGACAACCAGTGAACGGGCAAGAACCTGGATCTAGTCCAGAGCTCGCGGTGGTGAGGGGAGTGCTGGAAGAAGAACGGGCTGGTGAACACTGGTGACTTCCGGCATTTCACACGGCAGCCACCTTTCCCGCCTCCCAGTCCCACGGCTGGCAGCGGTAAGGATGGCTGCCATGTTCCTGGCGCGGCTCACTGGTGCCAGGTTGGGCAGTAAGGACCCTGTCCTCTAAAAATTAAAGTTGTGTAGTTTGATCTACCTGGAGGTTTCCTTGGGGACCGGCACAAGAGGCCCTTTGGGCTGAAGTAGCCGCCCAGGCAGCACCAGTCAAAGAATTTTGAAAACTGACAACTTTCCTCATTGGATGAAGGCATTTATGGAAATTTCCGTCAGGCCATTCGGTCTTTGTAGTAAACACTTTGGAAAGGTCACTAAACCAGCGCACAACTACGGCCCCCAGCAAGCAAGACCAACGGTGCCTGGAGAGAGACAGAATCTGATTTATAGAGTCAGCACGTTACACTATTCAAAATGTCCAGTTCTCAACAAAGCATTACAAAGCATACAAAGCAACAGGAAATACGGACTACTCACAGAAAAAAGAGAAACTGTCAGAAACTGGCAAGTATTGTCAGAATCAATTTTGTCAGAACTCTGAAAATTAACCAAAGGCTTGCGGTAACCAGTGCAGCACTGATTCAAAAAAAATGGCTGGATCCTGGTGAGAACAGCAAGCGGTGTGGTGTCGTAACCTACCCTGCCATCACCCCCATCCCTCCAGCCCAGCGGTAACCCTAGGTAACTATTTCCAGGGCTTGAGGAGGAAAAATGAGTTGAACTCTTTCAAAGCCTCATTTCCAAAGAACAGTTATTTCACAGAGACCCCCTGTATGGTGTTCCCAGAAGACCCCACTTGACAGCACATCTTTATTTCACTTGGACCTGCCCAGTCCTAAAGTTGATCTCTGAGGGCTGTCTGTTGAAAATTTGTACAGGCAAATGTTTTAGCTGCTGCTGCCTGAGTCAAGAGGTAATAGTGGAGGCAAACAACAGACTAACCAAAAAGCTTAGTAGGAAAGACAGGGGAATGACATGGCTACAGAGGCTTTGAAAAGCTCTGAGACACTCCCAGGAGTCCAGAGGGCCGTAGGCAGGCACAGGACTGTGCACGTGCTCAAGACGGGCCGGGGAAGGCCTTAAGCACTCAACTCTGGCTGAACCTGAGGCTCTGCAAAAACAAAAAGTGAAGTTAAAACCAAGTTTTCAACTGTTTCACTGAGTGCTGAAGGTGTTCCCTAAAATGCAGAGCCCCTTGGCAAAGAATGGGAGATGTTTGGGATCCAGGCATCTGAGGAAATCTGTGTCCAATAATTAGGTGACCACTAAGCTAATGAAACAGAGACTTTTGTGGCCACGCTTGACAGAGAATACAGACTTCACAGAGTAAGTCACTAATAAATAATAAAAGTCACTAAGCAAAATAAGCAGCAACATAAAAACCCAAGAGGAACAGAATCTAATTTCCAGAATTGCCACATTATAGTCTGCAAAATTTCCAGTTTTCAACAAAAAATTATGAGTCATACAAAGAAAAAGACAGTATAGCCCATAGACAGGATGGAACAAAGCAATCAATACAAATCATCTCTGAGAAAGCCCAGACATCAAACTTACCAAAAATGACTTTAATTCAGCTAAATATGTTGAGAGTTCAAGAACACCATCTCTGAAGAACTAAAGGAAAGTATGAGAATAATGTCTCACCAACTAGATACTATCAATACACAATTAGAAATTATAAAAAAGAAAAAAACTGTGGAGTGGAAAACTACAATAAATGAAGTGAAAAATTCACTAGAAGGCCTGAACAGTAGATTTGAGCTGACAGAAGAATCAGTGAACTTAAAGATAGGAGAATTGGGATTAGTCTGAAGAACAGAAAAAAGGGAACACAGACATTGGGACCTGGGGAACACCATCAAGTATTCCAACACACAAATAACAAGAGTCTCGGTGGTGAGGAGAGAAAGAAAGAGGCAGAAAAAATATTTGAAAAAAGAATAGCCAAAAACTTCCCAAATCTGATGAAAGACATGAATCTATATACTCAAGAAGCCCAGTACACACCAAGCAAGGAGAAGGCAAGGTCGTTTGCTGGGGAGGGGTAGTGGCTTGAAAAGAGTAGAGAAGGTTTACTGTAGATTGCAGAGATGGACAGTGAGATGACTAGAGACAGGCAGGATAGCAGAGCTGAGAGTCTGGCTGTGGGTGGTGGTCGTAAGTTTCCAGTGGAACCAACATGCCCTCTTGTATGGCTTTTCCAAAAGTGATCAGCTACTGGCACAGACAACGTGCAACCGGGCTCCTCCAGAGTGGGGTTCTGCCGTTTGCGAGGGTCAAAGGAACTCAGGTTACTGCCAAGAGTTACTAAAATGATGGGCCTAAGCTACATAAGGAAGGAAGTATACAGCCAGGAATACGGAGGTGGAATGAGAAAGAACACAAGAGTAGAGTTGTTAATTTACTGGAAAGCCTAAATGCTTGAGAAATCCTCTTAAGCAGACACAGCTGTAAAAGCATGCTGGAAGGACTGGAGTCGTGGCCAACTGAAGGACGGAGGTGGAACAGTTATATGTGATGAAGATACCCGAAGTAAGACCGCAGGAGCATGTATCTGAGGTAGGGCAGAGAAGATTACCAGGGTGAGGACTGGGGCGCTGGAGTGAAGGGTTGGGACAATGGGCAGCTCATCCACACAGACACTGAGTTCACTAAGAATGCTGGGAGGACTTGGGGGTGGAGGGAAAGACTGGATGAAGCTGCCAGAGTTTTAGGTGAAAAAAAGAAGACATGGAAATATCAAAGTATTTATCACATGTACAGATGCCAGAAGCTAAAGGAGATAGGAAATGCTGTCACCGAAAAAACTAGGCACCAACAAAGTCAAGATGAGTAAAAAAAAAATAGAAAAACACTTAATGGGTCCAAATGTAGGATTCTGCACTTGGGCTCAAGAGGACAGGCATAGGAGGGAAGGCATGTTGCTGTGGCTGGGCAGTGGCAGCCCGCAGTCAGCTCAGACGATTCAGTGTGGTGCAGCCACCAAAAACTCAATACCTGGCTAGAATTCTAACAGGTAGATTGGAAATAGTTCTGCTCTAAACGGTGCTCTCTGGACCACGAATGCTGCCTTCAGATTTGTGTGACTTCAGGATGGAGACGGTGCAGACTCAAAATCACATTCCATGAGAACTGGCTAAAGGAATTACAGGTATTTCCCATGAAAAGAGAAGACCCTGCAGGGCTATAGCTCAGAAATAGACAGACTCTCCTGCAGGATCACAAGCACAACTGGTCTCAGTGGGTGAAAGTTACGGGTGTGAAAGGGTATTGCAGCTCAAAATAAGGTGTTCTGAGAATCAAAGTTGCCTTCGGAGGCAGCAAGTTCCTCATCACTGAGGCTACGAAAGTGTAAGATGGACAACCTGGAAAGGATATTTTGGAGGAATCCCAGAGTCAGATGGGTGATTAGATCAAATAGCCTTTTAGATTCCTTTAACCCTAAGATTTTAACAAATATGGAAAGTTTTTTTGCCATTATTTCTTCAGATTTTTTTTCTGTCCCTCCTCACTCTCTTCTCCCTTGGGAACTCCAATTACATGCTTTCTAGGCCACTCACAGCTTGCTTATGATCTACTCATTTTTTTCAGTCTTTTTTCTCTCTACTTTTTATTTAGGATATGTACTATTGCTGTTATCTTTAAATTCATTAACCTTTTCTTCTACAGTGTCTGGTCTGTTATTAATATCATCCGATGTCTTTTCATCTCTGACTTTTTTTCATTTGTAGAAGTTCAATTTGTCTTATTTTTATCTTTTGATGTCTCATTTTAACATGCCCATGTTATCCTCTACCTTCTTAAAAATATAGAACATAGTTATAAAAACTGTTTTAATACCACTAAGTACTAACTCTATCATCTGTTCATTTCTGGGTCAGTTTTAATTGATTGATATTTCTCTTCATTATGGATTTTAGTTTCTTATTTCTTTATATGCCTGGTAATTTTTAATTACATGCCAGACATTGAGTTTGACTTTGTTGGGTACTGCATATTCTTACATAATCTTAACTACTCTTAAGCCTTGATATAGTTAAGTTCTATGATGCAGTTAAGTTTCCTGGAAATAGTCTGATCCTTTGAAGGTTTGCTGTTAAGCTCTGTTAGGCAGGACCAGAGTACTGTTCATTTCTAGGGCAAATTCTCCTCCATTTCTAAGACCCTGCTAAGAACTCCACTGGCTGCCCCATGTATCACGAGGCTGTTTCGCACCAGCTGTATGAACTCCAGGGACTGTTCTGGCCGCTCCTTTCAGGTGTTTTCCCCCCTGGCTTCAAGCAGTAGCCCCACGTGCATGCATGGCCCAGCAATCAGCTAGACTTGAGGGAGAGCCTCTGCAGAGCCTGAAGGCACTCTCTGTGGAGCTCTCTCCTCTCTGGTCCCTTCCAGCGTCAACTCTGGCCCCACGGCTTCCCAGAACTGCCAACTCCATGTCCTCAGCCAGGGAGGCAGAGGGGCTTCCCCTGTCCTGTGCACTAGCCTGGGAACGCTGTCCCCGCACGCCGGGCCATCGCAGTGTGCTCCTCATGTGCCTCCCCTTTCGGGGCTTACTGTTTTGTGCTGCCTATTACCCAACATCTGAAAACTATTTTTAAAAAATATATTTTTATCCAGTTTTTTAGTTGTTTAAGGCAGAAAGGTAAATCCAGTCCCTATTACTCCATTTGACCACCTCCCTAGTCCTAAGATTTTCCAAAGATTTGTTTAGGCATTGGTCTAAAACCAGTGAGGTCATTACTTCCTGGCCTTTGGGCTGAGATCAAGTGTAAAACCAATGAGGTCAGATGAAACTAGGAGGACACACTGGCAAATAATAAAACTGAATTTCTTCATCAGAGTAATCTGAAGCAAGTGGTGCAAATTAAAGCTTTCTCATGAAGAGGATTTTTTATTCAAAAGACATTTTACTATATCTATATAATAATGCAAATACATAATTATAGAAAATACAATAATATTTAGCCTAAGATTGAGTCAGTAATTTTTACAAGTACTGCCTAGAACCAATCAGGTGTGCATGTCATCAGCATGCCACGGATTGTGAGGTCCCTTTCTGGGGAGGAGGATATTCCATGGCTTTTTCTGTGTATCTCTGAGCAAAGGAGAAACTCCACTCAGGTTTGATGAACAAGTGAAGAGGGCACAGGAGGAGTGGGGATGACTGTCACCTCGTGCAAACCCATCCACATGCAGCGCTGTGCTGCTCATTCCTGGCGGTCCTGCTGGTCTCCCTGTGAAGTGAAGTGCTACTTGCCTCTCATGATCACAAAAATACAGTGAAGAAAGCAAGCATAAAACTAAAGACATTTTTCTAGACGACCACATACCTGTCACTGGTGAATACATAGGCAACCACATCTTTCAGAGCTGCGAGTAATAATCCCAAGGCAAGTGCACAAACTCCTGGAAAATACAGCAGAAGCAACCAGAAATGACAATTCTCCAGAGTATGATAAGCCCTAGGCAGGATTTCCTGTGAGATATTTGTGTCAATGATTTAAGAAATGTAGTAAAGTAAATAGTGCTTCTTTTTTAATTATGTGAACAAATTTACTATTTTTTATAAAGTGTTTTTATTTTGTGCAAATCTTTATTGGTAGGACTATATACTGGAGGTTTTTGTTTTTTAGAGACAGGGTCTTGCTCTATCATCCAGGCTAGAGTGCAGTGGTGTCATCAGAGCTCACTGCAGCCTCCAACTCCTGGGCTCACGCAATGCTCCTGCCTCAGCCTCCCAAGTAGGCTGGGATTACGGCCATGAGCCACCATGCCCAGCCTGTAAATAGTGCTTCTTCTTGCTGTCTCTGAAAAGATCAAAGGTCAGACTCCATTTTCAAGGAAGACTTACAGAAAAGACACTGAATATGATATCAATACAATCAGAATCTTTTCTAATCTTTTCTTGGATTCTAGAACATTAGAACTGTCAGAGGAGGCAGTGGTCCGGGAACACGGAGAACTTGTTGTCACTCACACTATGGTCATAAAATAAGACTGTGGATGATAATAATTACCTTTAAAATTAGTGCCAAGTATAATATTATTTAGTTGGCACATAATAACACAAAATCACAATTAAAAGCTGAATTTAACTCAGTAAATCAGAAAGAGCATAAAGAATAGAGGTTTTAGTTGAGTGCATATGTGATTCAATTCCTGAAGAAATTCTGATATGCAGAGTTTAACGCTTCACACTAAGTTCGGCGTGCCCGCCCAGGAGTAGAACTGCTGCACTTACCAGCACACAGGAGAACAGTGGTGCAGGAGCACCGCGCCTGCTCGACGTCCCCTGCCCCCAGCGCATTGCCCACTCGGACACTGGCTGCAACCCCAAAGCCAAGGGGCACCTGAGAATTAACAAGCATAAATCACAATCATAAATCCTGAAAACTGGCGTATCAGTGCACTAGGGTCTAACTATGACACATGGAAACTTGAGGCAGACTCGGGGATCTGAGTTCTGGAACTGGCTCCACGACATCCTAGCTGCGCGACCACAGACCAATCGCTCGGCTGCCTGACGCCTGCTCTCTTCTGGCAAAGAGTAACGGCTGCCCTGACCGCACCCTGGGTCAAGTGTATCCCAGCAGAGCCTCCTAACGACGCTGGGTTTGAGGGCAAAACACCTCTTTTATTGGCTACGCACACTGTCAAGACTTAATTTAACCTAGCTATGTTCTACAAAGATTTGATGCATAAATATAAATATGTAAACAATTTGTAACAATTAAATGAACCATGTGAAAAAGCACTTAGAACAACGCCTGGCACACTGCAGGGACTCCTCAAACACTGACGAAATCTGACTCTACAACATCTCATCGACGGTGGGACAGACGAAACATTCCACACATCCGATTATCCAGGAAATTGAAAGATGCCCCTTCAAATGCCAAAGCTTTATTTTAATCGTGGGGGATCATGGGAATCTAAAGCTATAAGCTTCTTTGCTTCTTAAATAAGCCAGCGTTCAGGGCCATCCTTTTGACCCCCTCATATTACCCTGTAATGCAGCGCTGCCCTCGGGCTGTCTGGGCAACGTGGTTTGGACAGACAACTTTGGTTTGGGCTCTAATGTCTGCTTTTAATCATTTCTGTCAGTGCTAACTTCTTCCCACTAGAAGCAGCATCCTCCCAACAGCCTTAATTGATCACTATTTTGAAAACTAGCCCGAGTTGATAAAAATATATATTAAATTGTTAAGATTAAGAACTTAAAAAACAATAAACATGACTATATAAAACTTGATAAGACTTGGGTGCCCACAGTGTACATAACTGGCTTCCAGTTCAAGATGAACAACTGGCTCACGTGCTTAATTCCCTTCCCTCCCAAAACACCCTTAATGGAAAATAAATTCACTGACAACACTGGGAACAGAGAGCAGGTCAGCTGCTGGAAGAGGAAGAGCAGGTGGCGTCACCGTGACCCTGGGGTAGAACCACAGGAAGCCGCAGCCCAGAATACACCAGCAGCCGACTGTACCCCTTCTTCCCAGGGGCGCCCTGGGAGCTTGAAGCCCCAGGGTCGTGTGGAGGCACTGAGGAGCGGCAGTCAGGGAGATGCACCAGAGGGCACAGACAGGACAGCCCGACCCCATCGCCACCCACACCTCCCTCACACTCACCGCACACAGAAGGGCTGGGCTGACACAGAAAAGCCACATGTGTGAGTTCCCTACGTGGAGTGAGTCAAGCCCTCTTCTTTGGTCTTGGGGGACAGGTGGGACATGGGGGTCAGGGTGGGGCAGGGGCGAGGAGGTCAAGCTGCCTATTCCTCACCCATAAACCCTGAAATGAAGATGTCACTTGACAGACGCATGCCACCATTGTACTGGGTTCCCCACAGGTCCTTCCCATTCAAGGGAGGGGTCTGCTGGAGACCAATCTCCAAATAACAGGATAGGAAAGCCACACTGGCCATTTATTTTATAAATCAATGTACTCAGTCACTCATAAGTATTAATATAAACAGACTAATACGATCACCAGAGCTTTGAGGAAAACTGAAGCACTCATTCCTCAAAAGATCAAAATAAATGAAAGGCCAGTATCTCAAAGGAAACAAAATGGATGACTCAAGGAACACAATGTTTAAAGGTTCAATTTAGTAACCTCAGAGGTATATCAAAGATAATGAGCATAAAAACAGGTTCCTATGAAGAAGGGATTATGAGACAAAAAGAAAGAGTTCTTGGAAACTAAAAATGAAACTCAAAAAACTTAATAGCAGGGCTAGAGATAAGCAAAAAGACAAAGATTTTTTAAAATGTAAAAAAAGTCAAAAGGGAGAAGATTGATCCAGAAGGCAACCTCCACCTAATAGGAAATTTAAAAACAGGGAATAGAAAAAATTTACAGAAAAGAAAGAGTATTTTTCAAATTTTCCAGAGCTGAAGAAAAACACCAAGTCTTCAGACTGAATATACCAAGTACTAAACAGAAGTGAAAGAGCAGCCTCAGAGAAATACGTTTTTGTGAGATTTCAGAACTATATGGATAAAGAAATAAACGTTAAAATTTTTAAAAAGAAGGATCATGTTGTCTGCAAAGGAACAAGAGCCAGATTTTGACTAGACATCACCTCAGTAACTCTGAATGCCAGACGAGCACAGAGCAATGCCTTCAAAGTTCTAAGGGACATTATTTTGAACCTAGAATTCTATACACAAATTATTAAACAGATTATTTCCCCTTATTATAATTTAAGAGAAAAACATTCTTTCAAATGCACATGGCTCACGATGTACCTTTCATATAATCTTAGGAACAAGTTATTTGACTAAATACTCCAAAAAAATTATTTTAAAGGAATCTATGAAAGAGGAAGAAATGGGATCAAAGCAACCATGGACTTGATTCAGGAGGATAAGGAAAGAAATTCTGCAATGACAGCGGTGCAACAGGCCAGTCCAGGGATCGATGGATTCAGATTAGAGCAAGGAAGCAAAGAGCCCTATGGTGTTCAAGAAAAAAATGGGCTCAGACGTAACGGTTTAAACAATGGACGACCTTAGTAACAGGGCAAGGGCACACGCTGTGCTGTCAATTAGAAATAAAGGCTATTAGAAGCGCCATAAAAAATAAGAAAAGGCATGGCCTAAATATGAAGCAAACTAAAATATGATATGATTTTGACCAACTGATAAAAGCAAGAAAAAATAATCCACTTCATCTTTCAGTTGTAAAAATCTCTTTCAAGTGAGAGAGTCTTGGTGACTATTGGGATTGCATTTCCTTCTCATCTGATGCAAGACCATCACTTGGATCTGTAAATAATCATATTTATAAAGATCATAATATTATAAATGTTGGTTTTTTTAGACAACTCCTAATACATGAAAGACATAATTGTCATTATATAACACAATTCAAATGTTTTAACCTTCACCAAATAAAAACAGTGACATAGCTGAGCAGTAGTAGCATAACACTGTGATTAAGACCATGACCTCTGGAGCCAGGCCTCTGGACTCAAATCCTAGCCAGTTACTTCCTTGAACTTGGACAAATGATATTCTCTGGGTTCCAGCTTCCTCATCTGTAAATATGTGGTAAATAAAGTGAATGCCTCACACAGCATTGTAATGACGGGCCCATGAGTTACCACTGTGCAGTGTTTTGATAGTTCCTGGCTCACAGCATGTGGGTGACTTAAATAGCTTATGGAATTTGGGAGGAAACTGGGAAGAGAGATGGGAAGAAATGTGAGGTGACAATGTTCCTCACCTTACAACGCAGGGGTTGTCACAGGCTCTATGAAGTTGATGGACCAAGAAAGAGAGGTCTATGTTTATTATTTAAAGTCACACATAGTATGACCACAAAGAGAAGAAGAGAACTGTAAAGAGAATAACAAAACCCACAGGGCAGAGGGAGATGCTGTGGAAAGTGAGCTGTATTCCTCGTCTCTCCAACGTGGAGTCAACAGTTACTGGGAAAGGTGATCAGAAATGTGGGTCTAAAGCTCTGGTGACACTCATCAGAACTAAAACCAGACATGGCTAAAAAGAGGGACAGCTCTGGGGAACTAGACTAACTAAAAAGAGGAAGCAAATTTATTTTCAGTTTTGTTAACTTCTGAACTATGCAACTATATATAATGTGTTGCTTCATATAATTTCTTTTTATAATAAAACATTTTTAAGAATACATAAAAGTCTAAAAGAAAATAGTGAGAAAAACTTATCACAGATGCAACTGATAGAAAACTAGTAACAATCTTTTAGTTATAAAGAGCTCATATAAATTGAAAAGAAAAAGAATCCCATTAACCCCTAAACTGATTAACAGGTGAAGGACATAAACAGATAATTAAAAGAAAAACAACTGTTAATAGTTAAACATAAATATAGTCGACCTCACTAATGAAAAAATTTTAAATACCCATTTTTCATATACTGAGTTAGCAAAGATTTTTTTGAAAAGCTCATTTCTGACAGATTTTCTTTGCTTGGAACTATGTTCTGGAGGATGAAACTCTACGCTTGAGACACTCAGTGAACCAATCACTGGCGATGGTGAAAACCAGGCAAATGGAAAAGAAAAAAAAAAGAAGTAAAAATAAATAAGTAAAACAAAAATAAATAAATGAATAACATGAAAAAATGCACGTATGGTACTGTTACGTGAAAAAGCAGAAGACAACTGCGGGAAAATCAAGCAGAACAAAGAGATCTGAGTGGGGCAGGAGATTTCACTTGACAGTCTGTCTTTGGTAAATTTAGTCTATCTTCCTTTAGTATGACTACACATTATTTGGACTTAATTATTTTTTTATTTATTTTTATTTTCTTTGAGACAGAGTGTCACTTTGTTGCCCGGGCTAGAGTGAGTGCCATGGCGTCAGCCTAGCTCACAGCAACCTCAAACTCCTGGGCTTAAGCAATCCTACTGCCTCAGCCTCCAAGTAGCTGGGACTACAGGCATGCGCCACCATGCCTGGCTAATTTTTTTCTATATATATTTTAGTTGGCCAGATAATTTCTTTCTATTTTTAGTAGAGATGGGGTCTCGCTGTTGCTCAGGCTGGTCTCGAACTCCTGACCTTGAGCGATCCACCCACCTCGGCCTCCCAGAGTGCTAGGATTACAGGCATGAGCCACGGCGCCCAGCCATTATTTTGTTATTTATAATACTTTCTTTTTGCTTTTTTATCTTACTTTCACTGCCTTATGTTGGATTGATAGTGTTTTCTTAATTTTCTTTTTATTCCTGCTACTGGTTTTGAAATTATATATTCTATTTCTTCCTTTTTGGCCATTTCCTTAAATGTCAACATGCATGCCTGACTTAAAAACTTTTAACTTAATCACTATCTCCTACCCTCTTTCTTGATAATATCTAGATTGCTAACAATTCTCTCCCAGTCTTACCTTTTATTACTATACATATTTTATTTCTACCTTATGTTTGCACTGTGCAAATTAGCCTATTATTATCATTTTTTTTATTTATAGTCAGTGCTAACTTAGATTTACCCATATTTACCAATTTCTTTGCTCATCATTACTTGGGCATCAGTGTTTCTTTCAATGAAGGTCTATAAATACATGGTGATGTCTCTGAGTCTTTGCCAGAAAATGTCTTTTAATCTGCCCTCTTTTGAGAGCAATAGTTTTGCTGGGTAAGGATTAACATTATTTTCTCAGCACTCTGATATTATTTCACTCTTCCAAATTTCTTCTTCCCTAAGACTGTGGTGACTATTTTGGTGCCTTGCATCTCCATATGAATTTCAGGATCAGCCTTCCAATCTGATAGCCTGTTCCAAGTTTGACAGTTTGACAGGGATTACACTGAATCTGCAGATCAACCTGCCATCCTGTAAGTCTTCCAACCCATGAGTATAGGAAATCTTTCCATTTACGTAGGTTGTCTTTAATTTCTTTCAACACTGCTTTGTAGTTTCAGTGTGTAAGACTTGCACTCCTTTGGTTGAATTTATTCCTAAGTATGTTACTCTTTTTGATGCTTTTGTAAATGGAATTGTCTTCTTCATTACATTTTCAGATTGTTCATTGCTAGCATATAGAAATACAACTGATTTTTGTGTACTGATCTTGTGTCTTGCAACTCAGCTGAACTCATTTTTCAGCTCTAGTAGCTTTAGCTTCGTGTATGTGCCTGTGGAATCCTTAGGGTTTTCTATATGAAAAATCACGTCATATACAAATAGCGATAGTTTTACTTTTTCCTTTACAATATGGATGACTTTTATTTCTTTTTCTTGCCCAGGCTAGAATGTCCAGTACAAAGCTCATTAGATTTTTGAATATTAAGATTCAAGTCTTACTTGGATTGTTTCTCATCAAACATCTCTGAATACTAAATCCCCACCAGCTTGCTATCCTCTCACTGTGGAATTCCTACTAGATATATAACGACCTATATCTTTCATATATTCCATCTCTTTAAATGTCTTTGTTTTATTCTAGTGAATTTCCACAGATCTATTTTCAAGTTCATTATCTGATTTTTCAGTTGTAACTAATCTGCAGTTTAGCCTACCAAGCATTAAATTTCAATGGCTATATTTTCCACTTCTAGAAGTTTTTCTTTTCCACATATTGTTCTTTTGGTTTCAATCCCGACTTTTTTTTTCTAGAGATATGGTCTTGCTCTGTCACCCAGGCAAGTGACAATGGTGAGATCATAGCTCACTGCAGCTTTGAAATCCTGAGCTCAAGCGATCCTCCCACCTAAGCAAACCTCTCAAGTAGCCTGAGACTACTCGTGCACACCACCATGCCCAGCTAATTTTTGTCATATTTTTGTAGAGACAAGGCCTCAAGCCCTCCTCCTGCCTCGGCCTCCCAAAGTGCTGGGATTACAGGTGTGAGCCACTGTACCCAGCCTCAATTCCTTCTTTTATGTCTAATGATATTAAACATAATACTTTTCTATTCTCTTTCTGATTATGATATCATTATCTCTAATTCTGAACTCCAATTTCTATTAGTTTTATCTGTTAACTCTTGTTTATGGGGGATCATTTCTTTGTATTTGATAATTGTTAATGTAAACTCACCACTAAGTGGGCTTGTTTTTTCCATGGGAATAATGAAGAATTACTGCCTCACTGTCTCTAACAAAAAGGAGCCTGGGACAAGAGGCTGCAAACGGGAAGGTGGTTGCCAGGGCCGGGGTTGTTGAGTGGGGACAGAGCTTCAGTTTTTCAAGATGAAAATTTCTGCAGAACTCTGCTGCACAAGGTGCATAGAGTTCACACTACTGAACTGTATACTTAAAATGTTGTGTGCCTGTGGTTCCAGCTACTCGGGAGGCTGAGGCAGGAGGATCGCTTGAGCCCAGCCTAAGCAACACGGCGTGGACCCTGTCTCTAAACAAAATAAAAATTAAAAATATATACATACAGTAAATACACGAAAACCAAAAATAGCCTATAATCTCACTGCTCAGATGGCCTCTGTGATCTTTAAAAAAATAAGAAACAAACAAAACAAAGGGACTCTCCATACTGGGTTGGGACATCAAAAGGTTAACAGGCGTTACCCACACACAGGTGCTCAAGCCAGAAATTCTGGAGTCTCTGTGATCCTCCTCGTTCACCGTCTTGCATTCCACAGCCAGACCCTGACCGTGGCCCATCCACGCTGCCTCTAGCGTGACGGGTTCATCTCCTCCCCTGCTCCCCCACCAGCAACCGTCTGATTGCTCCCCGGGACAATTCCGGCAGCCTCTGTCCGCCCTCCCCGCTCCCACACGCACCCGTGCCCGCCAAGCCTGCTTCCACACGGCACCACAAGTGACTGTTTCCTTCCCAAGCCCACTGGCCCTGCAAGCTGCCTCCAACCTCCTGCCACCCCTTCTCCTCCTCCTCACCGGCCCTCACCTCGGCTGCACCAGGCGCTCTGTCCCGCCGCAGAGCCGCACCCAGGCTACGCAGTCAGCTCCTTTCACCCTGCAAGTCTCAGCTTAAGCAGCAACACAGAAAGACCAATCCTGACGACCCTATCTAGAAAGGCATCCCAGCTGGGCGCAGGGGCTCACGCCTGTAACGCCAGCTCCTTGGGAGGACGACTTGAGGCCAGGAATTTGAATAGGCTTGGGCAATATAGCGAGACCCTGTCGCTATATTGCCGGCAGGTGCGGGTCCCTCCCGCATGCTCACCATGTAGGCCACAGACGCCAGCTCGTAGATGATGCCCTGGGCTCCCAGCTCCGTCACGTCAATCAGTCCTGAGGCAACGGCACACAGACACGTGAAACACATTCAAAAGGTGGATTACAGCAAACATTTTCCTATGAAACTAGAATTTCTTCTAATTTAAGAGAAGCCAACAATGCTCTCCAGAAGCACGGCCAGATGGGAGAATTCAGCACCTGTGCTCAGACCCCAGACATCTTTCCCCGGGGCGTTGGCATGCTTGTGGCAGCTCAGATGTGACACGGGCCCATCTACAAGTCCTGACTCCACCAGGGGACAGAAGGTCAGGCTCAACGCTGAAAAGAGTGAGGCTCCTAGAGCCGTGGCGGGAGGGGAGAGGGCAGCGAGCCCTGTGCACAGCAGATGGGCTGCGGAAGTGAGCATGTGTCCACAGATGCTGAGGACCCGCTGTCACCGCCCTCCCTCTCAGCTGTTTGCTGTTACTTTACCAATAACAAGATGGCTACGGTGACCGCCTATGACCAGGATTATTACAGTTTCAGTAGAAACACATCCTGGCTAAAACAGGGCCCAATCAGTCGCTCTGTGTTTGTAAAAGTCCCAGAAACTTGGTGTGGAGCCTGGCAAAAGTCAGCTGAGGCACAGGCTGGCCTGAGAGGGCCGCGGGCAGGCTGGGGCTCTCGTTCTCTCCGTCCACGCCCTGTGGCAAACCTCTCACCAGCGGCCTCCCTTTCCTCACTTACGGAATGAAGGACTCTGCAGTGAGGCTGAAGCCCCGCCCAACCTGCATGTGCCTGTGGTTGGACGAGGACTTAACCCTGTACGGAAACCTCTAGAGAGCCCGAGGAAATGGGGCAGGACAGGGAAGCTCTGGAGGCACCACCAGCCAGGCCGCAGAGTGGTCCCTGTGGGACTGCTGCTCACAACCTGCAAGGAAGGTCCCGATCTCAAAGGTCCACCACTCGATGCACACCATGAACATGCTGGGCACGGCCAGGTGGATATAGGAGTCCCACTCCTGCAAGCACTCCCTAGTCCAACCTAAAAAAATGGGAAGAAGACATGAGTTTGCTTCTCAACTGGCTCTGACCCCAACAATTCGACTTTATATTCTCGCATCCTGCAAATAACTAGAGACTAGGAGTAACCTCAGTTTTCCAGCAAAATATATCATAAAGATGTCAGACAGAGCTAGGCATGGTGGCTCATGCCTGTGATCCCAGTGCTTTGGGAGGTGGAGGCGGGGGGATCTCTTGAGGCCAGGAGTTCAAGACCAGCCTAAGCAATATAGCCAGATCCTATCTCTATAATTAAAAAAACAACAACAACAAAAGATGTCAAATAGGACCAGAGTTTGAGATGGCAGGCACTAAGCTGGCAATAATTAGTGAAACTTAAGTCTGCATATGCCCTGTCACTCACACATTCTACTCCTGGGTAAAAATGACGCAGAAATGTTTATAGAGCTCCATAAAAAACATGGAGGGCATTCACCGTGGCAGACTGTGGTTGTGAGGTGTGGAAGACACCCAGGAGACCTTCACTAGGGAACCAGAGAAGACCCAGGAGACCCTCACTGGGGAGCTAGAGAAGACCCAGGAGACCCTCACTGGGGAGCTAGAGAAGACCCAGGAGACCCTCACTGGGGAGCTAGAGAAGACCCAGGAGACCCTCACTGGGGAGCCAGAGAAGACCCAGGAGACCCTCACTGGGGAGCCAGAGAAGACCCAGGAGACCCTCACTGGGGAGCCAGAGAAGACCCAGGAGACCTTCACTGGGGAGCCAGAGAAGACCCAGGAGACCCTCACTGGGGAACCAGAGAAGACCCAGGAGACCCTCACTGGGGAGCCAGAGAAGACCCAGGAGACCCTCACTGGGGAGCCAGAGAAGACCCAGGAGACCCTCACTGGGGAGCCAGAGAAGACCCAGGAGACCCTCACTGGGGAGCCAGAGAAGACCCAGGAGACCCTCACTGGGGAGCCAGAGAAGACCCAGGAGACCCTCACTGGGGAGCCAGAGAAGACCCAGGAGACCCTCACTGGGGAGCCAGAGAAGACCCAGGAGACCCTCACTGGGGAGCTAGAGAAGACCCAGGAGACCCTCAATGGCGAGCTAGAGAAGACCCAGGAGACCCTCACTGGGGAACTAGAGAAGACCCAGGAGATCCTCACTGGGGAATAGAGAAGACCCAGGAGACCCTCACTGGGGAACTAGAGAAGTAAAATCTGATAGATGCATATTATGGTTAAAAGCAAAACACTGGATGTACATATGGCAATGTGGATAGACCTAAAAATACACAGTACTAACAGGCAACAAAACAGATAAATTGGACTACATCAAAATTAAAAACTTCTGTGTATCAAAAGACACAATGAGCAGAGTAAAAAAGCAACCCATCCATGGGAGAAAATATTTGCAAATCATGTATCTGATAAGGATATAAATAACTCATACAACTCAACAACAAAAAACAAATGGCTTGATTTTAAAATGGGTAAAGAACCTGAATAGACATGTTTCCAAAGTTGATATTCAGATGGCCAACAAATACACAAAAAGATGCTCAACATCACTTAGCATCAGGGGAGTGCAACTCAAAACCACAATGAGGTATCACCTCACACCTATTAGGAAGGCTACTATAAAAAAAAAAAAAGCCAGAAAATGACAAATTTCGGCAAGGATGTAGAGAAATTGGAACCCTAGTGCACTGTGGGTGGGAATGTAAAATGGTGCAACTGCTATGGAAAAACTACATGATGGCTCCTCAAAAACTTAAAAATAGAATTACCATATTTGTATGAAAATATTTGTAAGAAATATTTGTACACCCATGTTCACAGAAGCATTATTCACAGTAGCCAAAGGGTGGAAGCAATCCATGTGTCTGTCCATTGATGTATAATGGATAAAAAACAAATTTGGTGTAAATATACAATGGACAATTATTTAGCCTTAAAAAGGAAGGGAATTCTGACATCTGCTACAACAGGGATGAATCTTGAGGACATTATGCTAAGTGAAATAAGCCAGTCACAGAAGGACAAATATTATATGATTTCAATTATACAAAGTATCAACAGTAGTCAAACTCACAGGAACAAAAATAGGGTAATCCAAGTCACTTCAAAAATCTACAAAAAGAAAAAAAAAGTAGGGTGGTGGCTGCCAAGGGACTAGGGGAGACGGAGGAATGGGGAGTTGTTTTTTAATGGGTAAGTAGTTTCAGTTTTGCAAGAAGGGTGTGATGGCTTTACAACAATGTGAACATACTTAATGTCACTGAACTATACACTTAAGTGTGGTTGAAATGGTAAATTTTATGTTCTGTATATTTTACCACAATTAAAAACAAAAAACCAAAAAGAAAACAATGTGCTAAGTCGGAAGTTAATGAACTATTTCTGTGAAGGGCCAGATGGTAAATATTTTCAACTTTGCAGACCCAATGGTCTGCTGCACCTACTCAGTTCTGCTCTAGCAGCACAAGACCAGCCACAGACAATGTGTAAATTATTAGATGTGGTTGTGTTTCAATAAAACTTTATTTATAAAAACAGGCTACAAGCTGGACTTGGCTCATGGGTTTGCCAACCTCTGTGCTAAGTGAAAAAGTTTACGACAGAGAAGTCTAAACTATAATACTACTAGGTAAATATAAACACATACATGGACCAAACAAAAGCTGCATAGTTTTCAAAGATACACACTAAAAGACATATATCAAACACATTGAGAGTGCCTTGAGGGAGGAGGATGGAAACTATGAAATAAAGGGAGAAATATCCTAAAATGGGACAGGAACGGTGTCAGAAATGATGACATCAGTGCTATGAATGTGAGTGTGAGAAATTCAGTTCCTTGCATCTGAGGTTCAGGACACCGGAGGGAGAGAAGGGGGAGGGCGGGAGGCAGACACTGAAAAACATCAAGGAATTTCTGCAACATAAAAGCAAAGAAAGGCACCAAGAGCCAATTAACAACTCACCTTATTGGGGAGCAATATGGTCTTCTCAGAGAAAGAAGACAGGGCCTGGGACTTCACTGCTTACCCCCAAATTTGGAGATGAAGGTTTGAGGAAAGAATAACACAGAGAACCAGCAAAGAAGGAGCTACCTGGGTTGTTTGACCACTATAGATGGCAAGAAGGCGGGGGGTCAAGGTGCAGGCCCTGGTGAGCAGAGAGTGTTAGAAGCCAGGCTAAGCTCTGTCCTTCGTCTGTAAATAAAGAGCAGAAAACCTGCCCGCCAGCCTGCAGTCACAGGCACAAGCAAGCTGCCTAGACCAAGTCACGAGTGCAAAGAGTCACCATGTATAGGAGAAAGGCCTGAACCTGAAGTACGGTCACAATGAAGAAACCCTGAGCTAAGAAACTGGGTTTGAAACAGGTATATTCCATGAGACCTCAGCAGATAAAACCTTTAAAAAATGGACAGGGCATGCATGTGACTCACAAGGAAGAACACACCCTCGGGAAGATCAGCTCACAGACAAAGACATAAAGAAATCAGTCAAAACTACAGTTTGATGTGGCAGGTATCAATCAGACACTGATTGGTGAAATTAAGTGCTATATTTCAACACATCTAAGATGTCATTATGTGCCAAAAAGAGTCTGACAATTAAATTATGATACAATATCTTAACACATCAACTGAAAGTTGAATTCCAATTTTAGAGATATTAAAATGTGAAAAAATATGAATCTCGGAATCAACAAAATACAAATATTGGGATGTTCTATGACCCAGGACATAATCAGGTAATAAACCCAATGCAAGGAAAGAAACTTCATAAAACCAATACACAACATATTTCATACCTGATGAAGTAGAAATAATAGGACAGTCTGAAAGAAATTTTAAAATAAGCATTCTTAAAATGTTCAAAGGCAGGAGGATTTGAAATAAGGATAAACAGATATAAAAAACAACCAAGGCCGGGCGCAGTGACTCACGCCTGTAATCCTAGCACTCTGGGAGGCCGAGGCGGGAGGATTGTTTGAGCTCAGGAGTTTGAGACCAGCCTGAGCGAGAGCGAGACCCCATCTCTACTAAAAATAGAAAGAAATTGTATGGACAGCTAAAAATATATAGAGAGAAAAATTGGCCGGGCATGGTGGCGCATGCCTATAGTCCCAACTACTCAGGAGGCTGAGGCAGAAGGATCGCTTGAGCCCAGGAATTGGAGGTTGCTGTGAGCTAGGCTGACGCCACGGCACTCTAGCCCAGTCAACAGAGTGAGACTCTGTCTCAAAAAAAAAACAAAAAACCAAGTATTATAAAATCTTAGAAATGAAAAATATAATTGTTGAAATTAAAAATGAGAAATAAATTCGAAACCAGACAAGACACAGCCTAAAAGATAATTAATGGCTCTGTTTTTTTGTTCCTAGAGGCAAGATGGCTGATCAGAGACACCAGCTGTCAGAGCGTCTCAGTAAGAAATTTTAGATGAAAGAGAAAAAAATGAACAGTTTAGGTATGAGTCTGAGGGAAGGGTGCCAAAACCTTCAAGAAACTCCACGGGAAGAAGTGGAGCAAAACAGGAAGGAGCAAGGTATCAGCAGAGATCAACCCTCGAGAGGCTTGGAGTCTAGTGAGAAGGGCAAGTGGAGCAGTTTGTTTCTCCCTCTCTTACATCTCGGTCAGTGGGTTTCCGAGCTGCTGGAGAGACTTTCTGCCCACAAGAGCCCAGAGGCTGCTGTCCTCTGCTGTGGCAGAGAATAAGGACTCACCTGGAAGTTCCAAGGCCCCGTCCACCACCTGGGGCATTTGAGCACTTCTTCTGAGGGACTAGATCTGGTCACAGGACCGAAAAACAACACTGCAGCTTATTCCTTCTATCAAGTGCCATCTACTGACATGGAGGTCAATTTGCATGCCCTTCATAGCATTTACTGACTTGATCACACAGGGTATGGCTGATTGTCATCCACAAGTACCACCTACTGGCTCAGAGGTGAAACGGGGCATTTCATTACAATTTACACTGTTAAGAAGACCACAGGGCTAGGGAAAGAGAAAGAATTTCAAAGACCTCTATCCTTCCTCATCAAAGAGAGACAGAGAATCTGCCCACTCATGTAGCTTACCACTCCTACAGCCTACAAACAACCAGCAACTGAGAAAATCACCACACCTAGGATATCTATAACCAAGGCATCCATCCAGAACACAGATAGCCATCAAAGCACCCACAAGCAGAGCCAAAGGTTCTTACCTATAACATATGCTACAAACACACCCATATGGGTGAGGGGAGGGGAAAAAGTCCTATCTAAACAAAAGAAAATTCAAAAATAAAAAGCAACAGCTGCTCCAGATGAGAAAGAATCAGCAAAAGAACTCTGGAAGTATGAAGAATCAGAGAGCAAAAGGACACCCTCAAAAGGGAACACCAGCTCTCTAGCAATACATACCAACCAAAATGAGAATATTGAAATGACAGATAAAGAATTTCAAATATGGATTGTAAGGCAGCTCAATGAAATGCAAGAGAAAATGGAAAACCAACTCAAAGAAATCAGAAAAACAATTCAGGAAATGAATAAAAAATTCACTGAAGAGATCGACATATTTAAAAAACCAAATAGAATTTCTGGAAATGAAAATTTCATTTAAGGAAATACAAAACATAGTAGAAAGTTTTAAGAATAGACTAGACCAGGCAGAAAAAAGAATCTCAGAGCTTGAAGACAACTCTTTCAAATTAACTCAGTCAAAAAAAACAAAGAACAGAGAATTAAGACAAATGAACAAAGCCTACAAGAAATATGGGATTATGTAAAATAGTCTAATATAAGAATCACAGGCATCCCAGCGGGTAAAGAAGAAAATACACAAGAGCTGGAAAACCTATTTGAGGGAATAACTGAGGAAAAGATACCCGGTCTTGCCAGACATTTAGATATCCAGGTATAAGAAGCTCAACAAACACCTGGGAGATTCATTGCAAGAGGCAATCACCAAGACACACAGTCATCAGACTGGCAAAAATCAACCTGAAGGAAGAACTCCTGTGAACCATAAGGTGAAAACATCAAGTTACTTACAAAGGAAAACCCATCAGGCTAACCGCAGACTTCTCAACTGAGACCTTACAAGCCAAAAGAGGTTGGGGCTCCATCTTCAGTCTTCTGAAACAGAAAAACTGCCAGCCTAGAATTTTGTATGCTGCAAAAGCTAAGTTTCATATAGGAATGAGAAATAAAGACTTTTCCAGACAAGCACTCACTGAAGGAATTTGTCAAGACCAGACCTGCCCTGTAAGAAATATTCAGAACATTATGCCAGGATTAGCACAATAGGCACCCACCAGAGTAAAGACATCCAAAAGCTAAAGCTCAAAGCTCATATAAAACAATAGTACACGAGGTATTAAAAAAAGAAAGCAATAAGGTACTACCCAACAGCATGAACAGAACAGCATCCCACATAACAATTCTATCAGTCAACGTCAATGATTTGAATTCCCCACTCAAGAGACACAGGCTGGCTGAATAGATAAAAAAAATATGCATTCAGACTAAAGGTGAAGGGATGGAAAACAATATTCCATGCAAATGGAAACCAAAGGAAAGCAGGTGTAGCCATTCTCATATCCGATAAAACTGACTTAAAATCAACAATAGTAAAGAAAGACAAAGATGGTTATTATATAATAGTAAAGAGAGCAAAATCAACAGGAAGATACAGCAATCCTAAATATTTATGCACCTAACACAGGAGCACCCAGATTCATAAAGCAAACCCTACTAGATCTAACCAAAGAGATAAATAGAAACATTATAATTGCTGGGGACTTCACCCTACTAACAGAACGGGACAGATCATCCAAGAAGAAAATAAATAAATAAACACTAGACTTAAACGAGACTCTAGAACAAATGGGCCTAACAGATGTTTACAGAACATTTTACCAAAAACTACTAAATATACATTCTTCCCATAAGCACATTCAGCAGTCTCAAAGATGATCACATCTTAGGCCACAAAACATGGCTCAACAAATCGAAAACAAATAGAAATCACATCACGTATCTTCTCAGTCCACAGAGAAATAAAACTAGAAATTAACTCCAAGAGAAACACTCAATTCTACACAGTCATGGAAATTAAATAACCTGCTGTTGAATGATTATTGAATCAATGATGAAATTAAGATGAAAATTAAAAGATTCCCTGAACTGAATGACAAAGGGGACACAAGCTATTAAAATCTATGGGATACAGCAAAAGCAGTCCTAAAGAGAAAATTCATAACCTTCAATGCCTGCATCAAAAAGACAGAAAGATCACAAATTAATAATCTAATGACATGTCTCAAGGAACTAGAAAAGGAAGAGAAAACCAAACCCAAAGGAAATAACTAAAGTCAGAGCAGAATTCAATGATATCAAAAACAAGAAAATTATACAGAAGATCAATGAAACAAAGTTGATTTAAAAAAAAGTTGATTTCTAAAAAGATAAACAAAATTGATAAACCTTTTGCTAGATTAATCAGGAATAGAAGAGAAAGGACTCAAATAAGCTCAATCAGAATTGAAAAAGGAGATATTACAACTGATACTACAGAAATACAAAATACCATCTGTGAATACTATGAAAATCTCTATGCTTATAAACTAAAAATGTAGAGAAAATGGACAAATATCTGGAAACACACAACCTCCCAAGACTCAATCAGGAAGAAACAGAACTCCTGAACAGACCAATAATGAGCAAAAAGATTAAAGCAGCAATAAAAAAAACTCTTCCAACCAAAAATGCCCTGGCCCAGAAGGATTCACAGCCAAATTTTACCAGACCTACGAAGAAGAGTTGGTACCAATTCTGCAGAAATTATCCCATAATATCAAGGAGGGATTCCTCCCCAACTCATTTCTACAAAGCCAGAATCACTTTGATGTCAAAGCCAGGAAATAACAACAAAAAAAGAAAACTACAGACCAATATCTTCTAAGAATATAGATGCAAAAATCCTCAATAAAATACTAGCAAACCAAATTCAACACCATATCAAAAAAATAACCCACCATGACCAACCGGGCAGGCTTCAACCCAGGGATGCAAGGATGGTTCAACAAGTGTAAATGAATAAATGTGATTTACCACATAAACATAAACAAAAACAAAGATCATATGATCATCTCAGTAGATGCAGAAAATGCACTCGACAAAATTCAGCACCCTTTCATGATAAAAACCCTCAACAAACTAGGCATTGAAGGAACATATCTCAAAATTATAAAAACCATATATGATAAACCCACAGCCAGCATCACACTGAATGGGGAAGAGTTGAAAGCATTGCCACTAAGAACTGGAACAAAACAAGGATGCCCACTGATACCACTTCTATTCAACATACTGCTGGAAGTCATAGCCAGAGCAAACAGGCAAGAGAAAGAAATTAAGGGCACCTGAATCAGGAAAGAGGAGGTCAAAAAATCATTTTGTATATGATATGACCTTATATCTAGAAAACCCCAAAGATTCTACCAAGAGACTCCTGGAATTGATAAATAAATTCGGCAAAGTCTCAGGTTACAAAATCAATGTACACAAATCAGTAGCATTCCTATACACCAATAACAATCAAGCTGAGAGTCAAATCAAAGACTCAATACCATTCACAAGTGTTAGAAAGGAAATAAAATATCTGGGAATATACTTAACTAAGGAAGTGAAAGCTCTCTACAGAGAGAACTACGAAACACTGAGGAAAGAAATCACAGACGATAAAAACAGTGGAAAAACATATCATGTTCGTGGAGTGGTAGAATCAACATTGTTAAAATTTCTATACTACCCAAAGTGATCTACAGATTCAGTGCAATCCCCATCAAAATACCAACATCATATTTCACAGATCTAGAAAATACAATTCTACACTTCATGTGGAATCAGAAAAGAAGCCAAATAGCCAAAGCAATCTTAAGCAAAAGGAACAAATCGGGAGGCATCACATTACCAGACTTCAAACTATACTACAAGGCTATAATAACCAAAATAGCATGCTATTGGCACAAAAATAGAGACAAAGACCAATGGAACAGAACAGAGAACCCAGATATAAAACCATCCACTTACAGCCAATTGATCTTTGACAAAGCAAACAATGATATATACTGGGGAAAAGAATCTCTATTCAATAAATGGTGCTGGGAAAATTGGATAGCCACATGCAGAAGATTGAAACAAGATCCATATCTCTTACCACTCACAAAAATTAATTCAAGATGGATAAAGGCCTTAAATGTAAGGCGTGAAATCATAAGAATTCTAGAAGAAAATGATGGAAAAAGTCTTTTAGATATCGGCCTAGGCAAAGAATTTATGAAGACGACCCCAATGGCAATCACAGCAACAACAAAAATAAATAAATGGGACTTCATTAAACTAAAAAGCTTTTGCACAGCCAAGGAAATAATCAACACAGCAAACAGACAGCCTACAGAATGGGAGGAAATATTTGCAAGCTATACATCCAATAAAAAGGACTGATAACCAAAATCTATAAAGAACTCAAGCAAATTGGCAAGGAAAAAAATCAAAACAACCCCATTAAAAATTGGGCAAAAGACATGAACAGAAGCTTCTCAAAAGAATATAGAAAAATGGCCAACAAACAAGTGAAAAAATGCTCAATCTCATTAATCATCAAGGAAATGCAAATCAAAACCACAATTAGGTATCACCTTACCGCAGTCAGAATGGTTTTTATTAAAAAGTCCAAAAACAAGAGATATTGGCATGGATGCAGAGAGAAAGGAACGCTTATGCACTGTTGGTGGGACTGCAAATTAGTATAATCTTTATGGAAAACAGTATGGAGATTCCTCAAAGAACTAAAAGTAGACCTACCATTCAATCCAGCCATCCCACTACTGGGTATTTACCCAAAGGAAAAGAAATCATTTTATCAAAAAGACACCTGCAGTCGAATGTTTATTACAGCAAAATTCACAATTGCAAAGATGTGGAATCAACCGGGATACCCATCAATTCATAAGTGGATTAACAAAATGTGGTATATGTATACTATGGAGCACTACTCAGCCAATAACAAGGACGAATTAATGCCTTTTACAACAATTTGGATAGACCTAGAGACCATTATCCTAAGTGAAGTATCTAAAGAATAGAAAAACAAACACCACATGTACTCACTATTAAACTGGAACTAACTGATGAGCACACATGTGCACAGAGGGAAGTAAATCTAAAAGGAAATCAAGCAGAAGGGAGGGGGGCAGGGGGAATGGGCGAAAACCTATCCAGTCGGTACAATTAACACTATCTGGGTGACGGGTACACTCTTAACCCTGACTCAAGCATTATAAAAGCAATCCATGTAACCAAAACATTTGTATTCCCATAATACTTTGAAATAAAAAAATATAATTAGTGAGCTGGGAAATAATAGGCATAAATGAAAAAGAAATCATAAAAGAAAAGGCTAACATTTTTCCTGAATGGAACAGAGGCCCTTAGATTAAGAAAGCTTTCCAACACTGTCTGGGGATGGGTACACTTGTAGCTCTGGCTTGGGTGGTGCAAAGGCAATATATGTAACTAAAATGTTAACCATAATATTCTGAAATTTAAAGTAAATTAAAGTATAAAAAAAGAAAGCTTTCCAAATGCCTATATGATATTTTTTGTAAGAAATCCTCACGCAGACATATTGTAATACATTACACAAAGGGGAAAGAGAAAATCTTTAAAACTATGAGAGAAAATACCTAATTGTCTACAAAGCAAACACAATCAGGTTTATGGCAGACTTATCACCAAAAGACAAGAAAGGAGTAGTGTAATCAGTCATGCAAGGTTATTCTTAACTTAGATTTTTTATACCCAGCAATATTCAAGAATGAGAACAAGATAAAGATGTTTTAAAAAACATTTAAAGACTGAGAATTTATTCTTTATAGACCTTTGCTGCAAAAGACGTATTTCAGCAGGAATAAAAAGCCCAGAAGGAAGAAACAAGACTCAAGAAGCAACAGTGAAGAAATAAACATCTAAAACATGTTGACAAGTCTAGATGTGACAAAATAATATTTTATTAGAATTTTTAAAAATCTAGAACTAAAATTATAGTTAACAATAACAGGACAGATAAGGCTAGGAAGAGGGGAACTTAAAGTGTGCTACCTTATCTGGGAAGAGGACAGCGATATGAAAAAACATGTATTTTAAACTATTATACTGAGCATTACAGTCCAACAACCATTCCTCCTTCTCTTGGAAACTCCTGATTTTAATTTGGGTATCCATACCTCTCTTGCACACCAATACTAAAATATCTAGCTTCGGACTTCCAGTTACATGAGCCAGTTAGGTAAGTAAGCCTTTCACGGCTAAGCTAGGTTGAACTGGTTTTTTCCTTTTAATACTCACAGCTGAATGTATCCTAACAAGTACGCATACTAAAAATTTAAGAATATTTGCAGCCCCCAATGTACTAATTGATTTGAGTGAGAATCATCAGTGCACACTAAAATCACTGGATGAAAGGTTACTGGGGAGCCAGACAGTCAAATCATTTCCATCAGCCTACAGACTGCTTTCTAATCATTAAGGAAAAAATGTACATTTCCAATGGAGAAATCTGGCAGTCACTGCTTCAGCCAAATGATCAAACCAGCATCACTTAGAACTGTAGGCCTCCAGATGTAACCCACTAAGCACACACCATCCCCGAGGTAGTAGTCTTACCCCAGAACTTTAACCTGATTCTACTCATGAGGAGACAAACATGAAGAGACAAATCTAGAGTGTGGACACTCCACAAAACAATTGGCTTAGACTCCCTGAAAAATCAGTTATGAAAAACAAAAAAAGGATGCAGGGAATTCTCTAGATAAAAAGAGGATAAAGAAACAACCAAAGGCAATGCATGAACCACGACTAGATGCTGGCTCTCAAAAACAGGTTTTAATACACGCCCTTCTGGGGAAAGTCAGGGAGATTTGAATCTTAAATGTAGATCACATGATGGTACTGAGTATCACGTTTGTTAACTTTTTTCTTTTTGACTTTCTTTGGTATGATAATGACACTGTGGTTATTTAGGAGGGTATTACTGAGGAGATACGCGTGCTGAGATGATCATGGGGGAGGTGTCATGATGCCTGCAATTTGCTGGATGGCATTACAGAGGGTCCAAAATATACATTTGTCTTTATAAAAAACTACTTGGATACTGCTCTCCTCCTCCACCACTAACACTAAGGAGGAAGAGATTAAAACAAAGAAAGAAATTGAGCAAGGAGATGAAAAGCACCTTTATATGGTAATTTCAATCCTCACTGCTCAGTTTGTGTATTAAGAGCAAAGCCTTTAATTCCTGGTATTTAGCCACCTCTGAAAAAGCCATTAATTTGTCTTATAACCAGATAATTTACTCTGGTAACACATAGGAAAAACAAACTGTTTCTCCTCGGCTCTCACAATCAAAATAGAAGACTTCTGTGACCTCTGGTTACCAAGCGGTGTGTGGGGATTTCTCCCTGCAAACCACCAATCAGTCAAGTCTCCAGGGGACGCCAGCTGGGCGTCCTCCGAATAAATACTGACACTGTCCGCGTGGAGACGGCATCGGATCCCACGGGCTGAGGGCTCAGCCTCACAGGACTGCCCCTACTTCCCATGTCAGTCGCGAGTCCAGGGCGTTTAATCTGTGCTTCTGACCGGCCGGCTATAAATCTAGTTTCCTCGACCCCTTCCTCAGGCTCAATTCATTTGCCACAGCAGCTCACAGAACTCAGGGAAATGCGTAGTTAGATTTATCGGTTTATCAGAAAGGCTATTCCAAAGGACACAGAGGGAGAGATGTGAAAGGTCGGGCATGGGAAGAGGCACAGAGCTCCCAAGCCCTCTCGGGTACCCCCCTCCGGAAAGTTCCCCGTGCTCAGCCATCTGGAAGCTCTCTGAACCCAGCCCTTTTTGGGTTTTTACGGAAGCCTCAGTACTTAGGCATGACTGATTAAATCACGGGCCACTGGTGATCAGCTTAACCTTCAACCCTCCTCCTCTCTCCCGAGGTTGGGGACGGGGCTGGAAGTCCCAAGCCTCTAGTCCTGCTGTGGACTCCCAGGCAACCAGCCCCATCCTGAAGCTGCCCGGGGGCAGCCGGCCACCAGTCAATCATCTGCACACAAAAAGACATCACTTTGGAGATTCCGAGTATTTTAGGAGTCGTATGCCAGGAAACAAAACCAAATATTTACTTTACAATATCACATTTACTTATAACATGAAATCATTGAGATGGTCCTGTCAACGGAAAAAAAAAGCCAAACTCTGTAAAATAATTTAAGAGATTTATTCTAAGCCAAATTTGAGGATCAGGACCCAGAGCCACGCCCAAGAGGCCTTGAGCCAGTGGACTCGCCGTGGCTGGGTTACAGTGTGGCTTTATACATTTCAGGGAGAGGGGGTTACAGGGAAAGTCATAAACCAATACCTGGAAGGCATACATTGGTTCGGCCCGAAAAGGTGGGCCATCTCGAAAGGTGGTGGGGGGAGGGGGGGTGCTTACAGGTTATAGGTTGGTTTGGTTTAAAAATTCTTTGACTTGTAATTGGTTAAAGACAGGAAGCTCTGTCTGGAGGCTTGGAATGTTTAAGATAAGAAACTCTTAATCAGAGATAAGCCACTGGACATACATTTGTTGTGCAAACTGAGGACCTGTAAGATGAAGAGGCATGTCTGATCTCCCTCCCCCTGGCAGGTGATTTAGTTTTAAGATATTCCTTTGGCCACGAGGGGGTCCATTCAGTCAGCCAGTGGGGGGGGGGGCCGGTGAGCCTTAAAATTTTATTTTAGTTCACAGTCCAGAAAATGCTAATACAGTCATACATCACATAACGTCAATGACAGATTGCGTATACAACAGTGGTCCCATAAAATGACAATGGAGCTAAAAAAATTCCTATTGCCTAGTTTGTGGTGATGCTAGTGTACACAAATCTACTGCACTGCTAGTCTATAAAAGTATAGCACAATTATGTACAGTACATAACACTGCACCTCTTCTATGTTTAGACACACAAATACTTACTGTATTACAACTGCCTATAATATTCAATACAGTAACATCCTGTACAGGGTTGTAGCCTAGGAGCAATAGGCTATACCACATAGCCTAGGTGTGCAGTAGGCTATGCCATCTAGGTTTGTGTAAGCACACTTCATGTTTGCATAACGGTAAAATTGCCTAAGGATGCATTTTTCATTTTTCAGAACATATTCCTGTCATTAAATGACACATGACTGTATGTAGAGACTGAGAACAGATTAGTGGTTGCCTGGAGCCCAGGGTGACTATAATGTCATAAGGAATCTTTTTTGGGTGATAGAAATAGTCAAAAACTGGATTGTGGTAATGGTCATACAATTCTGTAAATTTGTGAAAAATCATCAAATTCTATATTTTGTAGACTAAAATAAAATCTTAAGTCCCTCCCCCCACCAGCTGACTGAAGGGACCCCCTCTTGGCCAAGGGGATACCCTAAAACTGAGTCGCTGGCCAGGAGATGGGAGTTCAGACATGCTTCATCATGTCACCTTTGTAGATACCGTTTGTAATTCATTAACAGGCCTGAGGCTATACAAGACAAAGCTGCAGGTCCTCCATTTACACAGCAAATGTCTCTGATTAACAGACATCCTTATTTTAACTTAAACCATTTCAAGCCTTTACTCAAAGCCTCATGTCTTTAACCAATTACAAGTCAAAGAGTCTTTAAACCCATCTATAACCTGTAACACTTGAGCCATGAAATGTCCCACTTTTTCGAGCCAAATCAATGTATGCCTTCCAGACATTGACTTATGACTTCACATGTAATCCCTGTCTCCCAGAAACGTATAAAACCAAACTGCAACCCGACCACAGCGAGTCCACTTTCTCAGAGCTTCCTGGGCGTGGCTCCAGGTCATGGGTCTCAAATTTGGCTCAGACTAAACCTCTTTAAATTATTTTACAGAGTTTGGCTTCTTTTCCGTTGACAATTTTATATGAGTGAAATTTTATATATAAATTACACCTCAATAAAGCTGTTAAAAAAAGGTAGTTTTCCTCATTTTCACTTTGAAACATTAAAAATCTGAAATGATAAGAACTGTGATCTGACAAGAGGAAATGAACAAATATTAAGTTCAGATGCGGAGGCTGAACAGAGTAAAGCTGAGAAATTCTCTAAGCTTTTACCTGCCCATTTCTGCTTTTAGAACTGAAAACAAAGGAAAGGAGGCTGATTATAAGAAAAAGTTAAGATTTAATGACCTAAGCTCATTTTCATCCCTTTGTGAACTTAAGTCTCCCCCCAAGACTGGCTGACTGAATGGACTCCCTCTTTGCCAAGGCGATATCCTAAAACTAAATTGCCTACCATGAGGAGGGAGATCAGACATGCCTCATCATGCCCCCTCCCTTCTTGGAGACATCCTGTATAACCATTAACAGGCCCAAGGGTATGCAAGACAGACCTGCAGGTCCTCAATTTACACAACAAATATATGTCCCATGGCTTATCTCTGATAAACAGACCTCCTTATCTTAAAACATTCCAAGCCTTTAGACAAAAGATTCATGTCTTTAGCCAAATACAAGTCAAAGAATCTTTAAACCCACCTATAACCTGTAAGGCCCAGCTTGGAGGTGGCCCACGTTTTCGGGCCAAACCAATGCATGATTCCCACGTATTGACTTATGACTTTCCCTGTAACCCCTGTCTCCCTGAAATGTATAAAATCAAACTGTAACCCAGCCACAGCCAGTCCACTTGCTCAAGGTTTCTTTGGCATGGCTCTGGGTCATGGTCCTCAAATTTAGCTCAGAATAAATCTCTTTAAAATTATTTTACAGAGTTTGGCTTCCTTTCTATTGACAATTTTTAATAGATTAACTTTGCTTTGAAATGTTTGTACAAAATTTTTCTTGTTGCAGGCAAATTCTGATCTTGAGTGTATTTGTACAGTATATTTATACAAATATACTGGAACCCAGGTGGGTTAAAATTAGCATTCCACTATTTCAGAGTATAGACACTTCTGTCTTACCATGGTTTGACTTATAATTTTTCAAATTATGAGGTGCAAAAGTGATACACATTAAGTAGAAACCATACTTCACATTTTGAATTTTGATCTCTTCTTGGGCTGGCAATATGAAGTACAATACTCTTATGTGAGATGTTCAACATTTTATTATATTATAAAATAGGCTTTGTGTTAGATGATTTGCACAAATGTAGACTAAGGTTGGAGTTCTGTGCACATTTGAGGGAGGCTAGGCTAAACTATGATGTTTAGTAGGCCAGGTGTATTAAATGCATTTTCAACTTACATTGGTTTATCAGGACATAAACCCCAGTGTAAGCTGAAGAACATCTGTATAACACGTAATTGGGAAGTATTACTTCCATTTGTCAAGCAGGAGCATGCATGACATCTGGAAAGATAAATGAGATAAAAAGTATGACAACTCTAAGAGCCACAGCAGTTAACATTTCCTGAGTGCTCCACAGTTCCCAATTATGGAAGAGACCATTATTTGTCTACTGAAATCTATTTCCCTATTATTCACAGAAATAAACCCCTCATATTTTAGAGACTACTTGGACATTTCTTGCGGTTTGGTACGGCTACGTGGCTAAGTGTTAGTCAAAGGGATAAAATCAGAATTGGTGTAAGCACATTCGGGAAATGTTCTTAAAGAGAGCGTACGGGTGTCCTATTCAGCCCTCGTTCCTGTTGACTGGAATATGGTAGCAATGCTGGAGCCATCTTGACCCATGAAATGACCTTGGGAATGGAAACTGTATATGGTGGTGAAGAAACAAAATAAAATGAACCTGGAACCAGGACTTCTAGTAACCTATACGGTGCTCCTTACATGTGGCTACAACCACATGGCATAGCTTGGCCAGCAGAGGTATCTTTGTGCTAAGAAAAAGACGCTGCAGCCCTGTGCTAGGACTCAGGGCATGACAAGGGAGGCACAGGCTGGACTGTGGGCTCTCCCTCCAGCCAGGCACATTTGAGCTCAAGCAGCAGTGACAGCCCTGCCTAGGACCCTGAAATGTGAAAAGACATACAAACTCTAGACAACTACCTTTGGATTTCTTGCAGGTAAGAGAAAAATAAATTCCAATTGTCTTTAAGAAATTGTTATTTGATTTTTCTGATATTCACAGCAGAATGTAATCCTAACTAATAATATAAATCTATCTGGAATGTTTAATTTCTTTTAGAAAAATGACAGAAGATAAAATGTCAACATCTATTACATCTGGTATTGAAATTATAGGTGTTATGTTATTCTCCGGACTTTTCTATAACTTCTAAATGTTCAGTAATTTGTGATTTTAATGCCGTTATCCATGGGGCCAAAGACACCACATGCAGAATCAAACCAGATGCCATTCAAATTTGTGTCCCAGAGCTGGGTGTAGTGGCTTACACCTATAATCCCAGCACTTTGGGAGGATCCCTTGAGGCCAGGAGTTTGAGACCAGCTTGGGCAATATAGTGAGACCCTGTCTCTAAAAAAATTTTTTAAATAGCCAGGTGTGGTGGCATGTGCCTGTAGTCCTGGCTACTCAGGAGACTGAGGCAGGAAGATTGCCTTGCTAGAGCCCAGGAGTTCAAACTGCAGTGACCTATGATTGCGCCACTGTACTCTAGTCTGGGAGACAGAGTGAGACCCTGTCTCTGAAAAAGAACATTTTTAAACAATAAAAAAAAAATTTGTGTTCAGCTAAACAGGCAGGATACTGAAAGACCACAGATTCCAATCTAATAAAGGTGAGGGGGATGATCAAAGGATTGCTTAGGGGTACAAAGCATCTGATGGAATGGCATTAAAGAAAATGTCCTTACAGCCTATTAGGAAGCCAAGGAGATGTAAAGAGAGCTAAACAAATGCAAAAGCCAAGCAAGCCAAGAAACACATGAAAAGATGCTCAATGTCATTAGCCATCAGGGAAATGCAAATCAAAGCCACAATGACATACCTCTTCCCGCCCACTAGAATAGCTAGAATTTTCTTTAAAAAACAAAGTTTGCTGAAGATGTGGTGAGAATGTAAAATGGTTTAGCCAGTTTGGAAAATATTATAATCTGGTAGTTCTTTAGATGGTTAATCACAGAATTACCATATAACCCAGCAAACCCACTTCTAGATATCTACCCAAAAGAATCAAAAAGCACATGCACACAAAAACTTGTACATGAATGTTCACAGCAGCAGTATTTATAATAGCCAAAAAGTAACAACGACCCAAATATCCATGAACTGTTGTTGACGGGATAAATAAAATGTGGTATATCTATACAGTGGAATATTATTTAACCATTAAAAGAAATGAAGTATTGATACACATTACAACATGGATAAACATTATTCTAAGTGAATAAACAGTCACTAAGGACCACTAAGGACTTGTGTGAAACATCCAGAATAGGCAAATCCACGAATGTCTATTATTATAGATGCAAAAATCCTCAAAAAAGCTGTCAAACTGCATCCAGCAGCTTATTAAAAGGCTTATACACCATGACCAAGTGGGATTTATCCCAGAAAAATCAAACAATGTATGTCATAAGAAAATCAATTAATATAATAAACCACATTAACAGAATGAAGCAAAAACAATTATAACGTCAATTGATGCAGAAAAAAATGCATTTAACAAAATTCAACACCCCAGGAAGAATAAAACATTCAACAAACTAGGAATAGAGGAAATTTCCTCAGCCTGATAAAGGGCTTGTATGAAAAACCCATAGGTAACATCACACTCAATGATGAAAGACTGAAAGCTTTACCCCTGATCAGAAACAAGATGAGGATGTTCACTACTTTTGCTGTAGGTATTCAACATTGTAGTGGAAGTTCTAGCTAGAGCAATTACACAAAAAGAAATAAAAGGCACCAAAATTGGTAAGGAAGAAGTAAAATTATTTTGTATTTATGTAGATATATAGAAGATAATTTCTATATATAGAAATTCCCAATGAATCCACAAGAAAGCCACTAGAGCTAATAAATGAATTCAGCAAAGTTTCAGGGTACAAGGCCAACATAAAGAGACAGAAAGTAAATTAGAGGTTTCCAGGGGGTTGGAGGGTGAGAAAATGAAGAGTAATTGCTTAATGGGTAAAGAGTTTCTGTTAGAGTTGATGAAAAAGTTTTGGAAATAGATATACACATTGTGAATACACTTAAATCCACTGAATTGTGCGCTTAAAAATGGATAAAATGGTAAGTTTTATGTTATATGTATTTTACCACAATAGAAAAAAAAGGAAACTGATGCCAGCAAGATGGCAGATAGGAGCTTTCTACCATCATCCCCACAGAAGCATCAATTTTGACAACTATCCACTGAAGAGAGTGCCTTTGTGGGAGAGTTCAGCAGAGAATTTCCAGCACACCATTGAGGCAAAAAAATCCAAGAAAAGATCCACTAAAGGGAATAAGAAAAACAGTTTCACTATACCTACATCACCCCTCCCCAAGGCAGCACAGCTCAGTGCCAAGAGAGACACCCTCAGCTGGTGATTTCTCCCACAGAACAAAGTGACGGCATAATGAGCACCTGGCTCCCACAACTGTGTGTCACACTGGCCAAGAGGCACGATTCTTTTTTACCCCACTTAGAAAACTGAGGTGATCAGCATGGCTAAATAGTTGGGAGAGGCTGAGGGAAGGGAAGAGAGGCTGCGGAACCTACTAATCACTCCATGGCCTTCATCAGGAAGGCCACCCATTGGCTGCTTGGGATGCTTTGCCTGTGGACCCAAATGGCCCATGAACACTCCAAACATTCTGCACACCCCACCCGGCACCCCCAGGTCAGCTCTCTAAGTGTGTCCTCATGGACTACAAGTGTAAGCATCTCATGCACAAAGCAGCTTGACTCTATGGGATTTGGAGAAGACACACACTTGAGCATTTCAGGGCATCACCCTATGGAAAACAAACAGGAGACTCTCAGCACCAGGCCTGTGATTGCAGGCCTACAACTTTAAGAACTTCCCCCAGGAGGGAACAAGAGGTATGAAGTGGGCACATCCATAGAAAATGTCAGAGAGAGCCTCAGAATCCCTAGCGAGACCAATTAGTGAAGGCATTTCCCTCCTGAAGCCAGTGAGCAAAGACTGGGGAAAATGATTGCTTCATTGAATGAGAAGACAGCAACTCCAGACTCCAAGGAACATTACAAAAAGCAAGGAAACTTGACACCACCAAAGGAACAAAATAATATTCTAGTAACCAACCCCAAAGAAATGGAGAAAGTGTCTGACAAACAATTCAAAATAACTGTATGTATTTATTTAAGACAGGGTCTCATTATGTTGCCCAGGCTGAGCTTGAACTCCAGGGCTTAAGCGATTCTCCCATCTCAGTCTCCCAAATAGGTGGAACCAAAGGCATGCACCACTGCATCTGGCTTCAGAATAAATGCTTTAGGGAAGCTCAGTAAGCTACAAGAGAACACAAATAGACAACTTAATGAAATCAGAAAAATAATACATAAATAAAATTAGAAGTTCAAGCTGGGCACAGCGGCAGATGCCTTGAGTTCAAAGCCAGCCTGGGGAATATGAGATCTTGTCTCTTAAAACAAAACAAACAAATAAAAACCAAACAAACAAAAAAGTAAGTCTAATAAAGAGATATAAATCATAAAAAATAAACAAACAAATCCTGAAGCTTAAGTACACAGCACAATAAATGAAATTAAAAATTCAATAGAGAATATCAACAGCAGATGTGATCAAGCTGTAAACTCAGTGACAGGCCATTTGAAAATATTCAGTCAGAGGAGGAAAAAAAAGAATGAAGATTAAAGAAATAAGACTACAGGAATATGGGACACCATCAACAGAGCTAACATTCACATTATGGGAATTAAATAAGAAGACAGAGAGAAAGTGGGAAAAGACTTATATAAAGAAATAATGGCTGAAAACTTCTCAAATCTGAGGAGTTTTAACAAGCAGGTTCATTAAGCTTAGAGGTTTCCAATCAGGTTGAACTCAAAAAGGACTTCACCAAGACAAATTATAATCAAACTATCAAGAATCAAAGAAAAGGGCTGGGTGCGGTGGCTCACGCTTGTAATCCTAGCACTCTGGGAGGCCGAGGCAGGAGGATCGTTTGAGCCCAGGAGTTCGAGACCAGCCTGAGCAAGAGTGAGACCCCATCTCTACTAAAAAAAAAAAAATAGAAAGAAATTAGCTGGACAACTAAAAATATATTGAAAAAATTAGCCAGCCATGGTGGCACATGCCTGTAGTCCCAGCTACTCGGGAGGCTGAGGCAGGAGGATCGCTTGAACCCAGGAGTTTGAGGTTGCTGTGAGCTAGGCTCACACCAGGCACTCTAGCCAGGGCGACAGAGTGAGACTCTGTCTCAAAACAAACAAACAAACAAACAAAAAAAGAATCAAAGAAAAGGAGACTTTTAAAAGCAGCAACATAAAAGAGGATCATCACATACAAAGAAATCCTGATAAGGCTGATCAGTGCATTTCTCAGCAGAAACCTTGCAGGCCAGAAAAGAGTGGGATAATATATTCAAAGTGTTAAATGAAAAAAAAAAAAACAAAACCTAAAAACCGTCAAGCAAGAATACTTTACCCAGCAAAGCTGTCCTTCAAAAATGAGGAAAAGATAAAGACTTTTCCAGACAAACATAATCTGAGGAAGTTCATCACCACTAGACCTGTCTTACAAGAAATGCTAAAGGAAGTTCTTCAAGTTGCAACAAAAGGATGGTAATAATTAGTAACATGAAAACATGTGAAAGCATAAAGCTCACTGGAAAAGGTAAGTATATAGTCAAATTGTGAATACTCTTAATATTGTAATGGTGGTGTGTAAATCACTTAAAACTTTAGTACAAAGGTTAAAAGACAAAAATATTTAAAATAATGACAGATACAATAATTTGTTAATGGATATTATGGTATAAAAGATATAAATTGTGACATAAAAGGCAAAATGGGGGGACAGTAAAAGTGTATAGTTTTTGCATGTGATAGAAGTTATCAGTTTAAAATAGGCTGTTTTAACTATAAGATGTTTTATGTAAGCCTCACAGAAACAACAAAAACCTATAGTAGGTAAAGAAAAGACAGAAAGGAATCAAAACACACCACTACAGAAAATCATCAAATCACAAAAGACAGCAAGAGAAGAAGAAAGAGACAAAGGACCTGCAAAACAGTAAAAAAAAAAAAAAAAAGGCGGGGGGTGGGGGGGGGCAATAGTAAGTCCTTACCAATCAACAATTACTTTAAAGGTAAACAGATTAAATTCTCCAACCAAAGTATATATATAGATACATAGTGGCTATATATTGCCTACAGGAGACTCACCCTTAAGGACACATAGACTGAAAGTAAAAGGATGAAAAAAATATTCCATGCAGATGGAAACAAAGAGCAAGGATAACTATCTTTATATCAGACAAAATAGACTTTAAGTAAAAACCTGTGAAAAGTGACAAAGAAGATCATTATATGAAGATAAAGGGGTCAATTCATCAAGAGAATATAACAATTATAAATATACATGGATCCAGATACACACAGATACACAGATATACACAGAACATTCCACTCAACAGCAGCAGAATATACATTCTTCTCAAGCACACATAAAACATTCTCCAAGATACATCATATGCTAGGCCATAAAACAAGTCTTAACAAATTTAAGAAGACTGAAATTATATTAAGTATCTTTTCTGACTACGGTGGTAAGAAACTAAAAATCTGTAACAGGAGGAAAAGTAGAAAAATCACAAATTTGTAGAAATAATACTCTCCTGAACAACCAATGGGGGTCAAGAAAGAAATCAAAAGGGAAATCAAAAAATATCATGAGACAAATGAAAAAGGAAACACAACATACCAAAACATACAGGATACTATGAAAACAGTTCCAAAGAAGGAAGGTTATAGCAATAAACGTCTACATGAAGAAAGATTCCAAATAAACAACCTAAACTTTACACCTCAAGGAACTAGAAAAAGAACAAACTAAGCCCAAAGTTAGCAGAAGGAAGGAAACAACAAAGATTAGAGCATAAACAAATGGAGACAGAAAAACAATAGAAAAGATCAATGAAACTAGGAGTTGGTTTTTTGA
Organism: Lemur catta; assembly: GCF_020740605.2. Lineage (NCBI taxonomy): Eukaryota > Metazoa > Chordata > Mammalia > Primates > Lemuridae > Lemur > Lemur catta. The sequence goes on from NC_059142.1 coordinate 2,141,432, forward strand.
AATGAGAAACAAAATTGACAAAACTTTAGCTAGGCTAAGAAAAAAAAGACTCAAATAAATAAATCAGAAATAAAAGAGGGGCCAGGCGTGGTGGCTCACGCCTGTAATCCTAGCCCTCTGGGAGGCTGAGGCGGGTGGATCACTCGAGGTCAGGAGTTCGAGACCAGTCTGAGTGAGACCCCGTCTCTACTAAAAATAGAAATAAATTATCTGGCCAACTAAAAATATATATAGAAAAAATTAGCCGGGCATGGTGGCGCATGCCTGTAGTCCCAGCTACTCGGGAGGCTGAGGCAGGAGGATTGCTTGAGCCCAGGAGTTTGAGGTTGCTGTGAGCTAGGCTGACGCCACAGCACTCACTCTAGCCCGGGCAACAAAGTGAGACTCTGTCTCAAAAAAAAAAAAAAAAAAAGAAATAAAAGATGAAACATTACAACTGATACCACAGAAATACAAAGCATTATGAGAGACTTCTATGAACAATTATTTGCTGACAAGTTGTATAACTTAGAGAAATGGATAAATTCCTAGAAACATACAACCTACGAAGATTGAATCATGAAGAAACAGAAAATCTGAACAGACCAACAATGTGTAAGGAAATTGAATCAGTAATCAAAAATCTCCCACTGACTGGGCACAGTGGCTCACGCCTGTAATCCTAGCACTTTGGGAGGCTGAGGCAGGAGGATTGCTTGAGGTCAGGAGTTCCAGATCAGCCTGGGTGACATAGTGAGACTCAGTCTCTACAAAAAATAAAAATTAGCCAGGCATGATGGCACATGCCTATAGTCCCAGCTACTCAGGAGGCGGAGGCAGGAGGATACTTGAGTCAAGTGAACTATGCAGCAAACTATGATCGTGCTACTACTATACTCTGGCCTGGGCAACAGAACAAGACTCTGACTCAAAAAAAAAAAAAAAAAATCTTCCACCGAAGAAAAGCCCAGGACCTGAGGGCTTTTACTGGTACATTCTACCAAACATTTAAAGAAGAATTAATATAAATCCCTCTCAAATTTGTCCATAAAATTGAAGAGGAGGGAACAATTCCAAACTCTATTTTACACGTCTAGAATTGCCTCGATACCAAAGCCAGAGAAGCATCCTATTAAAAAAAACAAAAATTACAGGCCAATATCCCTGATGAACATAGATACAAAACTCCTCAAAAAATATTAGCAAACTGAATTCAACAGCACATTAAAAGGATAATACTCTATGATCAAGCGGGATTTATCCTTGGATGCAAAGATGCTTCAACATACACAAATCAATAAATGTGATATGCCACATGAACAGAATGAAGGATAAAAATCATATGTTCATCTCAACAGATCCAGAAAAGATTTTAAAATTCAACATCCTTTCATGATAAAAGCTCTCAACAAATCAGGTATAGAAGGAATGTACCTCAACACAATAAAGGCTACATATGACAAGCCTACAGCTAACATCATACTCAATGGTGAAAAGGCGAAAGCTTTTCCTCTAAGATCAGGAAGAAAAGGATGCTTACTATCATCACTTCTTTTTAACATAGACCGTAAGTCCTAGACAGAGCAATTAGGCAAGAAAAAGAAATAAAAGGCACCCAAACCAGGAAGGAAGAAGTAAAATTTTCTGTTTGCAGACAACATCATCTTATATAGAGAAAACCCTAAAGACTCCACCAGAAAACTGTTAGAACTAGTAAATAAATCCAGTAAAGTTTCAGGATACAAAATCAACATACAAAACTCATTTATGTTTCTATACATAGCAACAACAAACTATCCCAAAAAAATTAAGAAAACAATTTTATAATAGGATCAAAAAGAATAAAATACTTAGGAACAAATGTAACCAAGGATGTGAAAGATCTTTACACCTGAAAACTATAAAGCATTAATGAAAGAAATTGAAGAAGATGCAAATAAATACAAAGATATCCCTTGTTCATGATCAGAAGACTCAATATTGTCAAAATGTCTATACTACCCAAAATGATTTACAGAGTCAATGCAATGCCTATCAAAATTCCAATGGCATTTTTCACAGAAATAGGAAAAAAATCCTAAAATTAGTATGGAACCAAAAAAGACCCTAAATAGCCAAAGCAATCTTGAAAAATAAGAACAAAGCTAGCGGCATCACACTTTCTGATTTCAAATTATATTACAAAGCTGTCATAATCAAAACAGTATGGTGCTAGCATAAAAAGACATATAGACCAATGGAACAGAATAGAGAGCCCAGAAATAAACCCACACACATGATGAACAACGAATCTTCAACTAAGGCTCCAAGAATACACAATTGGGAAAGAATAGTCTATTCAATAAATGGTGTTGGAAGAAGAGGAAAGAAGAAGAAGAAGAAAGAAGAAGGAGGAGGAGGAGGAGGAGGAGGAGGAGGAGGAGGAGGAGGAGGAAGAAGAAGAAGAAGAAGAAGAAGAAGAAGAAGAAGAAGAAGAAGAAGAAGAAGAAGAAGAAGAAGAAGAAGAAGAAGAAGAAGAAAGAAGACGATGAAGAGGAAGAAGAGGAAGAAGACGGACAACGACGATGACGATGAAGACGACAAAGACAAAGAAAGAAGAAGAAAAAGAAGAAAAGAAATTGGATCCTTATAGCATACACAAAAATCAACTCAAAATGAATTAAAGACCTAAACATGACCTGAAACCATAAAAAGCTCCCAGAAGAAAACACAGGGGACAAGCTCCATGACATTGGTCTTGGCAATGATTTTTGCCTATGACACCAAAAGCACAGGCAACAAAAGCAAAAATAACAAGTGGGATCACATAACACTAAACTTTCTTCATAGCAAAGGAAACAATCAACAAAATGAAAAGGCAACCTACGGAATGGAAGAAAATATTTGTAAACCATATATCCAGTAAGGGGCTAGTAGCCAAAATATATGAGGAACTCACACAACTCAATAGCAAAAAGAAAATAACCCAATTTAAAAATGGGAAAAAGACCTAAACAGACATTTCTCAAAAGAAATAATACAAATGTCCAATAGGTATATTAAGGTACTGAATATCACTAATCATTAGGGAAATACAGATCAAAACCACGAGATCTCCATCACCTCGCACCTGTTAGGATAACTGTTACCAAAAAGACAAAAGATAACAAGTGTTGGCAAGGATATGGAGAAAAGGGAACCTTTGTACACTGTTGGTGGGAATATAAGTTGGTACAGCCAGTATGCAAAACAGTGTGGAGGTTTCCCAAAAATTTTAAAATAGAACTACAATACCATGTGATCCAGAGATCCTACTTCCGGGTATAAGTCTAAGGGAAATAAATCACTATCTCAAAGAGATATCTGCACTTCCATGTTCACTGCAGCCTTATTCACAGTAGCCAAGATACAGAAACAACCTAAGTGTATGTCAACGGATGAATAAAGAAAATGTGGTATGTGCACACACGTATACACAGAGACACTGAAATATTGTTCAGTCACAAAAAGGAAGGAAATCCTGTCATTTATGACAACATGGAAGAACCTAGAGGACATTAAGTCAAATAAGTGAGACAGAAACACAAACATGGCAGAATCTCGCCTATGTGTGGTGGAATCTAAAATAAAGTCGAACTCATAGAAACATTATAGAAGGGTAGTTAACCAGGAGTCAGCGGGTGGAGGGAATGGAGAGATGTTGATCAAAGGGTACAAACTTTCAGTTATAAGATGAATAAATTCTGGAGACCTAATGTACAACATGGTGAGTATAATTAATTATAACATATTGTATACTTGAAATTTGCTGAGAGTAGATCTTAAATATTCTCACCACACACAAAAAAAGGGTAACTATGTGAAATGATGGATATGTTAACTAGCTTAATAGTGCTAATCACTGCACAACACACACATATCAAAACATCACAGTGTATACCTTAAACATGTACAAGTTTTAATTGTTAATTATACCTCAGTAAAGCTGGAAAAAATTGAAAAAAAAATCTAATTTATTGAACATAGCAACACATGTTAAAATATTTAAAGAAATTTAGCTAAATTGTAAGTGGTACTGATTACTAAAGAGCATTGAATCTGTTCACTTGAGTTGATAAAACATTAATCAAACTTCATTTTAATAAAACTGATTTGTGAGGAACAACTATGATTTTGTATTTAACATTTTAATTCATTAGATATTAATTCTTAAAACCCAGTAGCTACAGTCTTCTACAAACAAAAGCTGCTTTCATGGACATTTAGAAAAATCTCATACTGACTCTGTAATTTTTTTTTTTTTTTTTGGCCTGGAGCCACACCCAAGAAGCATTGAGCAAGTGGACTCCAACAAACTTGTAATTTTTATATTTTCAATAACTTAAACATTTTTTTTCACCCTCTCACACCGGTGGGCACACTGCCTAAGACCACACTTCTTATAATTTTTAGATCTCCCAAAAGATAAAAACAAAAAATGCCCTGGGAAAAAGAATCCAGAAACCAGAATTACATCTTTCTGAATGACGAATCACGTAACGTAAGAAATCAGCGTGCTCATACCTCCCCAGGTGCTGACATGGATTTTTCTCCACCGCATGTAGAGGAAAAGCAGAGCACATAGGAAGAACTGGGAAGTGGTGTTGGCCCAGGCAGATCCTCTGAAGGAGAAAAGTTAACATTACTCGTGAGTATATTCCCTCCAAATAAAAATAAACAGGCCACCCTTGACGAGCTTTTACTCTGGGTAAGAATCACAGCTATTGATGAACCTGGGACTCTTTGGACTGTCTTCCTTTAATATTTTAAACACTGAATCCACTTACAATAGATTTTTTTTTCTTTCTACCAACATTGAATTTTGTGGAAGAACCAAATTGTTATTTATTCATCAGTGGAAAAACAAAAAGATTCATAAAGATTTATCACTATTCCTTGTCCTGACAGCCTTGAATAATCCATCAAATAAATCCTCGAACACAGTTAAAGGGGATACACTGAACACCTGCTGGCCCCCACGTCCTAGCCACCCGTGAGGAGCTGGCCCTGAGACATGCTCCAGCGAGGGACGTCCAAATTGTCATGCTTCCTCTGTGGGGCCCTTGTCTCCTTAAGCGTCATGAAGACGGAATTCAGCTCAGTCTCTCCCAGTTCAGACTGGGGAGGGGGAGCCCCTCCAGGCGACTGCCCCGCCTTTGCCTGGGTGGCCGTTTCAGCCTTCTCAGACCACGGCAACCCTCTCCACTTGCACACGCAGGTAATCAGCTTACATGTCGCTTCTCCCCAGACATCGTCCGTCCCTCTCCACCCACGAACCCCCACCTGCCACCTCTCCCCTCCACCAGCCCAAGGGGGCAGCTCCTCCTGCAGGCCCCTGTGGCACTCGGCTCTTACCTGGCACACAGAGCACCTGAACACCCACTCCAGTTGCCCGTTACCTGCCCGCATGCCTGCACCTGCCTGCTTTACTCCCTGCATTGCCACCCCCAGGACGGGCTAAGAATGAACACAGTGTTTGTTGAATAGATGGCTCGTGACTTACACCACTCCGAGGTCCAGAGCATACAGCAAGAGGGCATTCATGCCCACGTTGATGACATTTGCGGCGATCCCAGTGATAACCTGAGGCATGATGATGCCCTAAAATCCTCGAACAAATAGTTAAAATTAGCGTTTTCAAAAGCTCATTAGCTAGGTTGTCAAGTGAACACTCACAGTTAAATAGGCAACATTTTTAAATAATGGCAAAGTTACAGGAGAGTGGAACAGCCAGGAGCTGAAACAACCATGCATACATGTGTCTCCTCATCTGCACAGCTTCCAGCCACACCAAGCAGAAGTTTGCGAATGCCTCTGAATGCCCGGGTCCGCCTCGGCTTCCACAGCAGCCGCAGAGAGAAGAGCGAGGGAATCATCTCCCGAAGGGCGAACAGGCCCTGGCAGACACGGGCCAAGGTGCTCAAGTTCTCTGCAGGGCTGCAGAGGGTTAAGTTCTCATGGGCGAGGCACCCAGCCGTGACTGCTCTGCAGCAAGTGTGCAGAACAAGCTCACCCTTTGTTTGAGGTGCCATTACTTATTTCCTTTGTTTATGCTGTCCACCTATGCTAGTACTCAGAGAAACATTTTTTTGAGTCAATTTCTGTTTTTCCTCCTGCACTGAAACAGAGAGTTGACTTAGCAAAACAGCATGGGGCCCACTCCAGCTTCAATGGACAATGCCTCTATTTTTGAAGGCAGGCGGCTGCTTGCCTTGCATGAACTCAGAGGAGACACATGCAGGTGGAGTTCAGCCCCTCTCCATTGTCCACCACCCGTGGCCCTCAGCCTTCTCCTTTGCTGCCCCCCCCCGGCGAACTGGGTGCTTGCTGGACCCTGTGCACGTCCAGGAACGTGGCTGCAGTAACTCTGGGCCCTCCTCTAAAACAGGCATGTGGGAGCCAGGCCAGATGCAAAGGTGGCACCAGCCCCAGAAGAGGTAAGGGGTGGGTTGGGGGCTGCAGACAGAAACGGGAGGTGACCAAGAGGAACAGGACACTGACACAGGCATCTCTCCCAGACAAGACGAAATGCACCTACAAGGCCCCACATCTCCCAGGCAAAGAACTCTGAGGTAGAATTATAGTGAAAAAAAAACCTGTGAGTCACTTTTATAGAACATTCCCTAAGAATATTTACTATACATTTCTAAGATTATGGAGTAAAAATATAAAAAGAATCTATACCTGACTTTGTAAATATCTTGTCTGTAGCTGGAACAAAAATGCTGCCTATACAATTAAATGGAAAAACAAACATCTCTCATTAATACAAAAATATAATTCCAACAGTTTACTTCAGTTCTGGTTTTTAATAAGACATTGTCTTTTGATGTGTGACCTCAAATTCAGAGAACCAGATCCACACAAACAATCCAGGACACTATCTGAAATTTTCCAGAGTAGATAAAAGATTTACTCCCTGAAGAAATGACATGGCAAATTCTAACTGGCTGGAGCAGAAGCCACTGCCTTGACATTCTGGACAGCTCTCAGGGTGCCTGCTGGCAGCACCTCCTCAAATCCCAGACAATTCTGGGAAACACTCTGATTAATCTGCACTCAGAAGTGACCACAGAGTAAGGACTCAGGAAGGACATTTCCTCCCCTCATCAATGTTTGCATTTAATTGAAGCTGTTGGATATCAGAGTGGTACAAGTTCTGAGATCAGTATGGTAGGGGCGAAAGTCAAAAAAATGCATGTTGGGCTCCTACAAGAACAGCACTATGACAAATAAACAAACAAAAGGCAGGATCAGGGGCATGGACAGGGCAAAACTGAGGCGGTGCTTCACATAATGGCCACAACAGCCGCGAAACTTACAGGGAGGGCAGGAATAAAAATCGTCACGTAAACTTGGGCTATCCTGAAATAAACAGAAGAGTCTTCAGTTAATATTAAAACAATTGCTGTCATACTGTCTTCAGATTGAAGCCATCAAGTATTTTCTAAAAATTAAAATTAAAAATAATTTACATGGGAGAAATTTAAGAACAATTTTAAGTGTTTTTCTGCAAGCTACATCAACATGACATTAAGCCGGCTAAACATCTACTTTCTAAGGGAAAGCCTGACCACTTTACATTTTTCAGCTCATTCTTAACATAAAAGGTGGAATGAACACAGAAAAATGAACTAAAATGGGCAAAATTCAGAAACCTTTTGAAAGCATCAGGGCTACTTCATTAATGGGCAAGACTATGTTCTAGAAAGGACCATGCACCATGCACCAGAAGGACAATACCAGAGAGCACAACGGAATTGCAGGGTAAAAGAAAAAAAAAACAGCTGTAAAAACTAAGTGAAGGCTTACGCTGCTATTCTACTGTCAGGGGAATAATATCCGTGCATTTGCAAGACACCAAATTGGAGGGACCACGTGACAGGGTGCAGGACCCCCGGGCCCTGTGTCTGGGCGCTCTCTGCAGCCCGAGGACGCTGTGGCCCACAGTCACAGCTGCCATCTTTGAAAGGGTTCAGACCAGGAAATCGCTGAAAATCTCCACACAGATACAACGACCTGACCTGGAGACTTCTGGGTCTTGTTTTAAGAGCAGGAGGATGCGCTCCGTGTTGATGAAGACGGCCCAGCAGGGAAAGCAACACAGCGCCAAGATGAGGATTCCTCTTTGCAGTATGATCCCCACTCGCTTTAGGTTCTTGCCTCCAAAGGACTTGAGGAAACAAACACAACACTAGCAGTGTACCCAGAGGCAGCCCCTCCCCCGCGGCCCAGGCAGCCCAGTTTCCCCCATCCACTCCCCAGTGTCTGCCGTCCAGCCACAGCGGACCGTGCAGGGGGAGCGCCCGAGCGGGGAGGCTCTGAACCAGGGCAGCCAAGGGGCCAGCTGGCCCCTGTGGCATTTGACACAGGTCCCGGGACATGCCCTGCTCCCAGGAACTGGCACTATGACCATGCAGAGTACTGGCAGCAGAGACTGAAGCTCAAAAGAGTTTTCGACATGGCTTGCGGGGGGGGACAGAAGCTATAGGAGAGGGTGTGCCGGGGTGGAACGTGGGGGCATGGGGGGCCTTTGAGGACTGGGGATGCCTCAGGGAGTGCAGAGGAGAGGAAAATCCCACACTGCAGCCAGGGAGGGTCTGCCATTGTTGGAGGCCAAGGGAGTGCTTTGCAAAGTGGGGACAGCCAAGCGCTCACCTGAGAATGTCATCATGAGAGGCCTGGAAGGCACCGGGCCCAATGGGGTGGGCGGGAACAGACACCGATGGGGGCTGAGTGGAGAGTGGGGGTCAGGCCCGGAGCACAGAGAACACTTTCAGAAGCTGGGCTCCAAGTGGGCAGGGGCCGGGGGAGGAGTGGTGGGCCAGGGAGGATAGCTTTAGGGCGGAGGAGGGCAACCAGGGAGAAGCAAGGACAGCATGCCCTTGAGCAGATGAGACCCAAGGGCAGAACAGTAAAGCTAAGTCTGCTCGTAGTTGCAGTCCTTGGCAGCACTGTACAGACGCACGCGCCGAAGTCCCAGCTACTCAGGGGGGCCGAGGCGGGAGGATCGCTTGAGCCCAGGAGTTCCAGTCCAGCCTGGGCAACATAGCGAGACCCCACCTCTAAAATAAAAAATAAAAGTAAATTATAAAAAAAAAAGATCCTCCTCAACTTACACTTGGGGCTACCTCCTGATTGTATATTGGAAATATCATGAATCAAAAATGCATTTAATACACCTAAACTACCAAACACCATAGCTCAGCCTGGTCGACCTTAAATATATGAGGAACACTTGCATTAGTCTACAGTTGGGCAAAATCATCTAACATAATGCCTATTTTATAATAAAGTGTTGAATATCTCATGTAATTTACTGAAGACTGAACTGAAAGTGAAAAACATGGCTGTACGGAGGATGAAGTCTGGCTTCTACTGAGTACATATTGCCTTGGCACCTTGGTAAAGTCGAAAAATCTACATTGGGGACCACCTGCACTTGACAAATAAAAGGCAACAAAACCCATAGAGTGGATAGTTCCCTAGACAGTGTCTATCATGAAAGGTAATTGCCAGAAAAATGTTCGTGGGGGAGGGCGGTCCTCACCTGAGACATGAGTGTGTCACAAGCTGAGGCTAAGCCAGTTCCAACTGCGATCCCAGTAACGTTCACCACCTGTGGAGAAACAACAGACCTGGTGTGGCAAACGCTCAGGGAATGACAAGTGTCACTGCCAGATGGCTCCATTTACACGAAGGAACTGAGACAAGCTTGTCCCCAAAGGGCATGCCACAACTGTATGCTTAAGGCTGTATGTTTCAGATCAAATGGGTGTCCACATCTATCCTCATCGACTATTGAACAAAAATGTACCTTCTAACTAAATAACTATAACCACCTTGTGTCAACTGGAGAAACTTAAAAACTAGTTTTTCTTTAACAGCACAGCATGTCACAATTTCTATATTTGAAAGTCAAGTTTTGCTGGGTGCAGGAGCTCACGCCTGTAAACCTAGCATTTTGGGAGGCTGAGGCAGGAGGACCACTTGAGGCCAGGAGTTTGAGACCAGCAAGATAGCAATACCCCGTCTCTACAAAAAAAAAAATTTTTTTAAAGGTAGCGAGGCATGGTGGTGTGTGCCTGAAGTCCTGGCTACTCGGGAGGCTGAGGCAGGAGGATCACTTGAACCCAGGAGTTTGAGGTTGCAGTGAGCTATGATCACACCACTGCACCCTAGCCTAGGCAACAGAGCAAGATTCTGTCTCAAAAATTTTTTTTAAAGTTGTGATTAATATCTAAAGGCGCTGCCCCGACCTGCCAGTAGGATGTGCATTTAACAATAACAACAGAAAACATTCATTGAGCATGCACAGTGCGCTGGACACTGTCCTAAACCCTCCACGTACATGGTGCGATCACTGTTCCCACTGTTTGGTAACCTGAGTCAGAGAGTTTACATCACTTGACCAGAAGCTGGGAAGTCTGGCTCCAGATCCCAGGCTTTGGTCCTCCAGTGAGGAAAGGGAGTAATTTTGAGTCACCCTCTTGACCACACTTCACCTAGTGCCCTGACAACCAAGGGCACACAGATGACCAAGGGCGAGGGTTTCTGAAGACTCTCATTTTCACCCTGGGTCTCACAGTTAGCAGCGATGGGAACCCCAGGAGAGGCAGCTTCTTCACTGACAAGACTCTGGCCTGGTAAAACACACGCCCCAGCCCCAGGAGGGAACAGGTCACACACCCGATACCCAGCGGTTACCCCACAAGGCAAAGGCCTCCATCTAAATGCAAACCAGAGGGTAGTGGTGCGACAAGGGCCGGGCTGTGATGTGCCCACACCACAACGCTGAATTCCACGACAGGCGAGTGGCGAGACTAAAGCTCCCAAAACATCTTAGCCTTCCAGGAAGAGAAAGGTGAAGTGCGTCAACCTCTGGAAAGTTCTCTTTCAAAAAAAAGTCATACAGGAGGGTAGGGGGAAGGGAGGGCTAGCAAGAGATGTGTCAGAGGATACAAATCCACAGCTAGACAGGAGGAATCAGTTCTACTGTCCCACACCACTGTAGGACGAACACAGCTAACAGTAACATATAGTTTCAAATAGCTAGAAGGAGGATATCAATGTTCCCAGCACGAAGAAATGATAAATGTTGGAGACAATGGATATGCTAAGTACCCTGATCCAGTCACTATGTTCAAAGAATCACTGTGTTATTACATGTCTATTTGAAGAAATTAAATAAATAAATAAATAAATAATCAGTTTAGGGGAAAACCCCAAAAAGCCATACACAGGTCTTTTTTTATTTTTGTAAACAGAATGACTTTGGTTGGTTCAGGATGTCATTCTTCCTCTACAGCTCACAGGTTATCCCCGGCTCAACTCAGCTAGCCAGAGAGCCCATGACCTTGGACTCCACTGCTTTGGTTGTCACACACGTGTACCAAACTGAGCTCTGACGTTAGATCTCTTGCTCACAATGAATGACACTATGATAAAAGATGGTACAAAAATTGCTACTGTCTCTCTCTCGTGGCAAGTTGTCCAGAACACTGTGTTCTACATCCTGGTGTTCACTCTGAGAATGGACAGGAGAAATCTCTCTATCCCTCAGAATCAAGAAAGGTTGCCCTTTCCCTGAATAAATGGCCAGATAAAATCTGAAGCATGCGGAGAGTTACACAAGCGGGAGCTCAGAGTAAGCCTGCAGCCTATCTGATGCTGACCTCACCCCTGGCCCCCTCTTCCCACCCATGTTTCTTATTTTTTTTTTTTTTGAGACAGAGTCTCACTCTGTTGCCCAGGCTAGAGTGCCATGGCATCAGCCCAGCTCACAGCAACCTCAAACTCCGGGGCTCAAGCGATCCTCCTGCCTCAGCCTCCCAAGTAGCTGGGACTACAGGCATGTGCCACCATGCCCGGCTAATTTTTTTCTGTATATATTTTTAGATGTCCATATGATTTCTTTCTATTTTTAGTAGAGATGGGGTCTCGCTCTTGCTCAGGCTGGTCTCCAACTCCTGAGCTCAAACGATCCACCTGTCTCGGCCTCCCAGAGTGCTGGGATTACAGGCATGGGCCACTGTGCCCGGCCATCCCACCCATGTTTCTTTGACCCAATTCTATTTCAGCTATCTATTTATTCTCCTGTAGTGAATGTAGTTTTGTAAACTAGTTCAAACGCTTTACGGCTCATGGTAGAATATACATAAATGTTCTTTCATTTGAAAAACAGACACTTTCATAAATCTTTCCATACCCTCTTTAATTTTTCATAAGGTAAAAAATTTTAAATGTATCTGGCTTTCATAAATAAGGGTATCTTAAAGTGGAGTCTATTGTCTTCCTAGCAGTTAGCTACAACTTAGCTGATTAGAAGTGAAGCACCACCAACTGTTTGCCAAAAGCGGAGGAGCACAGAGTCCCTTATCTCCAACCTTGCCTACAGAAATTCCTGCTATCACAGCACACCAGCCTTCCCACATATCACCTTCAGGCCTTTCTATAACATTTTGGATTTGTTTTTACTCTACTCCTATTATTTTTACATCAAAAACTAGGAAATCTTTTTACTCTCTTATCATTGGGCGATTTGGGAGGGGAACAGAAAGAGGAAAGGAAATCACCACAAACCACATATAAAATCTTAGTTTTTCACCCAAAATATGTTTTTAAATAATTTTAATAATGTAAATGAAAGGAGTCATGGGACTCTACGCAAATACATAATCATAATGTTGCAAGCCCTCAGTGTTCCCGGTAGAAAGTGCACAGGAGCAGGGATGGAGGACAGGAAAAAAGAGAAAATCAGGAGACAGCAGGTGAGAGCTGGCTCGGACGGCAGCGTATCTGAGCTAGATGTTTCTCTGAAATATTTAGTTGGGCCAGATCTGTGCAAGGAACCAAGCTTGGCAAAAGTGAATGTGAGCTTGCAGACAAGTGAGACAGAATGTGGGCACATCGAGGCATGGGACTGGGGGGCTCTGGCTGCTGAACCAAGTGAGAAGGGCGGGACCACGCCAGGGCCCATGGAGGGGAGGCAGGGAGTGGTTTTAAGGAACGTGGGAAACAAAGCTAGCAGGGCTTGCTGACTGGCAGAGATCTGAGGTATTAAAAAACAGGGAAGTGTCTAGGGGACACCCAGGGAGCCGCTTCAAACACTTGGAGTCTGAGCAGCCCCCAGCACGTCCTAGCTGACACAGCCGCAAGCTGGCAGGCCCACAACCTAAAAGCCCAGGTCAAGGATGGAGACTCAAATTTGGGAGACGCCAACAAATGAGGGGCATTTAAGACAGGAGGAGGAGGCCAGGCGCGGTGGCTCACGCCTGTAATCCTAGCACTCTGGGAGGCCAAGGTGAGTGGATCGCTCGAGGTCAGGAGTTCGAGACCAGCCTGAGCAAGAGCGAGACCCCATCTCTACTAAAAAAAAAAAAAAAATAGAAAGAAATTATCTGGACAACTAAAAATATATATAGAAAAAATTAGATGGGCATGGTGGCGCATGCCTGTAATCTCAGCTACTCGGGAGGCTGAGGCAGGAGGATCGCTTAAGCCCAGGAGTTTGAGGTTGCTGTGAGCTAGGCTGACGCCATGGCACTCACTCTAGCCCGGGCAACAGAGTGAGCCTCTGTCTCAAAAAAAAAAAAAAAAAAAAAAAAAAAAAAGACAGGAGGAGGAGGGGTGCAACTATCACAGAGGTGGCAGGACAGCCCAAGCGGGCTGGGGGTCTAGGGACGGGAAGCCAGAGTGGCAGAGTCCCCAGTGGGTAGGGGCCCAGAGAGTTAACCAGGCAAGGGCAAGTCTTCTGGAAATGGCAAAGAGGCAGCAGGGGGTCACTGACAACTTTTCCCAGAGTGGGTTAAATGGAGTGGTGGGAGAACAGAGGCAGCACTGCAAAGGGGAGAAAAGGAAATGCAGAGATGATGGGGACTAGAGCAGCGGTCCCCAACCTTTTTGGCACCAGGGACTGGTTTCATGGAAGATGGTATTTCCACAGATGGGGTTGGGGGCGGAGCTCAGCCGGTGATGTGTGGCAGGGTTCCTGACAGGCCACAGACGAGTCTGGGTCACAGCCGGGGCTTGGGGACCGCAGGACTACAGAGCATGGGTGAAAGGTTTCCAGAGCAGGACTGGGCAAAGAGGAGACAGGTGGATGGAGATGCTTTTATAAAAAAGGAGAGACTTGCTTACAATGGAGTGGAAATACTTGGAGAGGAAGGGCCTGGAGGAGACAGGGAAGTTCCAGGGTGCAGGAGGAAGGCTGATCGAGAAGAGGAGCATGCCGAGGTCTGGGGTGGCGTGAGGAAGGGCAGGCGAGAGAAGGTCAGGGCTGACTGACTGGCTCGGGGTTCAGGGAGAGGGCCCAGGCAGGGCTGCAAGGGTGAGAAAAGATGGAGCAGTCATGGCCTGGGATAACTCCATGAGGTCAAGGGCAGGTAGGATGGACATGGGGACCTGACAGGGCTCCAGGGACAAAGGGTTGAGGAGAGACCCAGAAAGTAAAGCTTCAAACTTCTATGGTGAGTCTACACTGAAGGACAAAAATGTGCAGGGTGTGGGGCCTGAGGTGGATTCAGGGGGTCCTGGAAGTCAGTGAGATACAGGGAGGCGGAGCCCACACTCCCAAGGATGAGGCAGAGAGAGGGAGAGGAGCGTGAGGTGCTGGGGCCTTCCATCAGCAGGGAAGAGTGCAGGACCATCTACCCGATGCGCTGTAAGGGTTGAGAAGCAGTGACTGGAAAAGGCGGACCCCAATCCTGGGCCCTGCAAAGAAATGGCAGGAAATGTCCCCGCAAGTCTCACCCCCTGTTAATGCACATTCACGGCCCACGGGTGACTGGGAGTGCAGTGTGCACCGCTCGGGGGCCAAGCTCATCTTTCCTGGAGGGACACAGCAGGAGCTCGTGTACATAAATCCCCTCTTCCTTTTTGACTCTTGCTAGAGGCCCAATCTAAGCTTTCAAAGGAAGCAGAGATGCCCCTTAACGCAAATTAGTTCACCAAATAACAGGCCTGTAAATAAATGTCTGATTCCATAGAGCAAGGTCTTGTCTACCATAAAGCTGAATGAGCAACTTCCATGGCCCTCCACGACCTTAGGGTGTGTACCCACCTCACAGAGGCACAGCAGGGACATTTTCTGAGACTGGGAAAAGCCATCTGCCATCACCAGCAAGACAAGTATTTTTCACCTTCTTTGAAAGCCTGAATGAAATGCAAGAAGCAGCAACTATCCACTGTATCAGTAACAAAAGCCCAGGGACAAACGACTTCAAAGGAGGTATAACTTCAGTTCCTGGCAGAATGGTACGAGATGCGTGAACTGTGTGAATAGATTAATGGCAAACATAAATTACCTAAAAGTTTGTTGGTTTAATTTCATAATAGAATGTATCTACAAGCTCCTTGTAAACCTGCTGCCTGTGTCATCAGAGCTGGGCTCACAACCAGATGGGTTTAGAGCACCGAAAACACTTTTCCACGTACTGACACGACCTCCTTCCAAATCTGAAGATCGGTCATGGTAACCCGTAGGTCAGGCCCAGCCCCTGCAAAGGAAGACGCGTGAGACAGGACACAACTGCAGCCCCGAGGCGCGACCGCGCCGTCGGCTGGGACAGAAGGACAAACACCTACCGTGACAGCGAGCGTGACGGCGTCCAGCTCCACTTTGCCCAGATGTCCGCAGAATATGGAACTGACGAGGCTGATGAGGAAGATCATAAGCTGCGCAAGGAACTGCAGAGGGAACAGAAAGGAGAGCGAGTTGGCGCCAACCTGCCCGCGCCCCGGGCTCGGACCGCGGTGGGAACGCCGGGCGCCGCACTCACCACGGGGCCCGCGAGCGCCGCCAGCGCGGCCGCCTCCCGCCGACAGTCGGGGGGCAGCGCGCCCCGCAGGCCCCGCAGCCAGCCCGGGGCGCGTGGCCGCTCGAGGGGCTGCTCCTTGGCGGCAGCGCGGGGGCCGTCCGGGGCGGCGGGGGTCTCCATGTCGGCTCGCGGAGGGGCTCGGCGGGCGCGCGTCCGGAGCGCAGGAGGCGGTGGCGGAGGCGGAGGCGGTGGCGGAGGCGGTGGCGGAGGCGGTGGCGGCCCCACCCGCCGACGGCCCCAGGCCCGGGTCGCTCCGTCCAACCGTCGCGGTGGGTGGAAGCGGGGGCGGCGCCCGGCAGGGCCCTGGGGGCAGCGGTGGAGGGAGGGAGGGTGCGGGGCGGGGAAGGGGTCCTTGCGGGGCGGGGGACGCCTCGTGCGCGGCGCCCTGGGAGGACTCGGGGTTTCATCAGGAGACTCTGTAGGTCGGAAAAGCGAAAGGCCGGGGCAGTGGGCGGCGAGGGTGGAGTTAGCGGTGCAACCTCCGCACCCGCTGGCACTTGGCTGGCATTTGCGCGCCGTTTCTTGCTCCTGCCCTGGCTTTGGGCGTGTTCAGGTATTTCCTCCGGGGTGGGAGGCTTTCCCGGCTCGCTGAGACTCCAGTCTCTGGGCTCCTGGCCTGCAGCTATTTGGGGTCGGTGGTTGAAGAAACCTCCTTATCCCTGGTGCCCCGACCTGGCTAGGGGAAGGGCAGGGAGTGTGAGAAACTTCTAGGGCCGTGGGGAGAGGATCTGAGGCTTCCGAACGAAGAGCTGGGGTGGGCGTTGCGGGGGCTGCCTCCTGCCCCCAGGCTCGACCTTGAGGGCCAGGAGCAGCCAGCTCACGCCTTCATCTGCTTCCCTGGAGGATGACCTTCAGACCGAAGGGGAAGCACTGAGGGTTCCTGCCCCCAGGCTCGACCCTGAGGGCCAGGAGCAGCCAGCTCACGCCTTTATCTGCTTCCCTGGAGGATGACCTTCAGTTGCCTTAAGGTGGCCTCTACCAAAATCAGGGATTGGGTATTTTTTTTGCTCACAGCAGTTAGCTTTTCTGCTTTTGTTCTTTCAGGGCAAAGACCGTGCTTAGGGCCTTTGCCTCCATCCTAGCACCTTTCGAGTTAAAATAAATTTATGTGGAGCCCAGTATTTAAATTTAACGTTCTGTTTGTGTACAAAATGGCAATTCAGGCATACACGCAGGTCTTTGAGGTATGCCTGAAGAACAAAGTGAAGGCTGGAGATTTTATAAAAAACAGAAGTGTTAGTATTGGCTCTTTGAGAAAGTTGATGGCACTAGTAAAGTTCTTGGGAGCTAGCACGCCCCAGTTGGTGAGAATCCTGGAGTTGCCAAGTTATTTCAGCATAGATAAAACAAACTGGTCTCAGGTTCCAACAGGCAGTTTCAGCAGCCAGGCTTGCAGAAAATTTCCCCTCTCACCTTTAGAACAATGTTATGTGTCCTGAAGGCCCCCACCCCGGCTTCTTGACTCGGTTTTAGTTGGGTGAACAAGGATGACCCAATTGGTATGATCAACTTTCACAGCACTGAGCACACTTAGCACATACTGAAGCTTGCTGAACTAATAGTGTGTCCCTAGCTCCCAGAAGGCTTACTGAAATAGGATCCCTATTTAATTTATTAAAACTTTCTCCTCTGACACACATACACACACCCACCAGGTGCTTGTTTGGATTTTCACAGCTCCAAAGACTTCCCAACTTTTCCAGTGCCCACAGCACCTGAGAGTTGGACCCCAAATGAAGATTGACAAGTGCTGTTTGCCCAGTGAATAATGGTAAGGCACAAGGAAAGCTATATTGTAAAATATATTTTAATTCAGATAGTAAGAATTCTTAAGCACTTAGTTTAGGGGTCTGTGTCTAAAAACAAACAGTGAGCAAAGCAATACCAAAGCCATAAGTCAATGTGGTCAGTAATGTGGTGGTCCTTGGTTGACACAGTGGTGGATGAATTACTACCCAAATGCCATCCTTCGGACACTGTCTTTGACCAGAATATAGTTTTACCTTAGTTCCTTTTCTTCTTCATTAGAAAAATATATCTTTGAATTCCCAATTCTTGAAGTCCATGGGCATAGCTGAATTACATTGGCTGAAAATGAATTGTCACGGCTGAGCCTATTTGGAAGCTCAAAAGTGTCACTTGACCTGACTTTCTCTCCCTCTTGCCACATCACTGAATTCTGACATATAATCTCACGAAAATCCCCACCAGCAAGACTAAAATAACCCCCAGGAGCAGGAGCCCTCGCCACAGCATCAGCTGTTTCCAGGACAACTTAGTGCTGTCCTTTGGATGCACCGGCAAAGGTTCCTCTTGATGCGCCTGCTGATCCACCTGAGTCTGGCCTTTTTTTCCAACATCTTCCATTAAAATTCCTTCGTGGTCTTCAGGGCCCCCTGGGAGGAAGAAGGAATTTAGTAAGCAGCTTAAAGGAATTTTTTTTTCCATCTGTATGAGGGGTAATAGTTGGGAGAAAGTTAATTCAGGAAACAGTTTGCTATAGTGGATAAATAAATCCTATCTCAGGGTCCCTCTCCACTCACTCCCTCACACACACCGGCGATTCTACTGTTGTTGGCTTGGGTGCTCCAGGGAGCTCACCCAAGAGCTAGAGAAATAGGGTAGCTCTCTCAGTTAAGATTCATAGGGGAAATTTTCAAGGGACCAACACCCCTCCAATAAGCATTTCAGAAAGAGGATAAAGTAAATGGATGGGGGATAACCTCAGAAATAATTCATAGTTATTCACAGAACCAAAGAACATGTGACTCCACATGGAAGGGGCAAGCCGGATACCGACTCACACCTAGGTTGAGTCTCATGACATTTCAGGATATTAAGAATAATAACAGGAAAATATCCTAAAAGCTTCTCAAGAAAAAAAAAGGCAGATTACCTAACGGCACAGGAGTAAGATTGGCATCCAACTTCTTAATAAGCACAAGTGGATGTTAGGAATGTTACAATGTCCTGAGAGTTCTGAGAGAAAATCACTGTGAACAGAATGATACCAGCTCACGCCTAACAAAGGCTTACCGGGGGTCAGCGAGGCTGTTCTCAGCACTATTCCACCCTCACAACAATAGTACGAGGTAAGTGACATTATTATCCCAATTCCACAAATCAGGGAAACTGTCACTGATGGTAGCAAACTTGGACCAACCCTTCCTCTGAAGATAATTATAAAATCTGAATAAAACAAATTAAAAATACCATCTTGGCCCGGGTGCGGTGGCTCACACCTGTAATCCTAGCACTCTGGGAGGCCGAGGCAGGAGGATGGCTCAAGGTCAAGAGTTCGAGACCAGCCTGAGCAAGAGCGAGACCCCCGTCTTCACTAAAAATAGAAAGAAATTATCTGGACAACTAAAAATATATATAGAAAAAATTAGCTGGGCATGGTGGCGCATGCCTGTAGTCCCAGCTACTCAGGAGGCTGAGGCAGGAGGATTGCTTAAGCCCAGGAGTTTGAGGTTGCTGTGAGCTAGGCTGACGCCACGGCATGCTAGCCCGGGCAACAGAACGAGACTCTGTCTCAAAAAAAAAATACTATCTTGAGGCATGAGAGAGCTAAAAAGAAGTGAAGAGTCACCAGGGCAGGATCTGGGGACGCTGGAGACCAGAGGGCAAGCCCAGCCTTCAGGGCCACTCTGGCCCTAGCGCTTCCACCTGGCCCCTTGGGCCGAGAAGCTGAGCAGGGCGCTGGGGACCCCAGTACCGACCAAGGGTGGGGACCCAGTAGGCCTCTCTGTACTTGGGGTTGGAAGCCTGAAGGCCTGCACCCAAGAACTAAGGATGAACCAGAAGTAAACCCGGCCTCACACTGGCCACAGCACACCTTCGGGTCAGCCGGCAGGGCCAGAAACCTCCATTCCTGAAACTGCCCCAGACCACTAGGAACTCTAAGTATCCAACAGAAGCAAAAGAAAATCCTGTCTGAAGATAGAGGCCTCTCTGAACGTTGTTTCATTCCTAAAATTACAAACCATTTTCAGATATAAAGTCTGGAACATAATCAAAGATAACCAGACACAGCACAGGAGCCTAGACAACGTGACGGGATCTGGCAGAAGCAACAGAATTGCCCACTGGCTGCGATGTAGCCATTGTATGTGGCCGAAGGATTTAAGTCATAAAGGAGCAAGGGGTTATGTGAGCGCAGGACCAACTGCCTAAAGGGCAGAGAACACAGGGGAATTACTCAATTGACAGAAAACAAAAACAGGTCTCTTCCACTCTCAGGTGTTCACCCATTTCTTCTCTGGAAGGTACTATGCTTTAATAAACCTTGGCACTTTGCTTGCTTGCCAAAAAAAAAAAAAAAAAGAAAGAAAGAAAACAAAAACATAACCACATTTGCATGATGGTCATCAGATGTAATGGTCCAAACAATAACTTGTTTAAAGTGCACAGGTGTCTACCTAATGAACAGCAGGGACCTCATGAAAAAAAAAGTCAGTTTCCAGGATGTGGTCAAAGCATGAAATTGCCAAGTGTTAGAAATGCCTGCAGAATGCTTGCAGAAGTTCCACAAGTTAGCAGAGGAATTGGGACCCTGTAGTCATCCACAGCAGTTGCTAGCAGTGTGGGATTAAAGCAAACAAATTTGAAGTACATTTACCCGGAATTGGGTGTTACTTGACTTTATCATTTGTTTCTTAAACATTATTGCCCTATTTAAGTGGGAGCTCACAGCAGCAAATCCAGCTGTGTCCCACAGACAGCCCCTGCAGTCCCACCTGGACAGGCCTCGCTGCGAGCAAGGAGTTCCGTCGTACCTGGGTGCAGGGCATCTGGAGAGAGAGCAGAGCTCCCATTCTGAGCCACATTTACTTTCAAATTGGCATGTACCTGCGCCTAGAAAATGAAAACAAAATAAGTCCATGATGCTTTTACAATAGTGTTAATGAGCTGTTTCACATGACTGCCCAGTTTAGGAAAAGCCAAGCCATTTTCCCGAATTGGCATGTACAACTGAAGCCTCTCTAGTTCACGGGTTTAGAACCGTCTTTCACCTTTCATAGAGACTGTGGGGCCAGTTGGGGTGGGGTGCCGGATGGGAACAGTACGGGGTGAGGGAGACAGGCACCAAGACCATTTAAAATTCTCTCTTCCTTTTATTTCGTCTCCTTTTTCTACCACTTCTTTCTAGACCCCCATTGACCCTAGAAAGCTGAAAAGAAAGTTGCACACAAGTATCTTAATGAAATATTTTGGGATCATAAAAAACAGGATGAATTTGATACATGCCACCTTTCTCTCCAGTTCCAATTCTCATCCTGAAATTGGCTGTTCCTGCACGGGGCGGTCGCGTGGCATGGCACACAAGGAGGAAAGGAGCCCCCCGCTTTTCTGTTCAGTGAATAAACAAGGGGCAAGGCAGAAAGCCAAGGCCATCCGGCCTGCACATCTGAATTAAGTCTAGGTACAACGACAACAACAAGAACAGCATTCTGATAAAAGAATGAAGAAAAAGGGAGAAGAATCTTCCAAAAGGAAAAAGCCAGTGGATCCTGTTTGTGTTCTAGGGGAGGAGCCTTTACTGAGACAGCAATGAGCAGTTACCTGTTGACAGGCTTTTTCCCAATTTAGCCGAACAATAAAGCCTAGAAAACACACAGCTTGAGAGACCACACAGATGATGATCCCTGACCACAGACCTGGAAATGGAAATATTTAACACACGTTAGTTCGGTGGAAAATGGGCCAGCCCTGGGGTGCACGTTTCTCTCACTCACTCCTGTCAGTCACACTGGAAATCTGCTTTCGTGGCTGAGGTGGAGCCCACCGTGGGCCAGAGACCTCGGTCCTGCTCTTTCCCTGGGTTTCCAGAAGGTTCTGAAAGGCCCAGGGCTCCCTGAGGCCATGCCCTGAGGGGCCACCTCTTTCAGTTCAGAATGTCAGAACAAATGTTCAGATGCTATTTGGGCCTTAGTGATTATAATACCTGGACATGAAGAAAAGTGCCAGTCACAAGGAAGTAAAATTTCCCAGGACCAAGTACTTTTGCCCTATTTTCCTCAAAAAAGGAGACTAACGTTTTTTTGATGAAGCGGAACTCACTAGACAGAGTAATAATGCCCCTCCCTGAGAGCAGCCTGCAGGACTGTGGGCCTAACTTGCTCCTGGCACAGACTGCGGGGGAAGCTCCCAGGGCAGGGTCGTGAACCTAGGGCTGATCAGAGAACAAGGGAAGTCTGAGTGGGAACGGTCTCAAACGACCACACAGACCCTACCTGATATACACACACGGGGCACAGAGCGAGACCCCAAATGATGAGGGTTTTTTGTCAACAGTGAACTAATGACAGAACCAAAAGCTCCAATGTAGCTGAGAGAGACCTAAAATATAAGGGGACAAAGGCCCAGTCATATATAAAAATAGACCTGTGACCCACAACCTGTAGCACCCTGCCCAGGAGACCAACCCCTTCTCTCCTATAAACAGCCTAGGAAGCCAGACTTGTCTCTAGTGACAATCTAGCTTATACAATAACTTCTATAACAATTGGCCCCCTGCCTGCCTTTGAGTCTCTGTGCAAACGCAAGTGATGCTGGCCAACTCCCTTGCTACAGCAAGCTCAGGATGCACAGCCTTTGCTTTTCTCGTCGGGTTGGTCTTGGTTCGTTTCCACGGCTGGCCGGGTCTGTGCAAGGGTTCAGGTAACTAGGCTGGGTCCCCGGTTCAGCTGGCCACGCTCAGTGCAGCTCCCAGCTCTGCTCTTGGTACCAGTCACCCTCACATCACAGTCTTCAGACACGGTCAGCCCCCTCTTTGGAATAGCAAAGTCAGTGCTACCTGCGGTTCCTACAAAGAATTAGTGAAAGCAAACCACTGGCTTCCTCTTCAAATCCAGTGTTCCCAGTACATACAGATTACAAGCTCACCCTAACCATCTTAAACATAAAATAACCAGCTACCTCCAGCTAGAAATTGAAAGTCATGAATTAGATTTCCATTAATTTCACCATACATCACTGAAAACGTTTCTGTTTGACTCAACCTAGGAACCCAAAACAGGATGATTATTAGAATCCTCTGGGTGAGGCCCGGGAATTTACATATTTGAAAAGCCTCCCAGGAATTCTGATGACCATTATAATTTGCTGAGGTTGCTCCTGAGAACTCGCAGAATTCTGATGCTCTCCTGGACACGTGTAGGTGTGCTGCACACCCTGTCAGAGGAGACACCATATTGAAAACCGATACACACCACACTTTCTTCTAAGACATGGGTGGAAGGATTGACTGCAGGCTTCTCACAGAGCCCTCATCTCCTCAGGGCCCCCAACATTTCTTTTAAGTGATTCTCAACTTCTTCTACTTTGCACATGGTAAGTATGCTTTTGTTACATGAATGAGCCAAGGACAGCCCTTGGGATATAGATGGATTCATATATTTATATATATTTTTTCTTTTGTTTTTTTTTTGGTAGAGTGCAGTGGCATCATCATACTCACTGCAACCTCATACTCCTGGGCTCACATGATCTTCCTGCCTCAGCCTCCTGAGTAGCTGGGCTACAGGTGCACACCACCACGCCCAGCTAATTTTTCTTATTTTTTATAGAGAGTGAGTCTTGCTATTGCCCAGGCTGATCTCAAACTCCTGGCCTCAGCTGATCCTCCCACCTCAGCCTCCCAAAGTGCTAACATTACAGGCATGAGCCACTGCACCCAGCCTGGATTTATATTGTAAAGTGGATTCCTCTTCTACAAACCTTGAACTCACAGGAGTGAAGAGTAGAATGATGGTTACCAGAGGCTGAGGGCAGGGAAATGGGGATTTGTTCGGGTACAAAGTTTCAGACAAACAGGAAGAATAAGTTTTGAGATCTATTGCGTGGCAGCATGACTGCTGTCAATATACTGTATTAATATATTTAAATATAACGTATTTCAAATTAGCTAAGTAAATTTCAAATGCCTCACCACAAAAAATAAGCAAGGTGATAGATATGTTAATTAGCTTGATCTAATCATTCCACATTGTATACCTATGTCAAAACACTACATTGTACCTCATAAATATATGTAATTATTGTTTGTCAATTTAAAGTAATAAGAGATTATATTTAAAAAGGGAATGTAAAATATCTCCTTAATATTTTATACTGATTGCATGTTGCAATGATAATTTAGATATGTTAAATAAAATACATTACTTAAAAAAATAAAAATAAGGTAGATTCCTCTAATATTTCCATTAGCTATGCCACTGGCAACTCCAAAATACAAAAAATCCCAGAAACTCTGCTAAATAATTTTCTGCACCATAATGCAAGCCCAATGAACTTTGCACTGGCAATTCAATTCTTTGAACAACTCCTGTATTTTTAATTAAAATATTATTGAAATTGAGAAAAATGTGCAACATAATGGAACATACTGAACTGTAAGTGCCCTCTGGGTCTCAGTTTTCTCACCACCTGTGAGCCTGCCAAGTCCTGATGGATTAAAACAAACCATGCTTAAGTTGGTCACTCCTTCACCCCAAAGATAATGTCCAGTTTTTAATATAATCATTTATTAACTTTCACTGTATTCCAGATTATTATTTTAGAAATCAAAGATGGGCAGTCACTTATTTCCCTGCTTTTAAAAAGAAGATGAGCTCTGGTAATTTCACATCCTGTGGATTAAGCTGTTCCCAGTGCAGTAAGGTGATGAAGCCCACCGCCCATGCCCCTGTGGAGAGACCCACGAGACACAGCTAAGAAGGCTGTGCCAGGCAGGAGGTGCAGGCTATGGGCTGTGCTCGGGGTGATGAGGACACTCGCCTAGGGCTGCCCTCCGTGGGTCCTGCCCCGTTGCTTGGGCGACACGGGGGGGGGTGTGTTGCTCTAGGATATGTACAGCTGCCACAGTGGTGACCCTGCCTCACCCCGGACATTCCAGAATGGCCAGCGTACGGTGGCCTCAGCCCTGCAGACTCACTCTCAGGGTCTCATCATACAAGGGCTGTCACTGAAGAACATCAGTGGTCCCTGCTGTCACCTCCTTTGAAGAAGGGAGAAGCAGATGAGTCAGGCCAGGGAGGTGAGCAGAAAGGGCATCCGGCTGTGCTCAAGTGTGTCAGTGGCCGGGGCGGAGGCCACCTCCCGAACCCTCCCCGTGCTCTCCGACAAGGCACAGGACGAACGTGGGGAAGCTCCAGGGTTTCCAGTAAAGTCTCTGTGAAAGGCCAGTGTGCTCTCACGGTGAGTGACTAGCTCTGACTGCCGGCTTGAGGCTTACCTATCACTCCCAGCTTGGTCGCAAACATCAGTGCAATCCCAATGGGGAGACCAACCACATAGTAGCCGATGGCATTCACGATGGCTCCAATCTTCTGATTACCACTTCCCCTCAGAATGCCACCGCACGTGCACTGTAGGCAGATGACATCCCATCAGTGTCCACATGGCTTCTGGAAGTCACCCCTCTCCCGAGCAGTCACCATTCTGTAGGACTCTGACTTAAAAACCCATGGCCATGTGACAGTGCCCTTCTAAACTAAGTATAACAATGTTCAGTATTACTACCCACCATAGCCCCTCTTCTCAGCTGAAATTTGCCATCATTGGAAGAAATACACAGCTCATAGAAGCGCTTAGGGCAATACTGCATAATACTCACTGCAAGAGCTTCGAACAGGTGGGACACGGCATAAATTGGAACCACCTGAGCCACCAGATCAATGATGTCCCTGTCACGAAAATAAAGCACATGGTGATTAGAAGACAACCACGTGGAAAAAAGAGACCTTTGCAGCCTTCCCCATATAGCTGGCCCGTGTGTGCACTGCAGCCAACAGCCCATCCAGGGACGATTCTACTGTTGCTCGCCCTGTAGAGGAAAGTAACCACGTGTTGCATCTCACAACTCTTACAAAACATGTACAGTAGCCCCCCTCTATCCTCAGGGCGTATGTCCCAAGACCTCCCCCCAGTGGATGCCTGAAACTGAGTAGGTGGTACTGAACCCTATACACTGTGTTTTTTTCCTATATGTACATTCTTATGATAAAGTTTAATTTATAAATAACTAACAATCATAACAATATGCCAACATCATTACTCTTGTGTTTCGGGCCATTATTAAGTAAAATAAGGATTCCTAGAACACAAGCACTGTGACACCATGACATTGCTCTGATAACCGAGAGGGCTACTGATGACCAACTGGTGGGTAGTGCAGTGTGGAGACCCTGAACAAAGGGAAGATTCACGTCCTGGGTGGGACAGGGGAGGACAAGGCAAGATTTCATCCCGCTACTCAGAACGGCGTGCAATTTAAAACTTATGAATTGTTTATTTCTAGAATTTTTCATTTAATATTTTCCTACCACAGTTGCCCTTGGGTAACTAAAACTGGGGAAAGTGAAACTGTGGATAAGGAGGGACCACCATATGGTCCATTTGGTCAATGTAGGCAAATTAAATGATTTGGTACCCGCCCCCAAAAAACATTTGGATTATACTGCTGTCTTTTTTTTTTAAATACGATTCCACAGGCCAAGCGTGAATGTGCCTCTAGGCATGTCTGCGTGAAGCACTACAGAATGAGAGTTAAGGTTCCCTCTACAGAGCCACGCTTGCCAAGCTATAAAAGGCCATGGATACGTTCTGCAGATTTATCCTCGGTTCCTAGAAATGGGCCTTAACCTCAAAAACTAGAGACTTGGTTTCCAATGCCTATGCACGAGGGAGATGAGAAAAAAGCTGCCCCTGATCCGGGGAGGCAAGAAATTCACAATACCTTGGAGGGAGTTTTGTCACATATAAACCTAGAATGCTGTCTGGCAATAAATATTTGTTGAATGAATTAATATCAATAAATAAGAAGTCCAGCACTGAACAAGACAATCACTTCCTTCCTCCACCCCAAAGGACATAAATACAGTTCCTTAATCAAATTTTATATATTTTTGAATAGGTGACATATGCAAATGGTCAAAAGAAATGAAACAATATGAACAGGATAATGAGAAAAGTCTTACTGCAATGCCAGAGGGACTTGCCTACCCCACTGGCATCCCTGGCCCCTCCAGGTAACAATTCATAGTACTTCCTGTATTTGTCCAGTGTTTATGCAAATGTGACTGTATCTTTTCACTTTGCCCCTCTGCATGCTGTCATTTCATACACAGCATCCTCTGTGATGCCCTGTACCTTGGTTTTTCCACCTAATGTATTATGTTCACTTTTATATTCCACCGAAATATATTCTTTCAAACGTGCTGCTGGATTCTGTCTACTAATATTTTATTTTGGATTTTTTAAATCAATATTAATAAGTGACAGTGGTCTGTGATTTCTCTTTTTTATGTGCAAACTTTATCAGTTTTGGTACCAATGTTTTATTTCCTTCATAAACAATGTGGAAGTTTTCCTTTTTCTGGGCTCTGGAACAGTTTTAGACATCATTTAAATTATGTACATTTTAAAGATTTTATAAAATTGTCCTTTGGAACCCTCTAGGATTGGTGCTTTTTGGCATTTTAAAATAATTTTCTATTATTTTTTAAATAAGGAAATCAGTTTATTTAGGCCTTCTATCTTTTCTAGGGTAAATTTTGATAAATTATTTTCCTTGAAAATTATCTGTTTCTTCTAGGTTTTTAAATTTCCTTGCAAAAAGTTGTACAAACTAGTCTCTTAAGATTTTTTTAAAATGATTGTGTTTTATAGTAATTTCCCCCGTAACTGGGTTAGGTGTTTCATCTAGGTCTCCAGCTCCGCCAGGCGGGGTCGAGCCTGCGGCCTCACAGTGGCTGATTTTAGAGTCTCCGGTTGCCGCTGTCCCCAAGGACACGGTTCGCGCTCCGTGCGGTTTCGGGAGTGGACAGACTCAGACTCTAACTTCCACCAGGTTTGTGCTGGAACCATCAGTCTCTCCCGGTCTTCTGATGAAGCTAATTCTGATCCTCTTTGAGGGAAACGACAACTATTCATGGTTGTTGTCCCCACTCATTCGGAAATGAGGGATCTATAAACATCTTATTTTCCCACAGCCAAACAAATGGCTGCGGCTGGACAATGACAACCTACCACTGGGTGTCAAAAGACAAATACGTGAAGGATAAACCACGAAAGTGCGTCTGTCTGCTCTACCATCTTTCTGAGCCGGGGGGAACAGTCTGTGTGCATTTTGTAATTGCCGATAAGGTCATCCCAAGTGAGATGTGTCCCCACAGTATTTCTGTGTGGTCAGAAGGTAGTAGCCAGCCTCACTGATGAAGGGGACAAGTCCATGGGCAGGGAACCCACAGAGCACAGGGGGATTTGGCTCTTCAGTAATCACTGATAATGCGATCTTTGAGACAGCTCATTTGGATTTTGTTCTGTTTGCTTTAGAATCCTGCTCGTTGGATTGAAGAGATAGCTCATTGTGAGACAGCTCATTTAACTTCAATTCGGTTTGGCAAATATATTATACAACGTGCTACAAACCAAGCAGTTCGACAGTTATTGAGATGCCAAGATGATCCTTAGCACTGAGAACGAAATAATTAACTGAAAATGTAATCAATTCTACCAAAAGGGGGTTTCCTTCTTTAAAACACAGGAGTATTCTGACCACCAGAAGCATAATATCACCACCAGTGCCCATGAAATTGGCATTTTAGATCATACGTCAGTTCCTGCAGTTCTTCTCAGATAGCACCAGTGGGGTTTCTGACCTTGTAAATGACTCAGACACCCCTGGAAGATGCAACAAGTTCAGGGGGTGCCCCCATGATAGTGTCTACCCAACTTAACTGTTTCTTTATTTTTTTAATTGAAAATTTTTTTTATGCTAGCACCTTGATCTTGGATTAACCATTTCTTTGCCACAGATTTCACATTGCAAGAAAATCCCAGCACGCACCGGTCGGTAGTGAAAATGTACCCCACAAGATCCTTACAGCCCAAGAGCAGGACACAGAAGATGACAGCAAACAGCGCTGGAGACAAAACAGCAGAAGAAACAACAGTGAGCAGGGAGGTCCGTGGGAAGTCAGGGACCTACTGTTCCGCAGGCCGGCCGGGCAGAGGGTCTGAGCACCTGTGATCAGCAGAGCCACCGCGGTGGACGTCTTCGCCTGATGGATGTTTCCTGCACCCAGCGCATTCCCCACCCGGACGCTGGCAGCCACGCTGAAGCCCGAGGGGATCTAAAATGAAAAGGAAACCTGCAACAACGACACTGCAAAGTGAGAACACCACGGAGAGAGGCAGCCTCTTGTCTCACACCTGATGGTAAAACTTGGTCCTAAAAGTTCTATAAAGCCTAATTTGCAACATCCCCTTTGTCTGGCTAGGAGCTCCCAGGCTACTGCGAGACCCGAACCCAGGTTGAGATGCTGGGTGCAGACCGGGCTCTTTTGCAAGCTCCCGACCTCTGCTGCAGGAGGACCTGGCACAACCGCATGCCTCCTCTGGGGTGCTCGGGTGGGCTGACTAGGACCCCAAGCTAGTATCTGCTCTGAAAGACCACCAAGAGATCCGGTTTAGAAGAGAGTGGTACTAAAGGAATTATAGGGAAGCAGCACTGCTTTGTGGTTAGGCATCAGGATTCTGAAGCAAGGCTGCCTAAGTTCAAATCCTGTCACAGCTACGTATCAGCTGTGTGACCCTGAGCAAGTTACTTACCCTCTCTAGACTTCCATTGTTTCATCCCTAAAAGGGGTCTAGTAATAGAACCTACCTCATAGGGTTATTGTGGGGATTGAATGAATGCATACAAGCTAACTGCTTAGAATAGTGCCTCACGTATAGGAATTGCTCAATAAAGATTTGCCCTGTTATCTTTAAATTTACCATTTGTGAAATTAGTATTTGTGGCCAGGCATGGTGGCTCAAGCCTGTAATCCTAGCACCCTGGGAGGCCAAGGCAGGAGGATGGCTCAAGGTCAGGAGTTCGAGACTAGCCTGAGCAAGAGCAAGATCCCGTCTCTCCTAAAAATAAAAAAGAAATGAGCCAGACAACTAAAAATAGAAAAAATTAGCTGGGCATGATGGTGCATGCCTGTAGTCCCAGCTACTTGGGAGGCTGAGGCAGGAGGATTGCTTGAGCCCAGGAGTTTGATGTTGCTGTGAGCTAGGCTGACGCCATGGCACTCTAATCTGGGCAACAGAGTGAGAATCTGTCTTAAAAAAAAGTAAAAAAAAAGAAAGAAAGAAAAGAAAGAAGGAAAGAAGAAAAGAAAGAGAGAGAGAGAGAGAGAAAGAAAGAAAGAAATTAGTATTCGTAAGGAAAAAAGATTCATCACTCATTTAAACATGAACATTGCCTTATAATCAGGATGGATAAGGACCAGCTTAAAGAAAGTCTGACATACAGACTGAGGAATGCAAAAGAAATAGAAGAGTCAGTCCCCGCCTAGAAAGTCACAAGTAGGACTAACACAGAGATCTCCCAACAAATAGTCTCTTCATTCCAAAAGGAAAGACAGTGCCTTGACAGGGAGAAACCTGGCAGACACCACGTTAACCAACGAAGTTAGTGTCCCCAGTAACGGGACAACTGGGCACAACGTGCCTGCCGAGGCGAGGCACCGAGGAGGACACGGCGTCGCTTCTGCAGTTTCCTGCCCACAGGGCACAGTCTGAACCTGTTTATGAGCAAACACCTGCTACAACACGTTGAGGGAAATTCTCTATATAGTGGCCCATATTCTTCAAGAAAGACTGAGGATCTGTTCCAGATTAAAGGACACTAAAGAAATGTGACATCTTAATGCTTGTAGTTACAAAGGTCATGACCAGAACAATCAACAGTATCTGAATATGGACCGTGCAGCAAGACAGACAGACAGTAAGACAGAGCAAATGGGGCAAAATATAAACAATTGGTGGATCTGAGGGAAAGGCATACATCCTTCTTTGGGTTAAGTAGAAATATAAATGTAAATTCTTATGAGCCTATTAAAAAAGCATGTGGAAACATAGGCAAAAGGCATAAGTTTCACTTTTAGGAATTTATCTCAAAGACATAATCAAACAGGTGCCCAGAGATATTTATCCTGGGATGTTCACTGAAGTGTTGTTAATATTATTGGAACATTGGAAATAAACTAAATATTCAACGAGAGATTGTTTTAAAAATTATACTACACACAGTGGAATACCATGTACTGTTAAGCATTTGATTTAGATGTAGTTACTGAACTTACTGAAATATAAAATGTAAAAACTGTTGAAGTGCAAAATTCAGGTTAAAAAATTCTGCCAAGGATAAAAGAAGAAACCCAAAAACAAAAAAATCATAGGTCCTTAAGAGAATGATTCTTAAGGAAAAGAGGAAATGTACACTCTATGTGCTTTTAAAACATAACTAATATCAGGGGAGGTGGGAGAATCTAAGCTTTAATACCACAAAAAAATGCCAAGCACATCTACTGGCTTTAGTCCCTTCCTACATTACAAACTCGCCTTTCTGTCTTTAATTTTATATTTCTAAAGTATCATTTGCTAGAGAAGAGAGTCCTTCAGGATTTCCAGTTGACGTTTTCAGTAAAACAAAATCAAAGGAAAGCCTCTAACGACTGGGGATCTTCTATCACATATCAAAATTTCTTTCCTTTTCAAGGCTGAATAATATTCCATGGTGTGCATGTACCCCATTTGGGTTAGCCATCCATCCATCCATGGACATTGGGCTGCTTCCACCTTCTGGCTGTTGTGAGTAATGCTGCTGTGAACACAGGCAGAGAGGTATCTTTGAGACTCTGCCGTCAGTTCTTCTGGGGACCTGCCTAGCAGGGGCCACACTGTGTTTTCAGAGGCTGCAGAGCCAGCAGGAGCCAGGCATGATGACGCAGGCAGGCAGCTTGGTATTTACTGCTATGCACCCAGTCTCATCTCTCCTTGATGCCACCCACCTGTCCCCCAAGGCATTTGTGTTGTGACAACTGAAGAATATTCTAAAAGTACAGAAAGAAAATCAAACCTTTCAGATTTGAGCTGTTAGGAGACAGAACCAGCAGGTCATTTGGAGTTTCTGCCCAGCGTCCCCCCTTCAGTTCACAGGGAAGACCCAACTGCACCAGAAGCCCCTCCCAGTCTCAAGGATGAGATTGTACTTTCCTCCATCATTTCACAAATGATCACTTAAGGGATGAATGCTGGTGCTCGTTGTGCAGGGCTCTTTTGGATACCCAGCAAGGGAAATAGCCGGCATCTCCACACCCCTGGCCCCCAGTGCTCACCATGTACACAATGATGGCCAGTTCATACACGATGGACTGAGCTCCCAGCTCCACCATGCCAAGGATACCTGGTGAAGAAAGACAGCTGACACCTTGCTTTTGGTTAGAGCCCTACGTTCCCACCAGTCGTCGTCACTTGTGCTCATACAGACCGCTCAGGAAGCTCCCGACCTCATAGGCCCACCACTCGATGCACAGCATGAGCATGCTGGGGACAGCCAGGTGAAGGAAGGAGGCCCAGTCCTGCAGGCACTCAAGGGACCACCCTGCAGGTGGGACACATACAGGTTTCCTGTAGATTTGGCCATTGGGCCACAGCTCAACCCGAGACAAAACCCACGTCCAAGTTAGAAGACACAAGGCAGGCTTTACCTCCCCACGTAGCTTGATGCAGTTTTTTCCCAAGGATGTAGAGGAAGAGCAATAGAGCCAGGGTGAACTGGGAGATCATATTTGCCAGTGCAGAACCTCTGGAAAGAACAGTCCCAGTGAGGGGCGCTCCCTGTCCTCCATCCTCCCCTGTCTCGCTCTGCAGGGAGGGGAGCCACGGGTCCATCCCTTGCAGCGCCATCCTCAGCAGGCCCTGAGGTCTTCTTCCCCCGGGAGCAGCGTCGCCCTCCATCCCTGACAGTGCTTTCCAGAGTGGTGCGAGGACCAGCTGAAGGGCCCACTCAGTCTTCTCCCCGCCGGAAAAGCCACATGCAAGTCGTGCCTTCCCCGTCCCAAGAGTACATCGGACTTACATCACCCCAAGGTGCAGCTGATGGAGAAACACATAGTTGGCGAGGGCGTTGACGAGGTTGGCCGCAGCTCCGGCTAAAATCTGGGGCAGCACGATTCCCTGGAACAAGGACACGGCACGCCGTCCTTGACATCGGCAGCCCAGGACTGCCTTTCTGCTGCCCAAACACACATTCGGTGTCACAGGCCTGGAAGGAGGGCTCGACTGGGGAAGCCCCGCGCCCCATCCCCTCCTCTTCTCTCTGAGGAGTGAAGTGCAGAGTTCTGGCCACCGCGAGACACGGGCAGGAAATGAGAAGACAGCAGAGAGGGACGCAGAGGAATGGCTCGTATCCAACAGTGCAAGGACTGGCAGATTAAAAGGGTCCAACAAGCCATTTTTGACACCGGACGATGGGAGAAAAGGACAACACTTTCTCGACCAAAGTTGAAATTCAGAAAACCGACCTATGAAAATCTTGGGAAGCTAGAGTTTCTTTCTGGAGGATGGAATGGACTCTCATATGTACAGGGGCAGAAGAAACGTCCAGACTACTTGGTACCTCAAATTAAGACTTAGGGCATGAGAGTGAAATTATATCAGACCAAGGAAGTAAAACTCTATCCTGCCACGCATCAGGGTAGAATAACAGACACAGATAAAGTCAGCTGCAAAGGTACGAGGAACCACTGAGTCTCCCATGGTCACACTGCCCCTGTCAAGTGCCACCGCACCCCCTTTTGGAATGACTGCTGCTTTCTTTCCCACTGGGAAATTTTGTTCCCTAAAATCATGGACCATAAGAAATTTTGCTGTTTGAAATCGTATCAGTAAAAAGAAAACATCTCACTCTTGGCTGGAGGCTGGGTGTCACTTTAACACAAAAGAGCAGCCTTCATTTCCAACCCAGGCGCAGCCTCCCCTGCGTTTCTGGGCGCGGCCTCGCGTCTGTCCAGCCCCCACGGCCACGGCGGCCGCGCGGTCGCCGACGGAAGGGCACCTGCGTCCCCGGCGCGGTCCAGGCCCGGCACTGACCCCTTTGCTCCCGCGCTGCTCCGCGCCTGCCAACCACGACCTCGTTCCGTCGCACCAGAGCCCACCCTTCCTCACACTCTTAGAGCAACTCTTCCTCCCCTGCCCGCCGAGACGCCCCCACCCTGGCCTCTCTCAGTGCCGTGGGTCCATAAACCCAGCTGCAAACCCACCCCGGCTGCAGGTTTGTCTCCGGTGGCCTCGGGCTAGTGGGGCCAGGACGAGCGTCATGGCCGTTTGTGTATCGGGAGACCCGGGTTAGTTTTCAGCGGGGGAGTTCGTGATCAGATTTACGTTTCAGGAAGATCCTCTGAAATGACAGAGGACGAACGAAAAGAAATGAATTCGGGCCGTGGCACAGAGCGGGGGGACTGCAGGAGCAGGTGACCGGCCCCACGCAGGGGGGAAGGGAAGACGGCGTGAAGGGCGCGACAGGTGACTCGGCAGAGGAGGCCGAGGCCGCTCCTGGCCACGGGACACGGGAGGCGGAGGAGCGGGGCACGCGGAGGGGTCACGCCCGCAACGTGCACGCGTCCCTCAAAGGCAGCTGGACAGAATGACCGGATGTTAGAGAGGTGAACGTAGCGTGACAGGCACAGAGAGGAAACTGAGGACACGAGAGGAGACAGCCGCCCTCACAGCGAGGTCAGAGAGGCCATGGAGCCGCCTCCCGCTCCAAGGCCTCCGCCCTCCCACCCGGAAGTCTGAGCGTCCCCGTCCCCGGGTCGCAGCGGCTCTCTCCCACCCCGCGCCCTCCCCCAAATCCCAGCTGCTTCTCTGGTTCCACACGCAGCTGATGGCCAGGCTGTCTTCTAGGGAAGGGCCCCAAGGCAGAACCTTTCTGTTAAAGGTCGAACATCCCTCCCCCGGTCCCACAGCTCCCTGCATTTCATTCTGCGCATTCTTCCTTCCCCATCACTGGTCTGGACCATGTCCATAGCTCTCATCTCTCCCCCTGCCAATTAGTGTGTTTCCAAAACTAAAATCCCCAGCAGAGAATGCAAAGCCCTACACGTACTGACCCGGGCCAGCCCACCTCTCGGGGGTTCCATCCACTGCGACCTCCACCATAGCAGTGGCCTAACCAGACCCCACATGCCCCACCCCTATGAGCAGGCTCCTCTGCCCCTCTGGCTGGGAGCCCAGGTGTCC
The DNA here is from genome assembly GCF_020740605.2 of Lemur catta. NCBI lineage: Eukaryota > Metazoa > Chordata > Mammalia > Primates > Lemuridae > Lemur > Lemur catta. The sequence goes on from NC_059142.1 coordinate 2,176,327, forward strand.
TCTGGAACCCAGGTCAAACCTCCCGAGCCGTCTCCGCTCGTGGCTTGCAGTGTTGTGCCTCAGGGTGTTGGAGAAAAGGGTTCCACATCCACCATCCTCACTAGATTAAGTCAGAGCCTGAGTTAGGGCCACCACAGCTGTGGGGAGACTGAGTCAGGGAGAAGGCCCTGCAGTGTGCTAAGGCCACTACCCTGCTTCAAACAAGGCTCTAGATTGAAAGCAGACAGCCCAGAGACAGATCAGCTATGCTGATTTCCTTCTCTAGTCTGCAACTATTTCAAGTACACAATTCTAACACTAATAAAGATTCAAAACATTATTGTTTTATTAATAGGGTGTTATTTTAATTTTAATAACACTGAAGAGGCCGGGTATGGTGGCTTATGCCTATAATCCTAGCACTCTGGGAGGCTGAGGCAGGAACATCACTTGAGCTCTGGAGTTCGAGACCAGCCTGAGCAAGAGCAAGACCCTGTTTCTACTAAAAATAGAAAAATTAGCTGGGCGTCATGGCACACGCCTGTAGTCCCAGCTACTTGGGAGGCTGAGGCAGAAGGATCACTTGAGCCTAGGAGTTTGAGGTTGCTGTGAGCTCTGATGACACCACTGCACTCTAGACAAGGTAACAGAGCAAGACTGTCTTAAAAAAAAAAAAAAAAAAAGAACACTGAATAGATGGGAAACTTCCTTCTTTCTCCCCTTCCTCATCCCTTCCTGGTACATATGTCTAGAAAGCCTGGCTGTGTGGCTCGATCCATTTCCTGGTACCCCATTTGCCTGAATTTACCTGGAAGGAAGCTGACAGTCCCACATATGTTGGCTTCATAAATCCACACCCACCACGTCTGGGTGACCACGGTGGGGCTTTTGGCCGTTACTGCCAATCACATGTGAAGAGCTCTAGCTGACGTTAGGTATCATTACAATTGGAGCGTTTGTGTGCCCACTGAGGAAAATGGGGCCTTTCAGACAGAACCCAGCAGAGGTGGGCTCCCTGGAGCCAGACGGGCCACTCCATCCCTCCGTTCTGCCTGGGGAGCGGACAGACACTCACCCTTCCTCCCGGGGAGCTGGGTTCAAACGCAGAGCCAAAGCACACTGCAGCTCTGACCCTCTCCTGCCAATGATGACATTTCCAAGTGGAAATTGGATATGAATTTTCCAGAGCCAAGAATAATGTTGATATCACTTAACAAACCTTTCAATATCAAAGTCCTATGTGCACAACATCCCAAAATGTCTTCCTCCATCCTGCCAGGTCTCCCTGGTGCCAGGGGGTCTTCAGGGCCCCCCATCCCAGAAAGGTACAAACTCCCATTAGCCTCCCTGAGAAAAGGACAGTCAGCATTACCTGGTTGAGCAAATATTTAACTTGTAACGTATACAGAAAGGTTGCCTACGAGAGAACAAGAGAGAGCGATGTTAACGTTCAGCCTTGCCACACAACAGTGAGGTCACAGGCCCGCGGCTGGGAGCCACGGCTGGCTGGAGCCGTAACCAAGGCTTGGCTGCCCTCTGCTCCCACGCGGGACCACAGAAGCTGTCACCTCAGGATGGGGGCAGGGAGCTATGGCCGGGTGTTTCATGCATGGGTGCGTGGCACGGAAAGGAGGTCCCTGGACAAACTGCAGGTGGGCACCTCCTTGTAGCCTGGGCTATAGTCCCATTTGGTGGAATAACTAAAGAATATCACATTGAAAATGTTTCAGGATGCATTAAAGAGCACAGCGCCAATTATGAGGGCAAATGGCTACTATTACGGGTTGAATTGTGTCCCCTAAATTCATATGTTGAAGTTCTGACCCCTACTGTGACTGTATTTGGAGTCACTGGCCTTTAAAGAGGTGATTAAGTTAAAATGAGGTCGTCAGGGTGGGCCCTGATCCGAGCGGACTGATGTCCTTATAAGAAGACAGAGACACCAGGGGTGTGGCACGTGCTGGGGGACAGCGTGTGGAGAGGCGGCAAAAGGGAGACCATCCACCAGCCAAGGAAAGAGGCTGCAGAGGAGACCAGCCCTGCCGCACCTTGACCTTGGCCTTTCAGCTCCCAGACTGTGAGAAATAAGTTTCTGTTGTCTAAGCCGCCCGGTCCGTGGTGCGACGTTATGGAGCCCGAGCAGGCTGGTTCAGCCGCACTCTCCCACTGAGTAACACTTAGCTTTCGTGGTTCCTTGACCTCGCTGCTGTGTCAAACATTAACACACACTTGTGGTTCTGTGTGATCACACTCAGCGACAAAAGGAGGCTAAAGGCTCCACGTGATGCCCTCAGGGGCTCGAGGGTGGGGAAGACTTTGCCCCTATACAAAACAAAAAGTCTGCAGTCTTCTCCAGGGATGATCCTGGAGGTCCCTCCAGCTTATAGAGTTCAGGACAGTGGCCCTCTTGAGTCACCTCGACCCTGGGTTTCTGTGAGACAAACATTTGTTGTGTCCTTCGTGGGCATGGTGAGAACCACGCCGCCTTGAGGAGCCAGCGCCGCAGGGGAGACTCAGCTAACGCTGAACCAGCACGCTGGGCTCCCGGATGCCGCAGCTGCTTTTTCACCAACACACCCCAAGAAGGGAAGCTCTTAACCCTGAGCACTTACAGGAAGAGCTGGAATGAAGATCGTGACATAGGTCTGGGTGAGCCTGCAAAAGGAAAAGAAAGAATGGTGATACAGGCCTCTGTTTCAAGGAGGCAGAAGGAGGCAGAATAAAACAGCTAACACTGCCTTTTGCATTCTCAGCGTTTTCTAAATTAATGGGCTTAAACTGCTGGAGCAAATGTAAAAATTTACACCTAGAGCTTGTCATCTTATACCCCAGATAACCTTCCTTGGTGCTTTTAAGTCTTTAGGTCCAGGGCAGGGTCTTCAACCTCGGCTGGATGGCCGGATAGCTCCCTGTTGTGGGGAGCTGTCCTGGGCATGGCAGCGTGTTCCAAGGCCTTCCTGGCTTCTGCCAGCAGGAACCCCTCACTACCAGTTGCGATGACCAGAAATGTCTTCAGATATTGCCAAACGTCCTCTGGGTTCAGAGTCATTGGTTTAGGACAAGGACTTGTTAAAGGTCTTAATTCAACCAGTGGGTTGCACATTAGAATCATCTGGGATGCTTTGAAAGCCACTGACGCCCAGGTCTCACCCTGGAACAATTAAGACAGAATCCTGGGGGGTGGGGACCAGGGGATGGGTGGGTTTGAAAAGCACCCAAGTGGTTTTATTATCAACCAAGTTCAAGAATAACTAAACTATGAACCAAACCACAAACTACCATCCCACGGGGAGGATGTTTCCAAATCTAATTGCACTCAAAACTCTTAACCCTAGGAGCCACCCAGAAGAGGAGGGATCTAGAGCTTAGATGCCAGGTGTGGAAAGTACTAAGACCCGGGGGACGTCCACTGAGGAGAGCTTAAGCCTGGCTTGGTGCGCAGCCCCCCGGCCTTTGTAATCCCAGAGGCTGAACCTGGAAGGACGGTCTTTCCTCCCCTGGCACAGACACCCAGTCCCACCGTGACAGGTCCCGTCTTACCTGGACACGTCGGGGTCCTGCCTGAAGAGCAGCAGGATGTGCTCGGTGTTGAGGAAGAGCGCCCAGCAGGGGAAGCAGCAGAGGAGCAGGATGAGCGCGCCCCTCTGCAGGATGACCCCCACGTGCTTCAGGTTCCGGCTCCCGTATGTCTGGGTGCACACGCCAAAACACAGCCGTCAGCACAGACGCGGCACCCTCACTGTCCCCCCAAAGCCTCAGTCATGCCTTGCAAAGAGTTTGCCACAGTCTTCAGGTAGGAGGGCACTGATGGTGAGACAGATGAGGGATTCTCAAACTTGGCTGCCCATTAGAATCAGCTGGGGAACATTTTCAAAACTCTGGTGCTAGGGTCCTGCTAAAGATATTCCAGATTTAATTGGTCTGAGGCAGGACTCAGATATCAATAATTTTTAAGAGCTCCCCATGTGATTCTAACGTGCAGTCAGGGTTGCATAACCTGGAAACTTGTTAGAAAGGCAACTTCTTGAGACGGGCTCCAGACCCACTAAAGCAGGTCCTGGGGGCAGGGCCAGGGGTGTGCCAGAGCCAGCTCCTACCGGCTTACAGGAGCCAAATTGTGCATGGCTCCGTGTTCAGTGACATCTCTGCGGTAGCTTGAAATTAACCACAGAGGGAACACTTACACCACTGGAACTGGCAAACACCACAAGTCAGATGTTTCCCTCCCACCCCTGCCCTGAAGACCTGGTTGTTGAATATTTACTGGCATGAGATTGGCTGGGGCCCAGCAGCCAGTGTGTTAACAAGCCCTCCCGGCAATTCTCAAGTTTGAGAACCACAGGACTATGCCAAACCCAAACATGCAGTGCGTGATAGAAATGCCCCCTATTTGGTCAAAGCATAGTGCCAGGCAGTCATGCAGATAAACTCTAGTTCCCAGCAGGCCAGGAGCACTGGAACTGATGACAGGTAGCCACTGTGGGTGCTTGCTGGCGTGGATTTCCTCGCCTGTGCACATGACTCTCCCTCTTGCCCGTGGGGCTCTTCCATCTACACTCGAGAGCCATCCAGGGTCACTGTGAGAGTGCAACCGCTTCCATATACCTGGGAGATGAGGGTGTCACACGCAGAAGATAAGCCAAATCCCACTGAAACGCCCGTGATGTTAATAACCTGGAAATAAACCCAAGGGTAAGGCTACACAGGGTCGAAGGAGGAGAGGAAGACACATTCTCTGCCTGTGCCGATGACAGCCTGCAAGGCTCCTCCCTCGGCATTCACAAGTCAATCTGCTCAACTCCCTTCACTGCCTGGAGCCCTGCTCAGAGCAGTTGCCAGCTTAAAGGACATGCGCGAGTTCAAAGAGCAAAGAAAAGTTTAGGCCACAGGTGACTACACAGCCGTTCTCTTTTCTTAAGTCTTAGCCATTTTGCTCTTCAATTTGGGGATCAGGAACCCTTCCTGAGGGAATGCAATGTGGCACAGTGGCAGTGTCGGGTCCTAGTATGGCCTGTGTCGCTATCCTGAAGGGCACCGGCGTACGGAGGCAAGTCTGACATCGAGGCCAGGGCCTCTTCAAGTGTACTCACCTTCACCAGGGTCAGCAAGAAAACCCTGGGGTCCCTGGAGCTTCGGGGAGCCCAGGACAGTGCCCCTCAACTGGGAGTGGCATCACAGGATGCCTGACGCCCTGCCCATCTGGAACCTGGCACCTCCACCCGAGTCTATAGCAAGGGGCCCACGGACAGCAGCCCAAATGGGCCCAGCCTAGAAGCAGCACTTTGAGAAATGCCCACAGCCTGCAATTCCTTGGCCAGAGAATCTGCTGAGGCTGCTAAGTGCTTCCTGAAGGCAAAATAAACTAGTTCCGTATACACTTGGTGACTAGTGAGTAGTCTTGCATAGTTCAAGGGTAGCAAACTCAAACACCTGGAGGACCAGGCAGGGAAAGTGGAAGTGTGTCTCCACCAGGGCAGTAGAGAAGGGCAGGGGAGGCTGCGGGAGCAGGAACACACACCCTGCTGAGAGCCACTGAATCCATTTTTCTAGAAATAACCTAACTACCCAAACCAAAACCCTTTGGTCTTGCATGGCCAGTTGAAAATCCCTGGCAGAGACTGATGGCATATCTCTGGTTTTGGGGTTTACATCTACAATACAGAGAGGATTTGGGGTCCCACCGATGTTAGGTTTGGATACTAGGATCTGGACTTTGCCTTCCAGTTCCATTTCCAGATTAGGACTTTCAGGAAGACAGACACTGGAGGGGGTGAGGCACGGGGACTGAGTTTCTCCTGATAAGTCAGACTTGAACTCTCCTCTTACAATTCCCTTCTCCTGGATGTGAGAGCAAGAGTGGGAACCAGGCCTCATGGATTAGAAACTAGACGATGAGGCAGACAGGATAATGTCCCCTCAAAGATGTCCCCATCCTGAGCCCCAGAACTTAGGAATCTGCGAGGTGACATGGCAAAGGAGAATTACGGTTGCAACCCCACCGGCACCTTGATCTCAGCCCGGTGAAACCCACTGCGGACTCCTGCCCACCGGAACTGTAGGAGGGTACGTCTGGGGGGGTCAGGCCGCTATGTTTGGTATTTGTTAGAGCAGCAAGGCGTGGATTAGCATTAGAAGGTCCCATACGCACAGCAATTGCCAGGGTGACAGCGTCCAGTTCCAGCTTGCCCAGGTGGCCGCAGAACACGGAGCTTATGAAACTGATCAGGAACACCATCAGCTGGGCCAGGAACTGCGAAGCGAGGGAGAAGGGAGGTGAGGTCAGTGCCCAGGCCCCAGGGGCAACTCCACCCCGTTCAGCTCCAGCAGGAAACAAAGAAACCCAGCACCAGTGAGCCTCCACCACCTTTCACAGGCAAATGTATAATTTCAGGGGGGGGGGGACGCATCTTGAAATATTAAACTTTTTTTTGCAACCACAGGGTCAGAATCATGTTTTTGAGAACTTCCCAGTGTTTTTGGTTTATTTTTTTCACTGCAATTTCTCATGCCATAGATCATGTTAAATTTCCTCTGAAGTTTGCAAAGGCTGCCTTCTGGGATAACCCTCTTGCTACGTGAGATTCCTAGTGAGGACTGGGGAGAAAACAGCCTTCGACAGTGAGCACTCACTGCAGCCCGCAAGGAATCCCACAGGCAGCAGGCGCTGAGGGGGAATGCGCTCATCCCACTGGAAGGCCGGCGGGGTCTGAAACCTCCAGGTGACACACTTGGGGTCTGCAGAGCACCTTTCATTCTTTAATTCTGTGCAGCCTCAGATATGAGAGCAAGTTCAGCTTCTGTAATATTGAGCTACTCTTCCTCAAAATTCCAGCCACTGCTATGAATTGCTCCACTATGTTTTTGCGGCACAACTGGGCAATGAGCTTATTTCTTGAGGTTAATTTAAAACCACGTCCTGCCTCCCACCCGCCAGACCCAGGCTGTCCAGTCTCTCCCTAGGGGAAGCCCCTCTCCCCTCTGAGGCTTATGTGATCCAAGAGGGGGGTTCCTCTGACCCCCTGCTCCTAGGAGGAGAGAACAGGTGCCTAAGGATTTGCTGCTGTGCTGCCACCACCCACAACTGCCCCTACGACGCCCGTTTTTAAAGCTGATCCCTGGGGATGGTGACGTGAGATGCTTGCCTCTGGTCCAGCCCTGATGCCACCTCTCGCAGCCCTTCAAGGGAACTGGACTCCTCTGTGCTGAGCTCAGACAGGACTCCCTCCCTCGGGCTCCAGCGACACGGCTTCGAGAGCTCAGCTCCAGCAGGCCCATGCACGGCCCGTGTGCCAGCGCCATGGCCTCCCCAAAGTGCTATGCCAGGGCCCAATCAGGCCCCTGTGCCTCAGCGGTACCGACGACCCTCCTCTTTCCTTCCCCAGCATCCACATCTGGGGAGAGACAGTTTTCAACTCTTGTGATGGGCCCAGAACTTCAAAACACGAAAAGCCTGTTCCTAACCTGGGCGGCGGTGTTTGTGTGTTGTAGGGACACATCTTTCTTGCATCAGTTCTCAAACCATGATCCAAGTACCTCTCTCAGCACCACAGAAACCGAGTGTGAACTGGAGCTCGGTGCCTTTAAATTGTACATTCATGTACCTTTGATGGCCACGGAGTCCTTTTTTGTTTGTAAACTCAGCAACACTTCCACATCTTTTCAGATCACTGTCCTTTAAGCCTTTGTGCACATTAACCATCGCAAATGGTCATGTTCACCAAATCTTCCTCCTTCCCCATGGGACATCGTGTTTCCATGCCACGGTGCCCTGTCTCCCTGCAGCCCACACAGAATGTGAAAACATGTCCCGTCTTCCCTATTGTTAGGCCTTTGGAGAATTTCCCATACTTTACTATCACAAATTGTACCGCCCTGAACATCTTTTTCACTTGGGTGGGGGATGGGCATTTTCTTAGGGCGAGTGCCCAGGCCGAGGGTGGGAATAGTTGGATGTCTCTGATACAAAAGGCCAGGAAGTCAATCCGAGTTAAACTAATCCCTGTGAGATTGACCTTCTGCATCAGTGCCAGCAAAAACCGTTTCTTCGTGAGAGCTGCTGAAGCTTTGCCGGGGTTATGGCAATAACCCAGTGCTCAGATGGCCCGAGTCGGGCAGCCCATGCTGAGCCTCGGTCTCATGGCCCCAGAGTTTGGATTTGCTAACTTCTCAGATCTCGGTTTCAAGCCCTTTGGGTTTGAACTCTTGGCCACAGACCGTAGTTCATGTACAAAAGGGTCACATGGGGGAGGCTGTCAAAATGCCTGTGCCCTGGCCCATCTCAAGAGGTCCACGGGGCTGGGGAACGCACCCTACCCCATGCGCACCCAGTCAAGAGGCAGGTGGTCGAGGACCACACCTTGAGAATGCTCCAGACCCTCTGGGATTTTGCTGTCACAGAGCACATTGCTGTACTCAAGGAGTTACACAATTCTAGACAAAGGTTTATTCCCCTAGGTATTTCAGTGGTTGCTGTCTGAACAACAGCCTGAACTGGCTGTGGCTCGGACAGAGCCAGAAGGATGATAGAAATTGCTAGACTGTGCTTCTGTCCCTTCTCCTTGCCACAGGGACCCTCCTCAGGTTTTGGCCGGGCAGCAATAAACAAGCTTGGCAGCAAGACAGAGACTCACCGCCTGGCAGCTTTAGCAGGTGCCCTCTAGGGCCAGATACCTCCAGAAGGGCCTCTCTTGCCCGCTCACATGGATGCCTGGGAGCTAACCCACCAGAAGGGACCCGAGAGGACATCTGAGACAGTCCCTTCTTCTGTACATGAGGAAGCACAGGATGGGAGGTTTAGCAAGCAGCCCAGTCACCTGATTCTCAGCTCAGATGGTCAGTGAGGGCAATATCTTTGGAGTACAAAGTACATCCAGCACTTGGGGTACAGGGTGAGTTGGACAAACACCATCACTCCATTCCTACTTCATGGAACCCACAGTACAGACGATCCCCGACTTATGATGGTGCAAAAGCAGTATGTGTTCAACAGAAACCATTGAACTTTGATTTTGAATTTTGGATCTCTTCCCAGCCTAGCAATTTGCAGTCTCAACTCCCTGCAGTGCTGGGCAGTGGCAGCGAGCTGCAGCTCCCAGTCAGCCCCGAGATCACCGGGGTAAGTGCCCGATGCTCTACGGGAGACTGCGTGGCCAGTGTTTTTTGGATTTTGTGTTTTGTGTTTTCACATCCCACCATGTCTACAGAACGCCCATCTGTGTTTCCTGCTTCTGGTGAGAAGATGGCAATTACTCTAGAGATGAGACTAAAGACAACTGCCCACTATGAAGGTGGCAGGCCAGCAGTGGCCATGCTGTGGGGTAGCACTTTCGCAATCCACGATCTCAGCCACCTTATCCTTTAGAGGCATTTAGCGCTATTTCCAGCTTGGGTAACCCCATAAGTCGGGGAGCAGCTGTAGAGGAGGGAAAGATGTTCACGATGCAATAAACAACATGGCTCATGACGAGTGTGATGAGCATGACAGCGCAGCAGAGGAGTCAGAGAAGGTTTCTGGAGGAAACGAAGTTGAGCTGAAACCCGAATGATGACTAGGTCAAGGATGAGCAAGCAGGTGAAGGCGGCTTATCTGTCAGGAGAACATTCTGGGCGGAGGGAAGGGGTGTGGCAGGACGCACTGAGAGGCAGCTGGGTGCAGGGGACAGGTCAGGCAATAGTGGCACAAAATCAGGCAAGGCCAGGCCACAGGGGGCTTAGAGGACCAAAGAAAGGGTTTTGAGCAGGAGGTGAAAAGCTCCACGTGGAGCAACTGGGACAGCATGGCCCACGAGGGTGGAGATGCCGAGCAGCGGGTCGGCAGGGAGGTGTTTAGGGCACTAAACCAAAGGCCTCAGTGAGGATGGGTTGGAAGAGGAGATGGGGAGAAGATGGGGAGGTCCTGGACCCCAGCCAGGCTTCCTCTGTCCAGCTGCCACCATCCATGGACGCTTCCTCACGCCCAGGGGAGCTGTCTTCCACTTGGTCTTCTCATCTTAGGCCTAGGTTATCTCTGGCCTCTACCAAGCTTCCTGCTGAATCTGATGTCACTAACCACTCTGATACGTCTTTCCCCCACTTCCTGCAGGATCCTATTTATTTATTTAGAGACGGAGTCTTGCTCTGTCACCTGGGCTAGAGTGCCGTGGTGTCAGCCTAGCTCACAGCAACCTCAAACTCCTGGGCTCAAGTGATCCTCCTGCCTCAGCCTCCCGAGTAGCTGGGACTATAGGCACACCCTAATGCCCGGCTAATTTTTTCTGTTTTTAGCAGAGGCAGAGTCTCGCTCTTGCTCAGGCTTGTCTCAAACTCCTGAGCTCAAGTGATCCTCCCGCCTCTGCCTCCCAGAGTGCTGGGATTACAGGCGTGAGCCACCGTGCCCGGCCTTGATACAATTTAAATGGTCAGTCTGCATGTTTTTCTTCGTGTGTCCTGAGTCAAGCCAATCTCTCCAGACACCCTCCCCACTCCCCACCCTGCTGGCCCTCCCTGGTCTATTCCTTGCAGCCCCAGAAGGTGCTTGAGCTCTTTCCCAGGTGTTTCTCCCTGCACAGATGGAAACAAGCTCCCTGAGTTGGAGCCTAGCCTATTACGTCCCCGACAATGCCACGCACAGCCATGCCCCCCAGAAGTGGGAATCCATCTTCGGGGTTAGCCAGGTGATCAGATGTTAATGACAAGGAGAAAGCATGGTTGGAAGGCATGAGGCTAGGTATTTGCAACCACCACATTCCCCTCACCAAATACTGGTTTTCCTGAACTCTCCACAGGATAAAATGGAGAGCCCCCCATCAGCTCCTTTGAGGTAGGGATTGTTCTCTCCACAAAGGCCTCATTTAAAGCCCAGTGGGAGAGGATCACCCCTCAAAGGCTAGGGTCAGCTTGAGAGTCTGCAAGGGAGAGAGAGGGGAGAGAGAAGTTCACAGAGAGGGAGGCTAGACAGGGCATCCTGTTAAATTGAAGGTGGAGCCTGAGGAAGACGCGATTGGACATGGAGTGCCACCATGTGCCCTGGGGAAACAGAAAGCTCACAGCAGATGGGAGATGGGACAGAGACCAAGAGGGACTCCACATACAGTTCACGAGTGACTAAACAGGTGCCGGAATTCTGCCACCACGTTTCTGCAAAGTAGTCAGGGTCACACAGACAAAGGACTGGAAGGAAATTTCCCAAATTACCTCTCAGTGCTTAGATTTCAGAGTTTGTTTTCTGCAGTGGATATGCATTACAGCTGCAATAAGCACAATCTTACACATGCACGTTCACACGTGAGCACACAAGAGGGCAAGGGCGCACCCCACGCCCAGGACACCAGGGGTCCCTACATCAGGGGGTCAGGCAACTGGGAGGGGCTGGGTCTCAGAAAGCTGCCCTGTTTTTTGTTTTTGTGTTTTCATACCAGCAAAGCATTAACAGCCTTACAAAGCCCTTCTTACAGCAACTCTGTGAGGGAGCGTTGGGCCAAAACGGACTAGTGTCCTCATTTTATGGATGAATAAGCAGAGACTAGAAGAGGTTAAGAGAGTGCTCCAATTCACACAACTGTTTCCTAACATACCTTGGGAGATCAAAGCCGGGAACTGAACCCCAGGTCTTGAGATTCCAAACCATGGGTTCCTTGCAGCCCGTGAGAGAGCATTACAAACTCCTTCACACTGGCAGGATTTTCCTGCCATGGCTTTGTCCTTGGCATTATTCCCGCTGCCCTGCACAGCACAGTGGGTATCACCATATCCCACAAACAACAGCGCCATCATTGCAGGGGGGCACGGTTGCCCACCTTAGCCTGGCCAGGTGCAGAATGCCTGCCCCAAGGCCAAGGCTTATTCACCTCTAAACATGCACAGGTTGCTTTTTGTCCAGGGAAGTGGCTCTCCTAGCCCCTTGGCTTGAAAACCACCCAAACTGCTTGAAAACATGCATCAGATTATATTTTTGTGATTTTTTAAACCCATATTACTTTTAAGAGACAAAGCAGAAAGAGCCCTAACCTAATGAATAAAAACAAAAAAGAAAAAATCCCACAGGTGAGAACACCTCAACTCTCAAAAGAACCACCTTTTTAAAACTCTTCTTTTAAAAACCATAATTATTGGCGGGGAGGGGAGTGTGGTGTAGGACGCCTTTGGCTTGCTTGGTACAGGCTGGCTCTAGCTTCGGGAGAAATCGTTTTGGAGATCTAAATCCAAAACAGACAATTCACCTCCCTCCTCCGCCTCAGACTTGTTTAGATACCTGAGTTCCCGGACTTTACAGTTAGTTTTCAAAGAAACCAAACTCCCCACTGCTTTGACGTTCAAGTAACTTTTGCTTCGTTGGCTGGAATCAGCCCCTGCGAAGGCACACCCAGGTGCACCTGCAGCCTGGACCCAGACAAGACACCGGATCGCGACCCGTTAGACGCTCAGGTCCCTGGTCCCGAGTGGCTCCTAATGCAGGAGGCGGGAGCCACCGGCCTTGCCTTGTCGCCCGCGCGCCCGGGCGCGTGCCCGCTATGCCCGCAGTGCCTGCTGCGCCCGGCGGGTCCGCGCAGCCGGAGCGCACGCGGAGGAGCAGGGCCGCCCGGCCGGCTCTGGGCACGGCGCCCCTCGGCGCCCGCCCGCTGCCCCTGCCAGCTCGCCCTGTCCCCTACCTACCTCCACCAAGGCACACGCGGAGGCACCGGCCACCGGGCTCCCAACGACCCGGACCGGCCTCCAACCCAGGCCGTCTTACTCACCGCGGGGCCCGCCAGCACCAAGAGCGCCCGCAGCTCCTCTAGGAGGTCGGACAGCGGCAGGCAGCGCGGCCCGCGGCGCTCGGGGGTGGCCTCTGGGCCTCCGGGCCGGGGCGCGGGCTCGCGGGGAGCCTCCATGTGCCTGGCGAGCTGCAGCAGGGAAGCTCCGCGGCCGCGGCTGGGACGGCGCAGGGCAGCCCGCACTCCAGTCCCCGCCCCGGGCCGCCCGCCCCCAGCCCGCCCCGCGCCGCCAGCCAGTCTGAGACCTTGGGCGCACCCCTTGCACCTCGGCACCACTGCGGGCGCCGGGGTCTTGCAGAGGCCCAGAACTCCTACACTTGGAAGGCAAAGTTTGAAAAAGCTCTGGGAACTAACGGAAAGCGCTCCGGGGGCCGGTCCTCAGACGCCAGGGCTCACCCGGGCTCTGCGCCTCTCTTGGGGGTTTCAGGTTCTGAAGGATGTGGCGTGGAAGGACCTAGAGTCCTGGAGCCGCGACTCGGTTGGCCGCCAGCAGGGTTTACGGGTTGGGCGTTTCGGTGGTCATCGCCGTGCAGGTTGCGCTCAGCACACTGGTTTGCATTCTGCAAACTGCTTTTCCCCCACCAGTAAGTAGTTCCATTAGAGATTTCTCTGGCTAAACAGATCACTCACCCTCCTCCTCCACGCCTCAGGATTCTTTAGATACCTGAGCTCCCGGGCTTTCCAGCTAGTTTTCAAAGAAACCAAGTTCCCAGTGTTTTGCAGTTCAGGTAACTTTCGCTTCCTTGCCGGAATCAGCGCTCAGAGAAGGCACAGCCAGCTGGCATCTGCGGCCTGGACCCCGACCGAGCCCCCTGGGAGCGCAGCAAGGATAGAGCAACACATTTTGCAAGTGGCTCAGCTGATGTTCCATGGTCTTCTTGGCTGTCTGTCCGTCAGCGTGATGTGGGAGAGCCAGAGCATCAGGCGAACGGGGCTTCGAGGGACACCTGCCGCGTTCTACCTGCAAGAGCACGGGCAACCTGCTTGCCTCCGGGTCTCGGTTTCCTCGACTGTAACCTCGAAGCAGTGTCTACATCCCAGTGGTGAAGACTCGGACTGCACAGGTGGAGACCAGAGTCAGTGCCACGTGCCCTCAGCCTGGCACAACCATTGCCTAACAGTGTTAGCTACCAGGACAAGAATGATTTCTGTAATAGTCAAAATTCTTGCTGTTGTAAGTGATCCAGCGTAAGCAGAGAACATGGAAAACAGAAACTTTTTGGCTCACGGAACCAGGAAGTTTGGATGCAGAGATTTAAAAACAAGATCATTAGTGTCCTCCCCCCGTCCCATCTCTCTCCCCGTCCTTTGCCATTCTCTTCGGTTTCATTCCTCCTCTGCAGGCGGCCTCTCCCTTCCTGCCTCCCATACCCTCATTCCTGTCTTTCCCATCTGGTAGGCCAGAAAGTAAGACCTTCCCTTCTTCTCTTCTAGCTCCAAACTAACTAACAAACAAAAACCGGGGAGAAAACTTGATTGGCTCTGCTTGGGTTTCATGCCCACCTCTGAACAGTCACCCTGCCCAGGAAGACAGAGTCTTCGGTTTGGCTGGACCTGGACCAGGCACTCAGCTCTGTGCCAGAGGGGTTGGGTGCTACTTGTGAGTGGTAATCGTCACACCAGAACTGCATGCATGGAGTAGGGGAGAAGGTTCCCAAAAGAACTGAAAGTCTCAACAGACAAAAATCCTAGGATATACACTACATCTCTGATCACTGCTGTTCTTGAATAGTCTTCTGGAAGTCCTGACCAATGTAATAGGACATGAAACAGAAACACAATGTATAAATATTCAGAAAGAAAAGGCAAAAGTATTACTTGTAGTTATAATTCCAGGGAATCGAAAGAAATCAAACAGGAAAAAAGCTAATGGAATTCATAAAGGAGTTTAGTAAAGTTGTGACATACAAGTTCTTCAACAAATCATATAAGTCCTTTATATGAGTAATATTGTGTATGGAAATATTAAAAGAACTTTCTTTCACAATAGCAACAAATAAAAACTCCTTGTGATCTGAAGCATAGCTTCTCACTCCCTAAAGGTGGGTTGTACGCAGTGACTCCCTTCCTAAGAGCACAGTATGGAAAGTGGGGAAATAGTAACTCTACACAGAGAAACCTGACAAAACTGCCGTGGCCAGGTGATCAAGGTGAACGTGGACAGTGGGGGATCATATTGATGGTACGTACCTGCCTTTGTTTCCTAGGGCTGCCGCAGCGAGTTACAGCACCAGTCTGCCATAACAAATCAATAAACCCGATGGCTTAAAACAACAGAAATTTTTCTCTCACCGTTCTAGAGGCCAGAAGGCTGGAATCCAGCAGTTGGCAGGGTTGGTTCCCTCTTGGGGGGCTCAGGGAGAGGATCTGTTCCATGCCTCTCTGCTGGCTTCTGGGGTTGCCTACAAGACCCTTGGCATTCCTGGTCCGTGGCAGCCTGGTTCCAGTCTCTGCGTCTGTCATTACAGGGCGTTCTCCCTGTGGGTCTGCCTCCGTGCCTCTGTGTCTCTTCATAAGGATGCTAGTCACTGGATCAGAGGCCACCCTCATCTGTATGACCTCATCTTAACTTCATTACATCCACAAAGACCCTATTTCCATAATAAGGTCACATTCTGAGGTTCCAGGTAGACATGAATTTTGGGGGACACTGCTCAACAGAGTACAGTACCCTTGATATGATATGGTGACAAGGGCACATTATGCCTGTGGTCTTCTTCCTACAACTCCAGTCTAATCATGAGAAAAACATGAGAAAAAAATCTCAGTTGAGGATCATCCTTCAAAACAACTGACCAGTATTCCTCAAATGGTCAACGTCATTGAAAACAAAAACAAGGACATTCTGAAAAATTGTCACAGCCAAAAGGAACCTAAGGAAGCATGAGGACGAAATGCAAGGTGGTGTCTTGGATCTCGTCCTGGGAACACACACACACACACAAAGGGCATTAGGTAAGAGGCGAGGAAATCTGAATGAAGCAGGGTCTTTGATTAGTAATACTGTATCAATATCAATTCCCTGCCTGAAAGTTGTTTTTTAAATACAATCTGAGAACTTCCCCAATTGCTGGAGCAAATAGCCAGAAAGTTCAACTCTCCACAGCAGCTGAAACCAACATGGAATGTGGGATTTTTTGCAACGCTCTGAAGTTTTTACTTGCACAGGGGTGAGAGCACTGCGTACAGCTTTTAGTGTCATCGTGGGGGTTACATTGGACAGGGAATAAGATGCATGAAGCTGTTTCTGTTTTGGTGTTGTCATATTTTCATTTCACTGGGATTAAAAGAATCAAAGCTAAGTGTGGTCAGGCCGCAGCACAGGCAGATCCCCAAATTATGCCTAGGAATAATTTTAATATGAAGTATATGTGACACTTATTTTTCAATTTTAGACAAGACTTGCATTAGTTAGGATCACACGTGTTCTTGAAGTTGGCCAATATTTTCCAGTTAATATATCAGGTTGTATTTCCAATTCTTTTAAAATGTAGTAAAATGATTCCAAAAGCATTTGAGAGTGTAAACAGGAAGGATAGGAAAAAAAATTCTGAGAAAGAAAAGTAAAGAGGGAGGAAGTAGCTCTATTGGCTGATAAATAGCTTTTTAAACAATGTGCTGTTAGCACAAGACCAGACAACTAGATCAAGGACACGTTAGGTAGCCAAAAAATAGACTCTCTGGTAGGTCTTACCTTGCGTGAGAATGTCACGTGTGTTGAGGATCATTGGGATGGACGGAGGAAAGGATTACTTCAGAAATGGCTGTGAAAAATCCTGTTTGACTTGGAAAGTGTTGAGATTTTGACTGACATTGCAGTGGATCTGCAGATTTGTTCAGAAAGAATGCATCTCATTAAAATACTGAATCTTCTGGTTTAGTCATATCTGTAGTCCAATCAGTGCCCCATTCCCCTAGATGAGTAATTTACTGACTTTGCTGATGACGCTTGATAAATAGTCATTATGTTCACATGTGGCTCTTAACGTGCCGAGAGGTATTTTCAAAAACATATATTGAAGTTGAATTTTATCAGAATTTTTTAAAGTATTAATTGACATGATCACATTTTTCTTCTCTTTTAGGATATTAATTTAAGTTCATCACAGACTTCCAAATGATTAACCATCACTGATTTCTGGAATACATTTCCTTTACTCATAGTGTCATATAATTGGTATATACTGGTGGATTTATTGCTAATATTTTATTCAGGATTTTTATATCTGTGCTCATAGATAAGAGTCATTTGTACATGGACTTACTGGCTTTGTCCAACTTAGGTTATGAAGGTCATGTATAACCGTGTAGAATCGGTTGTGAAACTTTCTATTTTTGCACTCTCTTCAGATACCGTAAGAATGATCTGTCCTTGAAGGTCTGAAAACACTCACCTAGAAGACCATCCGATGCATTTTTGGGAGGTGTATTTTGTTTAAAAATAAGGAAAAAAGTTTTCTATTTCATCTGAAGTTGGCTTTTTTTTAACCTCTTTTTGAAGCAATTTTGGTCATTTGTCATAAGTGTTTATAGATTGCTGCTGAAACAAATTAGCTCAAACTTAGTGGCTTAAAACAGCACAAATTTACTATCTTACAGAGATCTGAGTCTGAAATGGGTTTTGTGAGGCTAAAATCAGGTGTCAGCAGGGCTGAGTTCCTGCTGGAGGCTCTGGGGTGAATCCATTCCCTTGCCTTTCCCAGCTTCTGGAAGGTGCTTGCCTGCCTTGGCTCCCGGCCTCTTCCTCCAGCCTCAAAGTGCATCACTCCAGCCTCTGCTCTGGTGTCACAGCTCTTTCAGACTTTTACCCTCTTGACTTCCCCTTTGGGCTGACCCAATAATGCAGGATAATGTTTGCATCTCAAGATCCTTAAATTAATCACGTCTACAAAGTCCCTTTGTCTTGTAAGGTTACATAGCCATAGGTTCCAGGGATGAGCACGTGGACATCTTTGGGGGGGGCATTGTTCAGCATCCCACATTCACCATGCTCTCAACATGTCTCTGGCTTGCCTGCTTTTTTATTTTATTCTGGTTAACTTTTCATGTCCTAGTGGGTACTTTCTCAAGCAGCTGTTTTCCAGGAAGGATACCCAGTGTATGCTTTCTGAATCTTTGCATGCCATCGTGTTTTACATACTGGGGTGCTCCTAGCATCATGTGTTACGGATGAAGAGTCCAATGGCACTCTGGTTGTCTCCTCTTTGCAGGAGCGATGAGGGTCATTGTGGTTAATTCCCCAATATTCCTTTTCACCCCAAATGATTCATTTTAGCCAGTCATGAAAATCTCGTTTTCCTTGTCAGGGCCCTATGTAGGGAGGAAGATGCATGACTCAATGCTAGCCTTGAAAATATGAATGAAAATCTGACGGTGTTTCTGTGAGAGGTTTCCTTGTTTCTAACACAGAGTCATAGAAGGAATACCTCTGGATGCGGTGGTATTTGGTTGTCGTGTCTAGAAGTGCTGCAGCCATCACGCCACTGGCCCAAGCATGAAGCCAATACTGGAAAAGGACAAAGCCAAGAGAATCACAGATATGAGACGGAGACTCAGACAGAGAAAGCGCAAGAGAGACAAAGAGACAGGGAGAGAGAAAGAGAGAGCGACGGAGGAAGTATAAACAGATTTGTCAAAGGCAAATTTCTGTGATCAGCAAAAAAGGGAAAGGCTTCTTTTATTTATACACACAGGGAGAGAACCAACTGTTTCAGTTTTATTAACTTTACCCACAGCTCATAAAGGAAAACGCAGAACTCAAAACCAACTTGGTTGAGCTACAGATATCAAAGGACTGCTCTCCACTCCAGAGGGAGGAAAAACACTTTTCTTATTGAGTGATTTGAGATCATACTGGTGTACAAACAGTAGAAACAAAACTGAGGACCCCAGGAGATATCAGGATCCCCAAATAAACAAACAAACAAAAACGCGAACAACCAGAATCCCTGTTGGTTGACACTCGGCAGCCATCACCCAATGGTCAAATCATAAAAGCCTCACTGAGGGAGACATACGTAACTATACACAAATCAGAACCAATAATTTAGAAAATAAAAACAAATCAGAACCAATAATTTAGAAAATAAAACAGAAACAGGCTCACGCCTGTAATCCTAACACTCTGGGAAGCCGAGGCGGGTGGATCGTTTGAGCTCAGGAGTTTGAGACCAGCCTGAGCAAGACCGAGACCCCATCTCTACTAAAAATAGAAAGAAATTATATGGACAACTAAAAATATACATAGAAAAAATTAGCTGGGCATGGTGGTGCATGCCTGTAGTACGCTACTCGGGAGGCTGAGGCAGGAGGATTGCTTGAGCCCAGGAGTTTGAGGTTGCTGTGAGCTAGGCTGACACCACAGCACTCTAGCCCAGGCAACAGAGCGAGACTCTGTCTCCAAAAAAACAAAAAAAACAGAAGCAGAGCAGCAGACACAGGTGAGAAGCAAACATGCACATGCAGGATCAGCAAGAGCTGAGCTTTGTGGTCTCGAGAAACTCACCCAGGCTGGGCCTGGACAGTCAGCCCCAAGTGTAGGCGTCTTGTGTCCAGTAGGTGAGCACCTCGGGCCCTCTTCGTGGACCCCTGGTCAGGGGAGAAAGACCCGAAGACAGATACATTTTAGACAAGAGAAGAATGTTATCCACAAAACAGTTGCAAGGTCAGACGTCAAAGTATGGATTGCCAAATAAGAAAACACTACAGGTTTTTCAAGGGAAAGAAAGGACAAGATTACCAAAGTTACGACGTCCATCTTTTCGTGGCGCAAAAGAACAGCAAGATTCTCATATGGAAATCACGACTGTAAAGGCCGTGACACATCTTCAGACATTCTGCGTTAGCAAAGTCAGGGAGAAGGTGTTCTAGGTCAGGGATTTCACAATCTGTAGGAATGACTCAAGTTGCACTGATTTGGGATTCCAGAACTTGACAGAGTAACCTTGGATGTTTTGTTTAGTTTGGTTTATCTCAGAGTCCAGAGTGTCTGATTTGTAATTTTCTCCTAATTGTGGGGTGTGTTTGTATGCACTTAGCCACCACGGTAGCCGCCCAAGTGTCACTTTTGTTTCCACAAAGGAAAGTGAAGCCTTAGCAACAACAAGGAATTATACTTTGAGCCCTCCCTCCTGCTGGGCTTTGGGCCCAGTTTCGATTAGAGAACCCTAGGAAAGCATCCTAACTGGCGCAAAAAGCATTTTTTTCTTTCATGAATAGATGATTGATACTGTCTTTATCCCTGGAATTCAGGTATCCTGCTAGACTCTGTCTGCGAGCTCGCCTTCCTTCCATTTCTGCTGGGCCTGTTCTCAGCAGATGTACATACTTCCTCGGCTCAGCCAGAGAGCTTCATTCGCAGGAAACAGCCACCACTAGAGTGAGCATAATAACTTGCCGATGTCCTCACAAACTCGGGTGCCTCTGCATGCAAGTTTCCTATGTTGTTCACAACGTCACACTGAAGTTTTCTCTTGGGTTTTGTAATGGTGAACAGACATTTTAGCTATTTGGGTGTATTTTATAATTTGAATAAACTATTTTAAGCATCCCTGATGCATTGAAGTGGCTGTGTAGAATATATTTTATGCCATTGTACTGCTGTGTGTCAGGACTTATGAAGAAGAGAATGCGAATTTAATCTGTGGCAAGTATTTCTAAATGCATGGTTGCCTCTCAGGGAAGGCATCAACAATGCAAAGTGGCAAAATCAAGATAATTCCAGTCCATGTGTATATGAAACTCTAGCAGCCTGGATATCCCCAAATTGCACAACCTAATGAGGTCACCTTATCACCTAAAATTAAAATGGTTGAATCCCAGCTCACCTATCGTGGGAAACCCAACACCTTTCCCCATGATATCTCCAAAAAAGGCTTGTGGCGCTGGGTTGGACGATAGGCGTTGGTGATTGGTTTAGGCCAACAAGGATCAACCCCTTGAAACTAAGGATGAAGTACAGGCTTTGTCAGGGAAGAGGATGGGTCGGATGAGTACGTAGAACATACCCATTGTGGACTTCCGGCATGTAGGGAGCTTAGAAGTCACCACTCAATTCAAACAAGTGAAAAGCTAATCAACAGCTCTCCTTAGATCTGTCAGAGAAGTGAGGCAAACCCCTGCCCCCCAAACTGGAGAAACAGACATGTGGATACAGAGGATGGCAACTTAATGGAGGAGAAGCCCACAGGGAAACCAGCATCAGGATGGGGAAACCTGAGCCATAACTGATGAATCGTTGGAGGTTTGGTGTGGACAACTCTGAGAGTCAGATTCCACAGATCCAGTCACTGAGGGCCTCCACAATTCTATCACTTTTACCTCCAGGAGCCCAACCTGTCAGGGGGAGGAGAGAAGGAACCGTTTTGGAATATGCTAGAACATTCTGCTCTTCTTACCAAGCCCTGTCCTCGGGAGAAATGAGTTAGCCAGAGCCTACCCCACAGATGTTTTATGAGAGCCCAGCTGCCCTGGGGGAAGGGAAGCACCCAGCTCCTGTCCCTTCTAGCCATCCTGTCCCAGCTAAGGAGAAGGGACAGAGAACACTGATGACACTCACCCTTCTGGGCACAGAATCACCCAAAGACTGAGACCCCATCGCAGGACCGGTGTGCCGTCCTCTCCCCCATACCTCCCACTGTCACCTGGGACGTCACGTCCAGCTTTCAAACAAAAATCACAAGGCTACTAAAAGGAAAAAACAGTTTGAAGAGACTGAGTGTCAGAACCAGAGTCTGATGTGGCAGGAGCAGAAATGAAGACTCCCTGTGGTGGGCTCACTAGCAGACTGGGCATGGCTGAGGGAAGAATCTCTGAGCTTGAGGATATGACAATAGAAACATCCAACACTGAAAAGCAAAGAGAAAAAAAGACTAGGGGGTGGGTGGGAACAGAACAGAATATCCAAGGACAGGGGCAACTACGAAAGGGAGCACATGTGTAGTGAGAGCCCCAGAGAGAGAGACAGGAGCGGAGGCAATATTTGAAACAATAATGACTGAGAATTTCCCTAAATTAAAGTCAGACACCAAATCACAAATCCAGGAAGCTCAGAGAATACCAAACAGAATAAATACCCGAAAAACTACACTTAAGCATATCACGTTCAAATTTCAGAAAACCAAAGGTGAAGGAAAAAATCTTGAAAGAAGGGAGAAGAAAAAAAAACTCTTACATACATAAAGAAAGGAAGAACATCAGAGAAGAAATAAGTGAAGGTAAAACAAAAACTTTTATTTTTCTTATTCTCAGTTGATCTAGCAGATAGCAGTTTGTTCAAAATAATAATAGCAACAATTTATTCAGTTATTTATCCATAAATGGATACAAATACACACACACACACACACACACACACACACACAGCAAGTCCTCAAATAATATTGTTTCATTCAACATTGTTTCATTATAACATCCATGAGAAAAAAAAATTGATTCCTGGCCAGGGCCACCTTCTGTGTGGAGTTTGCACATGCTCCCCATAACTGCATGGGTTTCCTCTGGGTACTCGCACATCCCAAAGATGTACATGTTGGGTGAACTGGCATGTTTAGACTGTCCCTGTCTGTGTGTGTGTGTGCACGTGTACTGTGATGGAATGGCATCTTGACCAGGGTTGGTTCCTGCTTTGCACCCTGAGCTGCTGGGTGCCTGCAACTCTGAACTGGAAGAAGTGGGTTGGAAAATGAATGAGTGAATACAAATCACTACAAAATAAAAATTTGTAAAGCAGACAATAATCATGCAAATGCATGACAATAAATAATGCAGTATAAAGGGGCTCAGTGAGCTCACCATATTTGTTATTGTTTGTTTTTGAACTGGTGGCAGGAGTTGCTCCTTCCAATTTTCACTTTCTAAACACTTATTCCTTGATTTAACCCACCAGCACTATGATCATCATACTTACTGATTCACCAAAAACTGGTTAAATGACTATCTTACTTGTTTTTAATAATCTCTCTTAAATGTATGTATGGCTCACATTTATGTCAATGTTTAATATTAAAAGTGTTTAGGGAGGGTCTTTATTTAGAAATTTGGTAATGTTTTTGCAATCAGAAATATGCCATAGGAACTTAACTCTTGTTTATATCAATTAGCCTGCGGCAAAATTGGTTTCATTATATGTCATATTGCTTAAAGTTGCAGTTTCCAAGAATCTATTAACAACATTAAGTGAGGACTTACTCCGTGTGTGTATGTTTATGTATAAGGGAAATGAATGAGAGGGAGGAATTAGGATTATTTTGTTATTGTAAAGTACTTGTACTACCCATGAAGTGGTATATTGTTACAAAAGTGGGTTGAATTAGTTGTAAATGTGCATTGCAAACTATGGGGCAACTCTAAAAAAAAGTAAAAAAAATAAAATAAAAAATAAGACGCATAATTGATGTGCTAAGAAAATGGAATCACATAAAATGCTCAGTTAAAACCATAAAAGGCAGAAAAAATGTGGAAGACAAAATAGGAGCAAAGAACAAGGGCAACAAATAGAAAATGGTAACAAATATGGTAGATATTAATCCAACTATATCAATAATCACTTTCAATGTCAATGATCTAAAAACACCAATTAAAAGAGAGAGATTGTCAGAGTGTTTCAAAAAACAAGACCCAAATCTATGTTGTCTAAAAGAACCCATTTTAAAATAAAGATATATATGGCTTAAGAGTAAAGGGATGGAGAGAAATATATCATGCTCCAAGTTATCAAAAGAAAGCAGAAGTAGCTATATTGACTTCAAACAGAGCAGACTTCAAGCAAGGAAAGGGATATCTTTATCTGAGATGAAGAGGGGCATTTCATAGTATTAACTAAGTCAACACTCCAAGACGACATAGTAGTCCTTAATGTGTATGTGTATCAAAATATGTGAGGCAAAAATTGATAGAACTGTAAGGAGAAATACATGAATCCACTAGTAGGAGACTTTAACACCCCTCTATCAGAAATGGATAGATCCAGTAGGCAGAAAATCAATAACTCAATACTACCACCAATCAAGTGGATATAATGGACATCTATAGGCTATTTCACCAAAAAACAACAGAATACACATTCCTACCAAGCTCACATGGAACATTTGCAAAGATAGACTACATTCTAGGTCATAAAACACACCTTAACAAAAGACCACAACCACACAAAGTGCTCTCGGACCACAGTGAAATTAAACTAGAGATCAATAACAGAAAACCACCTGGAAAACATCCCAAAATACATGGAGATTAAACAACACACTTCTGGCCAGACACAGTGGCTCTTGTCTGTAACCTTAGCTCTCTGGGAGGGTGAGGTGGGAGGATCACTTGAGGCCAGGAGTTCAAGACCAGCCTGGGCAACATATTGGGACCACATCTATACAAAAATAAGAAAAATTAGCCAGGCATGGTGGCACACTTGAGCCCAGGAGTTTGCTACTGCAGTGAGTTATGGTCATGCCACTGCACTCCAGCCAGGGAGACAGAGTGAGACCTGTCTCAGAAAGAAAACACACACACACACACACACACACACACACACACACACACACACACACGTTTACTTCTAAATAACACATGGGCCAAAGAAGAAATCTCAAGAAAAATTTTAAAATATTTTGAACTAAATGAAAATAAAAATACAACTTATCAAAATTAGTGGGATGCAGCAAAAGCAGTACTTAGAAGGAAATTTATAGCATTGAATGCATATATAAGAAAAGAGAGGCCAGGTGCGGTGGCTCACGCCTGTAATCCTAGCACTCTGGAAGGCCGAGGCAGGAGGATAGCTCAAGGTCAGCAGTTCGAGACCAGCCTGAGTAAGAGTGAGACCCCATCTCTACTAATAAAAATAAAAAGAAATTAGCCAAACAACTAAAATATATACAAAAAATTAGCCCGGGCATAGTGGCACATGCCTGTAGTCTCAGCTACTGGGGAGGCTGAGGCAGAAGGATCCCTTGAGCCCAGGAGTCTGAGGTTGCTGTGAGCTAGGCTAACGCCACGGCACTCTAGCCCAGGCAACAGAGCGAGACTCTGTCTCCAAAAAAAAAGAAAAGAAAGAAAGAAAGAAAGAAAGAAAAGAGAAAGATCTATTATCTAAGCTTCGGCTTTAGGAAACTAGAAAAAATAAATTAAATCCAAAGTAAACAGAAGAAAAGAAATGAAAAAACAAAAGTAGAACAGAAATCAATGAAATTGGAAAGAGGAAGTCAATAGAGAAAATCAATGAAACCAAAAACTGGTTCTTTGGGAAAAAAAATTATTGTGGTTACGTTAGCATAGAACAGGAGCAGAATGGGTGCAGATCAGGCAACCAAAAGTGAGTGTCTGACACATGCTCAGCAAAACTCCATATCGCTGTCAGAGATGTCAGAGCAATGTTCCCTCCAACACATCTCTGGGCCTGGAGCACCCCCTCTGAGGTCCTCCGCATGTACCTAGATGGGGAGTGCTCTCTTGCCCCACCCAGCTTATACCTGCCATGACCTCATGCAGGACCCTGAGATTTTTAAGGCCTGTTGGGCATCCAACAAACATGTGGCCACATCTCTCATGACCTAGCCCAGCAACCTCCAGGCAATACCAGAGGTTAGTGCCTGGGCCAGTTGCTGCTGCAATCTGGGCAGAGTGTGCAGACCAGAGAGAGCTCAGAGAGTCGGTAACTCCTAGGGCCCGAGCTCCTTCCTGGTTGAGCAAGATGAAGCCAGGAGCCCAGCTGACTCGGCACTGCTGTTGAGTACAGGACAGAACAGGACTAGTGCTGTATTCGGAGGCCAGAATGAGACACTCTGGGTCCTGACAGAGATGACCTAAGCTGAACTCACCCAGTTCCCCACAAAGGGAGACCCTGGACTCAGAAACAGGCAAGCACCGCATGGTGGAAAGAGCCGCCTGAACTGTAAACCAGGAAAGCAGGACTCCAGTTCCGCCTCTGCTATTTCCTGGCTGTGTCATCTTGGACTGGGCAGCACTTCACCTTGGATTTTAAATTCTCGCCACAGAATGACGGTAATCATTCCTACCTGGTGTATGTCCATAAACTCAGTGGGAGAATCAAAGGGTAAATTATGTGTGAAGGGGCACAGTGCGCTCTATTGAGGGATGCCAGTACCAAGCACTGTCACTAACATCATCGTCTCCAAGTCACAGGAGCCTTGGAGATGACCTGTGCACCCTTCACGACTACTGTGACAAATTGCCCTGTCTTTCCTCAAACATTTTTAGTGATGGGGACCGCACTATCTGTGTTAGTGTTGCTGCAACAAATTGCCACAAATGTGGTGGCTTAATGAGAATGTATTATCTCACAGTTCTGAAGGGCAGAGCCCCAAAATGGGTGTAGCTGGACTAAAATCAAGTTGCCGGCAGGGCCACATTCCTTTCTGGTGGCTCCAGGGAGAATCCACTCCCTTACCCTTTCCCAGCTTCTAGAGGCCACCCACAGTCCTTGACTTGCAGCCCCTTCCTTCATCTTCCAAGCCAGCAGCACAGGGGGGACCTTCTCGTTTTGCATCACTCCGAGTCCTTCCTCGTCTGCCCCCCTCCCTCTCCCATGTTTAAGGAGCCCTGTGAGCACATCAGGCTCAGCCAGGCCATGTCGAGTAATTCCACCGTCTGCTGATTAGCAACCCTAACTCCACCTGCATCCTGAAATCCCCTTTGCCAGGTAATGTAACATATTCGGGGATTAAGGTTTCAGAGATTCAGGGATCAAAATGTGGATATTTGGGGGTAAGCCACTATTCTGCATGCCGAGCTGCTTCACGACATTTTCAGCATCTCTGAGGTCAGGAGCCTTGTCGTTAGGCTAAGTTGTGTCTGAAACCCCCTCCTGCCAGCCTCAGCTCTGCTTTCAGGAGTCTCCATGTCTTCTCTGTGTCCCACGTGCTGCCCTGGAATGCTCTGAGGCGGGTATCTCCATATCTTTTCTGTCCAAAAGGAACTTTCTTATATCTTTTCTCTCTCATATCTTTTCTATCCAAAAGGAAATCTTTGTAGCCTCTTCTGGGGTGTCCAATTTGTCAACAATCCCCTTTTTACTGATGTCCCCACATCCTGCAAAAGTTAAGGGGTCCAGAACTGGTCACACTTCCCTGGATATGGTCTGTTTGGAGTCCCTTCATCAGGAATGTGGGAAGAATGGGGAAATGTGAATAATTTTTATCAATCCTTTTGATGAATTCTAAAAAAAAAAAAAAATTATTGTAGTTCAACAGACATCAAGAAATGTGCACAAATGATAGGTGTGTTGTTTGGCGAATTTGTACAGAGTGAACACACCTGTGTTAGCAGCACCCAGATTGGGAAACTGAGCATTACCATCACCCCAAAAGCTCCCCGTGGCCTTCCAGTCATTAAGCTCCCTAAATGAAACCACTGTCCTGGCTTTTAGCAGCACAGTAGTGGGTTGAATGGTGTCCCCAAAAAGGTGTGTCTGTGTCCGAACCCCTGCAACCTGCCAATGTTTCCAATATTTGGAAACAGTCTTTGATCTTGAGATGAGATCATTCTGGGTCATCCGAGTGGGCCCTAAATCCAATAGCAAGTGTTTTCATAGGAGACCGAGAGGAGGAGCCACAAACACAGAGGAGAAAGCCGTGTGACGATGGAAGCAGAGACTGGAGTGATGTGGCCACAAGCCAAGGAAGCCAGGGGCCACCAGACACTGGAAGAGGCAAGGAATGTTCTTCCTCAGAGTCTTAGGAGCGAGTGTAGCCCTGCTGACACCTGGATTTCGTACTTCTGGACCCCAGGACTGTGAGAGAATAAATTTCTGTTGTTTTAAGTCATCAGCTTTGTGAAAATTTGTTGTGGTGGCCCTCAGAAACTCGTAGAAGCATAGATTGTGCCTATTTTCTATTACATTTTATATAAATGGAATTATACAGTACACATTTGTGTGTAGCTTTTTTTACCTAACATATCTCAACTGTGAGATTCATTCACACTGACATGTGCAGTTGAAGTTTGTTACTGTTAATTCTTATCACCGCATAGTAATCCACCATGTGCATGTGCTGCACTGGATTTTAGGAGTTCTTTAAATATTTTGAATATGAATCCTTTGTGGAATAAGTGTGTTGCAGGTATGTACTACTATTCTCAGGTTTGCTTTTCATGCTCTTAATTTAGTAAATTTGATGGTTTTAAAGCCCAAGAATCCATAGCTTATGGAAACTAAGCTCTACAAAAGAAGCCAGATGATACCTTCTCGTGTAACATCCAATGCCACATGCTTTGAATTGTCAGCACCCGAGGGCAGGAGGATTTTGCACTGGCTTAGAGAGGTTTGAAAGAGGATGAAAACCTGGCATCAACCATCAAAGGTAGAGAACATCTGTCATCCATCCCTCCAGTCCAGAAAGTTCTGTGCAGCTACAAAGGCAGCTTTGAATCATCTGTGGGACTGTGTTTGTAAAAATCATAAGGACTCTCGGATTCTAAAGCATCCTTGGAGAAGAGCGTTTGCTTGGCCATACCTGTGAATCGAGTGTTACACCATTCCAGAAATAATGTCAAAGACCTTGGAGGGAACCACCTTTCAGGGACCTGAAGTATGATCTGGTCACCAAGGGAGAATACCTGGATACATTTTTAGTCCAGTAGCTCTATTTGATTCTGTCCCCTGGGATATTAATAACAATGACAACCATAATAATGTAATACCATTGCCCAGTACCTACTATTTTATGCAATGACATTTCCTTTTCTTAAAATTGATTTTTCAATTTCTTTTTTTTTTTTTTAATTTTAATTAAAGCCTACAGAACCCAGTATTCCCAGGCAGTCTCTCACCCAAGTACTAGCCAGGCCTGACCTGCTCAGCTTCTGAGATCAGGGTGTTATGGCCGTAGACTCCTTTTTTTTTTTTTAAAGCCAGTGGGGGTTGTATACCAACTTTAGTGACATTAATGTTAATAAGTTCTGATAACCCACTACCATCAGACCAGCCGACATTTTCTTTTTGTAAAATCATTAACTGCTACCATATTCCAGGGCTGAGCTGAGTGTTTTTAGCAACTAGCTCATAATCCTCACAACATCCAAGATGGAATTATTACTCTCTTCACATGGGGTAGTGGAGGTTCCAGTGGTTAAGTAGCTAGCCCAGAGCTAAATGGCTAACAAGTGGCAGAGAGGGGACTAGAAATTACTTCTTCCTAGCATTCTGGGAGGTCAAAGCAGGAGGATCCCCTGCAGTCAGGAGTTCGAGACCAGCCTGAGCAAGAGCGATACCCTGTCTCGGACCAGCCTGAGCAAGAGCGATACCCTGTCTCTACTAAAAAATAGAAATTAACCGGACAACTAAAAATATATACAAAAAGTTAGCCAGGCATGGTGGTGCATGCCTGTAGTCCCAGGTACTTGGGAGGCTGAGACAGGAGGATTGCTTCAGCCCAGGAGTTTGAGGTTGCTGTGAGCTAGGCTGATGCCACGGCACTCTAGCCCGGGCAATAGAGTGAGACTCTGTCTCAAAAAAAAAAGAAAAGAAAAAAAAAGAAAAGAAAAGGAATTACTTCTGCTGACTCCAGAAAAAGAGTGGGAATAAAAGGTCATTATTTAATATCAGATAATTAAGAGACAGGAATATCCAACTCTGAACATTTGCTCACCACTCCCAGCAAATGCACTGTGAACATCTGCTGTCTCCAGGAACAAAACATTCAGAATGAATAAATTCTGTGTTTTCGTATGTTAGTGGTCAGAAATGAAGGACATTGTCTCTAAACTGTCAGGAGCAGCCCAACCACTACAGTCAACAAAATTTCTATATTTCTAGTATTCTGGTTGTTTGGTTTTTCCTCAAAGGTGCCTCAAATCAGTTTAATCAGGAACAGTAGAGCAGAACTCCTATGGTAACATTGTGCGTGAAAGTCACCTGGAAATCTTCTGACAGTGCCGATTCGGAGCTAGGTCTGGGTGGGGTCTGAGAGTTTGCACTGCTGCTCCCGGGCGGTGTGCCTGCTGCTGGTCTCAGGACCACGTCTGGTTGGCAGGTTGTAGAAAGTTAGCTCAAGAGTCAAAGCTGGCCGCGCCTTACCGAGCATACGGTAAAATCCTTGCATTGGACGTTGGGTCACTGAGCCCAAGAGGATAAAGGGACTTGCCCAAGGTCACACAGGAATTTAGGGCAAAAGTTAGGTCTAGAAGTCATGGCCCCCAGAGCAATCGAAGCATAAAAATATCATTGTCCAACATCACCACCAGAACAACCACCGTCGCCTCTAAGTGACACATTATCTCATTTGATTCCTACCCTCCAAAAATATCAAGATAGGAATTATTATTTTTTCTTATTATTCATAGATGAGAAAACCAAGGCTTACACAAAAACAACTGGCCAAACCAGGATTTGAATGTAAATGTGTCTAACTCCAAAGCCTGTTCTTTCTGCCAGGCACATGCGTTTTACCCCATTTCAGAACATCTGAGACTGGATTGCAGAGGGGTGATCTTCAAAAAGCAGAGGACTCAAGCTGTAGTCAAGTGCAAACTAGCTCTATTTTTTTAAATTAAAAAACAATTAGGTGGCTTTCAAATATTTAAATTTTCTCATATTCAAATTCTGTTTATAGGGCTTGCTAAAAATGGAATTTAAAGAGCTGTAAATTATTCAGTGTCTTATTGCAAAGTAAGGCAATCAAATCGAATATAGACATATGTAACACTTAAAATAGAAACAATTTAACATAAAACATTTAAAACAGAAATACTACTTTCTGACTGTGCTCTGTGATTCCTAGCCACACAGTAATGAAGTCATTTGGGAAAAAAGTATTTTTTCTTTTACTTTTAGAAACTTCTATTCATCCCTTTGCGCAGATTCCCTCTGTGACTCAGTCTCCAGGCCTCCTTTGGGCTGACTTTGATCAGTGATTTCTGGCCCTGCTTTCCCGGGCTATGAAAGGACCTCGGGGGTGTGCGCTGCCCTGGGCCTCCAGGCTGTAAGCTTCCACCCCCCTGCCCCGTTGGCCCAGTGGCCAGCTGGCTCAGTCAGCTTTCCCGTTTTCTTCACAGTGGAGTTTTTTTTTTTTGTTGCTGTTTGTTTTCTGAGACAGAGTCTTGCTCTGTCGCCCAGGTTGGAGTACAGTGGCATCATCATAGCTCACTGCAGCCTCCAACTCCTGAGCTCAAGTGATCCTCTTGCATCAGCCTCCCGAGTAGCTGGGACTACAGGCATGCGCCACCACACCTGGCTAATTTTTCTATTTTTAGTAGAGACAGGGTCTCGCTCTTGCTCAGGCTGGTCTCAAAGTCTTGGCCTCAAGCAATCCTCCCACCTTGGCCTCCCAGAGTTCTACTGTGCCCAGCCCACAGTGGGTTTTGACAGCTTCTTCAAACTGGAGCAGGCATACCCCAGGACAGGGGAAGACTTTCCAAGGGAATACTGTATGTGAAAAGGATAGTTTTAAGGAACTGATGTTCCTGATCTTCAAGTTCCTTGTTAAAACTGCCCTGCCTGAGAAAGAGCCTGTGGGTTGAGCCTCAGGGTTGGTTCCTTCCACTTCTCAGTATCTTTGTCACCAAAGAAAGCCACCTTCTCACCCACATGGCCTCTCACTAAAGCACGTTGCCCCAGGGTATGAAAATTTCTCAGGTGCCAAACAGGCAATCAGACAATTGCAAAACCTTGTAATATCTTATCAAAACTTGTAATATATTAGTGTTGTTCATAGCAAAGCTGTGTTAATTTCAATTATAGTGATAATTCAATCCCAAAGAAAGATCGTTAACAGTCTTTGAAGGATCTCAGGAAATAAGACGTTTTAATTTTCAATTTATATTTGTGTTTTGTCATGAGAGGCATGACAGGGTGGTAAATAAAAGTATTTCAGCATTAAAGTATATTATATTACCATAAATTTATGGGAGAAGGAATGGATATACAGTGAGAAAAAGAATGATACAAAATTTCTGACTTGAAGATGAGCTTGTTCTTATAGTTTTAAAATTTGATTCTTGCAGTATCAAATTATTGTGGTGTTTACACTTCATTGGATATATTTAAAAGAATGATGTAATCTTTTTATTTTTAAATGTTACTATTTGCAATATGCCAGCCCTTGCAGCTATTTTTAATTATGGTAAAAATGTTATATGCCCACTTGAAAAATTGTGCAAGGGTTACCTAGTTTTCCAGAAATCCTTTAAGAGGTTACTCAAGCAAAAACGTTTATTAACACTCTGTTAGAGGAAACAGGTGTTCCAGTCGACGTCCCAGTCTTTCCTGGGTTTGCCGCTTGCGCCCTCTGCCGGTGGGATGAGTTTTTGCTTTTAAGGAGGTGACACTGTCCTTTGTTGTCTCCCTTCCTAACCGTGGTCAAAATCCCCCACTTGGGAGGGCCTGACAAGCCCGAGGCCGCCGTGGGTGCCCGCAGCCCCCAGCCTGCTGCGGATCTGACCGATCCTCTCCCAGCAAGCAGATCACAGAATGACAGGGTCCGAAGGTCTTGCAGCTGGGTGAAGGTGAACGTGCTCTTGGTCGCAGTTCTGAACTTACCCAGTCTTCTTTTACTGATTGATCTAAGGAAGAGTTTCTCAGCCTTGGGAACGTCAGTCGTTCTAGAAGAACAACGATAATCACACTGCTGGAGCCTATGGTGCGTGCTGTGTGCCAGCCCCTGTCTGAACCCGCCCACGTTCCCTCACGCGGGGAGTGAACCTAATTCATGCGCCGAAAGCTCTCATTGGCCCTAGGAGGCAGGAACCATCATTATTCTCATTTTACAGATGAGGAAGCTTAAATTAATTAACATAACAAATCAGGTGTGGAGTCAAGATTTAGAGCCAGGCCCTTCCACTGCAGGTTGTACATTTACCATCATTCTCTACTATTTGTTCCATAAAAATGAGAAAACACAGGCAAAAGGTCAAAACAGCAATCTGTTTCCTGGCCACCCAGGGATGATGAGTGCTTATGTTTTGGAGTGTGCCTCTCTAGTCCTGTGTGTGAGTCGGAGTGTGTGGGTCTCAGTCATTCCGTCCGTTTGCACAAATGGGAACTTCTAGTTCTGTGATCTGCTTTGGACACTTAAAATACGTCCAGTTTCTTCCTGGTCACTTTTCATCTCTATTTTCAGCCGAGATCAGTTTCATGTATCCCCTGGAGCATGAAGCATGCTGAGATAACTGTCTCTTTCTGACATTCAGCTTCTAGTGTTCTCTCTCCTGTGGGCAGCTTGAGGGAACGGGGTGATGGAGACCCCTCCACCCAGGCCCCGCTGGCAGCGTCCCAGGGCTGAAGTGCTTCCCCCAGGAAGACTGCCCCTCCTCTGAGGCAGGGGTGGGGCTGACGGTCAGGAGTCTTCTGTGCTCAGCATCAAGTTCAGATGGTGCGTGGGAGGGAACAGAAGGCAGGTTCCAGATCTTGGCTTATGCTGCTTTATTCTCCGTTTTTGGCGATGTCTGTGCAATCTTTAGCTCTTTGGAGGAGCGAATTCTTACAGGAACATTCTGAATTCTGAAGCCCGAGCTCATCCACCTTTCTGGAGCCAAGGATGCCAGGATGAGCCCTTCTCACACTGGAGCCCTCTGGAGTGTCCCTCTGGGCGCTCTGAGCATTTCCAGGTCTCACTTTGAACCAGAAGTCCTGCGGTGCGGTGGCCCCACCAGACAGCTCCTTTTAGGGAATGCCCTGCCCGGAGCATCCAGGATGGTACAGCACCCTGGGGCTAGCAAGGGGTGGGTGCTGTGCCAGCCTGAGGTCCTGGGGATGAGAGAGCCCCGTGGAGTGGTCCCCAGAGAGGAGCTGTGAACTTCTGTGCAGGCCACAGTTTGCAGGGACCCTGTAGGGAGGCGGCTGTGGATACCCTTTGAGAGACTAAATATACAAATGGACAATGACCTGACCATGTATAAAGACTGAACTCTGACCCACAATCTGCAGTCACCAGCCCAGGAAGCCAACCCATCATCTTCAGTATCCAGCCTGGGAAGCCCAAGAAAACCAATAATAGCACCCCTGTCACAATCAGCCCCAAGTGGACTCCCCAGGCCCTGCCTCCACCCCGGGGCAGCCTGATGTCACCACTCTTCCTCCCTGAATCTCTCCCACCCCTTGTCCCGCCCTTGGTCTCTGCCATATCCAGTGCTGGTGGCCGACTCCCTTGCCAGAGCAAGCTCTGCACAAATGATAGCCTTTGCTTTTCTCATTTGGGTGGTCTTCGCTTGCATCCAGCCCTTCCTTCTGTGGGAATATTACATTTTACATACTTAACATGGTCTCAGGTTAATAAATAGCCTACTCTTCCTTTCAAACAATACAATCATTTTGCAAGCCTTTGCTCTCAAATGTTATTTGTATTTTAGTTCTATTTTTTAACTCCATAAGTGATATAGTTTGGATGTTTGACCTCTCCAAATCTCATGTTGAAATCTGATCCCCAGCTTTGGAGGTGGGGCCTGGTGGGAGGTGTTTGGCTCCCCCATGAATGGCCAGGTGCCACCAGCATGGTAATGAGTGAGCTCTTGCCCTGTCAGTTTCCATCAGAGTTCCCCCAAGAACTGGTTGTCAAAAAGAGCCTGGCACCCACCTCTCTCCTCTCTCTCTTGCCTCCTCTCTCATCGTGTGATCTCTGCACACACCAGACCCCTTTGCCTTCCAGCATGAGTGGAGCAGCCTGAGGCCTTCGCCAGAAGCAGATGCCAGAGCCACGCTTCTTGCACAGCCTGCAGAACCAGGAGCCAAATAAACTTCTTTTCTGGATAAATTACCCAGCCTCAGGTGTTACTTTATGACAACACAAAACGGATGAAGACAAGTTTGTAATATTATTATTATTTGTAACTGTCAAGGTCTGTTTGGCTACACCCACATGGTCACTGCTTTCTGTGCCTCCCAGTCCTTCCTGCATCTCAGACCTGTCTGGATCATTTTCATTCTCCCTGAAGCATGTCCATTAGATGGGCCCTATCAGCGAGGGATGCTGGGGATTTCATTTGTTGGAAAATGTCTCCATTCTTGAAAAAGAGTTTCCCAAGCATATAATTCTAGCTTGGCCATTATTTTCTTTGAGCACTTTGGAATTATTAATATGCTTTTCCTGGCTTCCACTGTTGCTGCTGAGGACTCTGCTTCAGGATAATTGGTGTTTTTTGTACATAATCTGTCTCCCCCCACCATTCCACTGTTCTGAAATCTTTTCCTTATTTTCTGTATTGGGCAGTTTCCTTGTGCTGTATGTAGATATGAATTTCTTTTTCTTATCATATCATGCTTAGGAGATATTGTGCTTCTTCAGAGTGAGGACTCACACTTCATCAATTCTGAAAGATTATTGGCATTCATCTCTCCAAATATTATCTCTCCCCTGTTGTTAATTTCCTTCAGAGAGCTCCATTTAGGCTTATATTAGACGTTTTTATTCTATTTTATATTTTATATCTTTTTCATATTGTATATCTCCTTATCTCTTTATCTGCCTCTGTGTAACTTCTTAAATTCTTTGTATTATCTATTGCTACATAACAAATTAGCCCCCCCAACACCTAGCATCTTAAATCATCAAACATTTATTATCTCACACAGTTTCCAAGGGTCAGAAATCTGGGTGTAGCTTAGCTGGTTGGTTCTGGTTCATGGTCTGTCATGAGAATATAGCTAAAATGTTAGCTGGGGCTGCAGTCATCTGAAAGCTTGACTGGGGTTTACTCACATGGCTCTTGGCAGGGGGCTTCATTTTCTCATCCAGTGGAACTTTCTATAGGACTTCATAAATGTTCTCACTGCACGGCAGCTGGCTCTTGCCAGAGTGAGCAATCCAGGAGTGAGCAAGCAGGTCATACTTTTTATGACCCAGTCTCCAGCTCACACATCACCACTTCTGCTTGTTGTTACATACGAGTCATTAAGTCCAGCCCACACCCAGGACAAAGAGAATTAGGCTCCACCTTTCAAAGGAAGTGCCAAAGAATTTGTGAACATATTGTGAACCACCACAATATTCCATTTTATTAATTCATTTTTTCAGCTATCTAATCTACTGGTTAACATATCAATTATGTTTCTTATTTCAAATATTAAACCTTTCATTGCTAGAATATTTTAGTTATTTAAAATATACTTGGTCATTTTTATTATCTCTTATTCTGTGGTCAGTTTTTTGGTCCCCTCTTTAAACAATATACATTAAACATATCCACAGTGCATTCTGTATCTGATAATCTCCTCATCTGGAGACTATGGGTCTGAATCCACTGTCTACTATTTTTGCTGTTTCTTACTCACAAAACTTCTTTATTTTCTTTTAAAATTTATTTTGAGTAAATTTTGACTACAACTTTATTTATTTATTTATTTTTAAGACAGAGTCTCACTCTGTTGCGCAGGCTAGAGTGCCGTGGCATCTGCCTAGTGCACAGCAACCTTGAACTCCTGGGCTTAAGCGATCCTCCTGCCTCAGCCTCCCCAGTAGCTGGGACTACAGGCATGCACCACCACGCCCGACCCTTGACTGCGACTTTATATGTGGGGAAACTAAAAGGCCTGTTGTGAGGGTGTATTTCTTTCAGAGAGAATTTACCTCAACTTCTGTCAGTGAGCTGTGAGGCCTATTAACCTCAAAAACTGTCATTTCTTTGCCTGGGGGTTTTGGACCATGCAGATGCAGTGAATTCAGACCTGAAACCCATGTTTCATAATATTAAATACCATGAACCCTTTAAGCAGATTTAACATTAACATTTCGGCCATGTTTAATACAAAGAAAGAAAGTAAGAATCCATCTCCATCCCATCTTCTTCTTCATTCCTCACAGGTAACTACTACCCTAGAGTTGGTATCTATAATTGTTATCTACATTGTAATATGGATCCATATTAAGTACGCTATTTATTAACGTATAGTATAGTTTTGTGTGTAAAATTTTTATGCAATTTGCTGTTTTTGTATACATCCTTCTACTGATGGACAAGTAGAGATTTTTTTAAAAAAACAAAAACAACTATTAACAAACAACACTGAAGTGGATATCCAGGCCTCATAGCTGTGGCTGAATTCATAGGCCTTCTGAAAGTGGGTTAACAATTCAAGTGTGACAGAAACGACCACCAGAGAGACCATCACTGAAGTCCCTTCAAGTGTGGCAGAGAGAAAAGAGAAGCTGCAGGCAGGCAGCGGGGAGACACACATACAAAAGACACCGGTCCTCCTCAGGGTGGAGAGCCCGCTTCTGGGGCTACAGAGACCCCCTCCAGGGGAGGGCCGGGTGAGTCGGGGGGAGGGAAGAAGCGGACATGGCCTTGCGGAGTCGTGCGTTAGGGTGGGCGGGGCGCGGAGTCGGTGCCGAGTCCCTCGCGTCACCCTGAGGCTTGACGGCGCCTGCCCTAGTTCACTGGAAAGACCTCTCTGCGGCAATTGCATGTGTATACTCCCATGGAGGGGAAAAAGGAGCTGAGCTTTCCATCGCTTTAGAAGGACAGCAGAGCTTGCACGAAGCCTAATTTCTCATTTTTGACTTTAATTCCACCTAATCCGAAATTCCCCTAAATTGAGGGGGAAAAAGAAACCGACTTTGACCCCGACGTGACTTGAACACGCAACCTTCTGATCTGGAGTCAGACGCGCTACCATTGCGCCACGAGGTCACTGCAAGTCGGAGACGCTGACTTGTTAAAGACCTCACTGTGCCGGCACGATCTCCCGGTTCGGGAAGCGGGGATGGAAGACGCTCTCGCTCCCGGGCTCCAGCGCAAATTTCAAAGGGGAAGGAGCTCGAAAGTCTCGCTTTTTGGGTGTTGGGAAGCGGACGCCTCTGGGGCATCCCAGCCTGAACTGCAGAGCCGGCGCCCGGCGGCAGAAACCC
This sequence comes from Lemur catta, assembly GCF_020740605.2. NCBI lineage: Eukaryota > Metazoa > Chordata > Mammalia > Primates > Lemuridae > Lemur > Lemur catta. The sequence goes on from NC_059142.1 coordinate 2,213,828, forward strand.
GGGCTCCGCCTCCTCTGTGTCGCGGTGTGACTGGGCGAGGGGACGCCCGGGAGGACCAGGGGCTGCCCTGGGGACGCGGAGACCCCTGGGCTGAGGGACTTTGAGAGGGAGCGGGGGACATGCGGGCGGGGGGACGCTGGGGCCCGGCCGCAGGCGGCGGGTCCATTCGCGGTGGCGACTCGCGCGTCCCCAGCCCCTCCTCGAAAAATGGCGGCGGCCCCTGTGGGCGGGGGCGGGGACGGGGACGTGCGGACACCGCGACGCGGGGACCCTGCTCCCCTCCGGGAACGAACGGGACGCCGGACGCGGGAGGGCGGCGCCCACAGCCCGCGACGGCTCGATTCGCAAACTTGAAGCCATTTAATTTTTTCAACGATAAAAGTAAACATTTCTTTGAGGAAAGTCAAAAACAGTACATGGAAGAAAAGTAGAATCATTGACAATCCCACCCTCCAGAGATAATCACTGCTTGCATTTTGACGCGGGGATGAATCCTTCCAGATTTTTACTGGCTGCATATATATCCCAAGTGTATTTTTGAATTTTCCATTGACAAACTGTACGATACAGAAAGGTATGGGTGCATCTGGCATCCAGGCCAAGAAAGAGAGCATTCACAGCCCCCTTGCAGTAATTTCAGGGTCATTTTTGAGAAGGAATTATGTTGTATATAACATTTTATTAATTTTTTCACTTGTTACATTGCCCGTGTCCTTGAGTTAATGTTTTAAAGGTTCATTGTTCACTTTGTGGGAGTCTTAAGTCCCTACTTTGCACAGTACTTTTTTCATCCTATTAAGTAAAAAAAAACTATTAAATGAGTAAACCCTTAAGTTAATAAACCACTGTGTAAGAAAAATAAACTGTCCCGGTCTGTTTAAGAACATGGAGGCTCGGTCTTAATTCAATAAATGACACACTCACAGGGTCTGATGCCTTTTAGAAAAGGAAAGATCTAGAATGGGCCCCAGTCTTTAGAGACACTGTGTTTGGCACTCCCGGTGAAGCTTGTGGGTGGAGATGTGATGGCCACTAGATGCCAGAGCTTCCCAGGGCTCCCCAAACTGCCTCTGACAGATGAAGCAGGAAAGGAGGTGTCTTGGCAATTTTTGGGTTTGTGGCCAGTTGTGAGAATTGCAAGAATTTGGGATTATTAATAACTGTGGGTCCTGAGGTGGCTGTCCCTAAGTGGTCAGAAAAGCAAGGACCAGAAGGCTCTGTCTCTGTCCTCAGGAGTAAAGAGTCAGCCCAGCCCAAGGTATGATTACTAATGTCACCTCCTGACAGCCTTAGACGGCCCAGGGTGAATGGGGCCCCAGTGGGGGGGAAGGATTCAGGGAGCTTGGGCAGTGTGCTGGCTTCACGTTCAGGCTGATGACTCTTAGACGTCCTCCCTTCTCCCTTTCAAAGCCCTCCAGCATCAGCCACACAAGGGAAGTCACTGTGAGGAAGAGCCAGTGCCTCTCCCACAGAACTCAAGAGTCCAGAATGTACTGGAAGGCATGCCCACACCCCAGGAAAGACCAGTGCCACTCTTTTCAGAACCTGCTCTCATTTGTGGATACACCTGTGATGTCCTGGCCCCAAGTCTCCTGGGATGGGGAACCAAAAACTATCTTGTGTTCTATGATGTGGGTATGTCATTAAACTACAGTATGGCACTGTGAGCAAATGAAGGGCTTAGATCAAATGGCTTGCAAAATGCGGCTAAGGGGTCCCTTTGAAGACTAGGATCCTGCTTAGAGGGGAGTGAGGCAGGCATGTAGTTGGTGCAGGATGGAGTCCTGTCTTATTTAAAATTTTGATACTTAGCTTATTAGGGACTTTTGCTTTAATTTCTATTTTTACAAATATTGTTTTATTTTTAATTTGTCTTGATTGCTGAGTTTTGACTACCCCTTGAATTCTGCAACTGGGAGAGGGCCTCAGGCACCTTCCTTTCCTCCAGGCCTTGCTGCAGTTCTGCTGCTGCTCAGAAATTGCGCTTCCTTATTTTAGAATTTGTGTATGGAAACATTAAACCTTACTAAAAAGAAAAAAAACAAACTTCTGTAGATTATAGAAATTTTCTAAATTAAAAATAGCCAATGTCCAATTAAATACAAACTAAGATGATAGTTACCAATAATGGCAAGGGTATGGGGAAACAGATAGATATTCTCATGCAAGACCAGAAAAGCATGTGTAAATTGGTCCTTGCTTTTTGAATTGTAATGTGACAAATGTTTTCTGAGTGCTTTTGTCAAAACATTTCCTCTTCTAGAGAATATGTACTAAAGGAACAGTTAAGGATGAAGGCAAAGATGAACCCTCCAAGATTGTCTCATCAAAACCTTGTGTGTAATATTGAAAGCCCCGGCCATTTGACTGTTCGTTGTACAAGTTCAGTCTAGACTTCCAGGGCAGTGAGGCAGGGGAGCTGACCTTGGCGCTTGCTTGCCTGCATGAGCAAATGTGCAGGGCTCCTGGGAAAAAGGGCTGCGGTGGCGAGAAGTCGGAGGCGGCGGAGGGATGCAGGATCACAGCCTGGAATCACCATGCGTGGGCTGCCCCACCAGGGACGGAAACACGCACAGTTTGGCTTCTCAGTCTTTGCTTAGTTTAGTATCATCTCATACCTAGGTAATTGCTGTATTTGTTCGTCAAGAAAAAGTCTTTACTCAGCTCTTACTTTCTAAAAACGTTCCAACTCCCCAAAGCCCATGGAAGGTGCCATGTATCTTTCAGATTGACACATTCCTTATCTGACAAATTCCAACCAGAGACCTGAAAGCTGAACCTTGCGAGGAAACAAAGCACGCAGCCACGTGGAGTGGGTGAGGGTGTGGGGACAGCCATACTACTGCAGGCTGAGTTCTTTGGAAGCATCTGCTGAGACAGTGAGTATATTTGGGGAGTAACTCATGTGAGGGGACATGGGCGGTGGCTAAGTGGGCAGCAGGCTGGGATGCAGTCCTGGCCCAGTCTCTGCAGCTGGTGGGGAGCTCCATTAGAGGAATACCATGTCCCATGGAAATGGCTCACCTCGTGCCACCACCCTGCTCAGTCTCGGGCCAGGGCCACTCTGGAAGGATGCGATGTTGGCCTGAAAGCTGAGGCAGGCAAAGGGTAGCTGGACTGGAGGCTGACCACTAACTGCCCTGCTGTGGCTGGACAGCAAGTTCTCCCTTGGAGGAGGATCTGAGGGAGGCACAGTGGGGTCTGCCACAGTGTGCAACATACAGCTCATGGCAGGGTTCTCACCTCTGTGTTTTTTACCTGTTCCCTGATGTCCTGCTTCAGGCACGAATCTCAACTATGAGTGAGCTGAACCGACAGAGAACTCCAGATTCCTGGGAGCAAAGTCTCTGGAGCAGTGTCTCCCACTGTCCCCGCTAAACTCCTTTCTGACTGATATTTAGCCCAAAGGAAATAAAAGGAACTCCTGTTTCACACTGTGACAGAAAACCTTTCTTCTAAGTCTCAACACCACTAATTACTCCACTCTTCAGAAGGAAAAATACTGCTGAAACTGGCGGAATGTTCAAGATTTCCGTCAGAAACGCTCCCTGGGAGTCACTGCTTCATCTGGAGGCCTTGGCAGAGGGCAGGTCTCCGCCAAGCTGGTTACAGGTTATTGGGGGGAAAAAGCCACTCAGAAGGCTGTGACAGGGAGGTCCAGGTAGAGTCTGGCTGCTATACATAGGATTAAAAAATGCAGATTTAGGAAGTTTGTGAACTTTAGGCATTTAGATTTTCGTGATGATTTTGATGCCAGGTTTTCATTCATTTCATGCATTGTGCCTCAAAACCCTCAAATAGGTAGGAAACCCTTTCTTAAAATGGGAAAATCCAAAAGGATTAATAAATGGAGACAGTTGTTCCATTGTCCCTCTCTGTCCTTCTCTCTTCTAAGGCTTCTGCAACCTGTTTTTCTGAGGATGTGGTTCAGGTTAAACCCACATAAATTTGGCTACATAGTTGGGCCTGAAAGTCTTTCAACCGTCTATCTGCTGAGAAGACTGCCACATGTGTTCAGTGGTCCAAGGAGACTGGAACAGTTTGGATGCTCGCTACAGTGGAGAAATGGAATATTGGAAGTGGAAAGTTCTATGTCTGTTGGGGTAACAGCTGTGGGTGCAGCTGTCAAAGGACAAGGGTCCTGTCCAGCCAGTCCCTGTGTCAGTAAATGTGATCTTTTCAGTTTATCTTTACCCCCTGTGACAATGTTGGCTGAATATGTCTCTGGAGATGTTTTTCCGCCTAGAGATCTGGACTCGTACTTTGCTGAACCCAGGGGCCATGCTTGCTTCCTAATGCTCACACAGCGCAGATGGTGAGCATGGCGTGGCGAGGGGGCTGTGTACAGAGAGGCTCAATGGCAGACAGCTCTGTAATTCCGTCAGCAGCAAGATGAGTATGATGCTGAGTTTTTCTGGGCCAAAACAACTGTCTTCCAATCTGGTGTATGATGTCAACAGTAAAGGGGGGAGCCTTGTCCTTATTGTTAATCAGAATTTAATTATGGGCTTAAACTGTCTTCAGCAATATAGGTAAGGAAGATCTACGGGCAGATGCACTCTACCACGAGAGAGGTAGCAGGTATGCCAGAGTGGCTGGGTGTCAGGAGAACAGGGGTTGGAGTCCTATCCTTGTTACCTACTAGTTTTGTGACTTTGGACAGGTCATCCAACTTTTCTTTGCCATAGTTTCCTCAACTCTAAAATGTTTGCAGTATAACCTATCTCAGGCCGGGCGCGGTGGCTCATGCCTGTAATCCTAGCACTCTGGGAGGCCATGGTGGAAGGGTCACTTGAGGCCAGGAGTTGGAGACCAGCCTGAGCAAGAAGGAGACTCTGTCTCCACAAAAAATAGAAAAAATAGCTGGGCATGGTGACGCACACCTATAGTCCCAGCTATTCAGGAGACTGAGGCAGGAGGATGGCTTGAGCCCAGGCGGTTGCATTAAGCTATGACGATGCTACTGCACTCTAGCCAGGGTGACAGAGTGAGAATCTGTCTCAGAAAAAAAACAAAAACAAAAAACCAAAAAACCCAATAAAACCTATGTCAAAGGGGTGTTGTAAGGATTAAGGAAATGAAGGTGTGGAAATGGGTTCCAGAGAGAATGACTGTGGTTTCTTAACATTTAGTGTGACTACTAGGCTTTTACAAATGTCTTAGTCTGTTTTCTGCTGCCTAATAGCATATCTGAGACTGGGTAATTTATAAAGAAAAGAAGTTTCTTTAGCTCACGGTTCCAGAAGCTGGGACGTCAATGAGCCTGGCACCAGCGTCTGGTGAGGGCCTTCTTGCTGTGTCATGACATGGTGGAAGGCATCACATGGTGGGATCATCTCAGATCTCGCTTCCTCTCCTTATAAAGAGGATCCCCCCTCATGACTTATCCTCATCATCTCCTAAAGGCCCCCTTCCAATCAACATATGAATTTGAGGATTAAGTTTCAAAACATGAAATCTGGGGGACACATTCAAACCACAGCCACAGACATGTCAGATTTTAAGACTTCAGGGGGTACAGAGCTGACCAGTGCTATAGGGGTAAGGTATATAATTTAACCTAATTCTAGCTTCTCACCAAGCATGAGTAGTAACTAAGTTTGCTGTTAATACAGTGGAGTCACATAAGCCAGAAGACAAACATGGTGTTTGTGGGCCTCCTTTTCTAAATTATTTTCTTGTCTTGTTGGTTTTCGTTTTCCCTTTCTCATTTCTCCTCTCTGTAATACATATTGTTGCTCTCTGATTAGGCCATACAGAGTCCAACCAACACTCTAATTACATGCCCAGAACAGCCAGATTGTGTGAACGTGTGATACTTTGTGGATGTGTAAATTGGAGAATCTTCACCAAAAAATGATTCACAAACATACTCTGAGTGGTCTGGGAACTCAGATCTTTGTTATTTTATCAATTACTTTTTACTGAGGACCTAGTATGTCCCTTGCATTGTATTTTATATACATTATTTCATTTAATCTTCACAACCAATCTATTCTTGAATTCTCTCATTGTGCAATTTCACCTCCTTTAATGGTTTTTATTCTGTCTGCTCTGTTCTTTTTTATATGGAATAAATTCCTCTGAAGAGGCTTTAGTTCTCCCCAGCTCCCACCCCACCCCCAAGAGATCTTCTGCTTTGGGCTTCCATTCACATTTTGACAATACTGTAAGGATTCTTGTACCTTGCCGGAGATGTTTTTGAACATGTTTAAATCTGTTTTTCAGTCAATTGATATGTTCTTTTCTTATAGGGAAGTGTTCCTAGGAATAAAGTAGCATTGACTGTAGGATCCCAAAACACTTCAAGACATTCTGCTCAGGATTTAGGCCCCATATCTCTCAAGAGAACCATTAACAAATCCAGGGTTGTTTAAGGGAAAAAGCTGCATTTTCCACACCTTTGGGGGTGTGGCGTCCCTCTATGTCTTAGTTTGAGGCTCTGATGTTTCTTACCATGAGGTCAAAAAGAGCCTCTCTGCGCCTGTGCTATCTTTAGACGCTCCTGTTCTAGGACCTAGTTCCTCGTTCTCAGTTCCTGTATCCCCAGTTCCGCTTCTTTGATGACTGTGTCTAGAGCTTCCATGAGTTTCAGACTAAATTTGTTCCAGAGCTCTAGAGCTGTCCAGCTGGACAGTGGCCTCCCCTGAGGCCGTTTGTCCCTGAGCTGGAGGCGCCGTCCACCCCTCTCACACAGCACGTGGGCTCCCCGAGGCCACCACCCCTCCGCGCTACCTGGACCCGGGGCGACACGGACGCGGGGAGTTGGCGGGCGGGAAGCCTAGGCCGCACTCAGAGGCGGGGCCTGGGACCCTGGAGCGGGACTGCGACGCAGGACAGGGGCGCGCCCCTCCCCAGCCCGGCGCGGCGTCGGGAAGGAGGCGCAGGGCAGGAGGAGCCGGCGCCGCGGCGCCCCCAAGCGGCCGGACCCTGCCCCGCGTCCGCTCTCGGAGGCCGCTCCGTCCCCGCCCGGGCGACCCTGGCTGGGGCTCCGCGCGCGTCCCGGGGGCGCCTGTCCCGTCGTGTCGGGCGCCATCTTACTGCTTTCCCCAAGGCGACCGTCCTTCCCCTGCAGCTCCATTCTCCACTGGCCCACATCCTCTGCCCTGTGTAGGGCCAGGACATGTACTACATTTTACAGGGACATGCTGGGGACCGCGAACAACGACTTGCCCAGGACCACCTCGCCAGCTGGAAAAAATAAGAACTGTCCCAAATCCGCTGCGCTGTCTCCGGGGGAAGATGCCTGCAAGAGGCCGGGGCCCAGAGATGACCTGAGCTCGTGAACCCAAGCAGGAGAAGCGGGCAGAAAATCTCCGGGTGGGTGGGGACCCTGGCTCCTTCTAGAGCCTCTGCCTCCGCCCCCTCGAAGCCTCGCCCAGGGCGTGCGGCCAGGGATTTTATGGTGACCCTAATAACCCTAACTGCTGTCCCCACCACGCTTCACTCGCAAAGAGGACCAATAGTGACGTTCTAGATTAGAAGTTCAGATGTGAACAAGAACATGGGGAAACTGAGCCCCAAGGTGAGAAGCAGATGCTAGAGAGGGGTGGTCTGGGGGGGTCCTGGACACAGAGATGTGTCTCAGTGGTGAAGGCTGGTTGGGGAAGATAAAAATGCCCACAATTTTTAAAAAGTACTGTGTATTTTAACATAGAATTTATATGGTGATTTGGAACAATAAATATCACATGGTAGAAATTTAGCACAAACTGAATACAGTAACAAAAGGAAACATATTATCAAGATCTTTACAATAAATTATAGTGTACAGTTCCATCATAGCAAGTTTGTATACAAAACCATTAATGGGAACACTGAAAGAAATCTGTCCTGTAAGTCTTTAGTCTTTATTTAACAAAGTGTATACAATATTAGTATCAAAAGCCTTAAAAGCACAAGTTCTTTTTAAAAAAGCTATGTTATAATGAGATGTATACAGATAAAACTCACATACTGTACAAAAATAGCTAATGTTTAGATAAAATTCACATACCATACAAAAATAGCTGTTATATTGACACATAATTCATATACCATATAATTCGGTGGCTTTTAATATATTCGCAGAACTGTGTAAGCATCACCAAAATCAATTGTAGAATACTTTCATCACCCCACAAAGAAACTCCTTAGCTGTTACCTCCCAATTCCCTTGTAATAGAGTTCTCCAGAGAAATAGAGCCAATAAAATATATATTATTATATATTGGCTCATGCAATTGTGGAAATAGGTGAATCCCAGGATCTGCAAAGTCAGTCAGCAAGCTGGAGACCAAGCAGAACTGATGATTTAATTCTAATCAAAGTCTGAAGGACTGAGAACTTGAAGAGCCAGTGGTGTAATTTTCATCTAAAGGCCAGTAGGCTCAAGACCCAGGAAAGAACCAAGATTTCAGTTCAAGTCCAAAGGCAGAAGAATTCTCTCTTACTCAAGGGAGGGTTAGGCTTTTTGTCCTATCCAGGCCTTCAACTGATTAGATGAGGCCCACCCACAGTAGGGAGGGCAATCTGCTTTACTCAGTTTACTGATTTAAATGTTAATCTCTGCCCCAAACACCAAGAATAATGTTTGACCAAATATTTGGGAAGCTTGTGGTTCAGTCAAGTTGACATTAAAATTAACCATCATGTCCCCAGTCTTCCACAGTCCAGGCAACCATTAGTCTACTTTCTGCTTAATAGATTTGTCTATTGTGAGTATTTTGTGTAAATGAAATTATACAATATGTGGTCCTTTGTGCCTGGCTTCTTTTACTTAGCATGATATTTTCAAGGTTCATCCATGTTGTTAGTATGTATCATTTTATTACCAAATAATATTCCATTGTGTAATACTATAATTTATTTTTCCTTTCATCAGTGGTGGATATTGGAGTTGCCTCCACTTTCTGGCTGTTGTGAATAATGCTGCTATGAACATTTGTATATGTTTTCATTCTCTTGAGTATATATATATACCTAATGCGGAACCAGTGGGTCTTATGGTCGCTCTATGTTTAGCTTTCTGCAGAACCACCAGACTATTTTCCAAAGTGGTTGCACAATTTTACATTCCCACCAGCAGCGTATGACAGTTCCAGTTCTCCACATCCTTGCTTGTCACTGTCTGTCTTTTTTATGGGTATGAAATGGTACCTTATTGTGGTTTTTTTTTTTTTTTTTTTCTGAGACAGAGTCTCACTCTGTTGCCCGGGCTAGAGTGCCGTTGCATCAGACTAGCTCACAGCAACCTCAGACTCCTGGGCTCGAGCAATCCTCCTGCCTCAGCCTCCCGAGTAGCTGGGACTACAGGCATGTACCACCATGCCCGGCTAATTTTTTCTGTATATATATATATGTATATATATATATTTTTAGCTGTCCGTATAATTTCTTTTCTATTTTTAGTAGAGACAGGGTCTCACTCTTGCTCAGGCTGGTCTCAAACTTCTGAGTTCAAACAATCCGCCCACCTCAGCCTCCCAGAGTGCTAGGATTACAGGCGTGAGCCACCGCACCCGGCCTGAAATGGTACCTTACTGTGGTTTCGAAATGCATTTCCTTGATGACTAATGAAGGTGAGGAGTTTTTCATGTGCTTCTTGGCCATTTGTGTATCTTTGGAGAAGTCTATTCAGATCCTTTGCCCATTTTTAATTGGGTTATTTGTCTTTTTATTATTGAGTTGTCAATATAACAATGAGTTTTCATATCATGTGTATAAATTATTATTTTACATACCAAAAGAAAATCAAAATAAGGCCAAAAGTGTAGTTTTTTTAAAAAGTGAGAGTTATTTATAAGGGCTGGAAAAATGTATTGTCCCAAGTAAGAAGCAATATAAAGCATTTTATATACAGTTTTAAAAGAAGTTCCATTCAATCCCATACAACCAAATACCTTGGTTGCCATATACCATAAGATAAACCAGTACTAAGGGAGCTAAGCTGTCTTTCTGCAAAAATAACAGGAAAAACAGATCTATCAATAAGAAACATTGCTAATAAACATAATTATAGACCTCCCCAAAATGACCTGAATGACTCTTTCCTGGAAGGAATGGGCTGCCACTGGATGTGAACAGGTGCTCACACCAAGGCCGCTCAGTTCTGCCCAGGCCTGTGGGTTCAAGGCACAAAGGCAGGAAGGTAGAACTTACAGCTTCAGTTAACCCTGCTCCGGGATGGCCCTTCTACATTCGATAACTGAATCCTCACAAGCACCCCATGAAGAAAGAATTATGAGCCCTGCTGAACAGAAGCACAAACATATATATTGAGAGGGATTCAGTGACTGGGATTTTCGTTCCTACTGGTGACAAAGACTGTAGGGGCCTGTCCATCATCCATTTTGGAGCAGAGATAGAGGAATATCTGCCAAAGTGCATGAGACTTTTTTTTAGAATATAAACTGTAGTTGTGAAGTGGCTGCGCAGCCAGGGACAGCAGGACAATGGCACAACCTACTTCTTCACTTCCAGTTTGAAATGGTCTCTTCTTCCTGCAGATGTCAAAGGCCCGGAAAAGAACTTCTCTTGAATAATGCCCTGACCCTCAATTAGAGTACGAGGTGAGCTGAGCAAAACCAGATGTGGCATGCCAGGAACGACTGGCCGGGAACGACTACCCTTCTCTCCACCAAGGGCTGCCGTACGTAACCCCTGGTTGCATTACCCTAACCCTTTTGAACATTCATTTATCAATAAACAAGACTTGTTTTCTGTCACCTAAATGGAAAAGATGTCAAAATTTGTACTTGCATATTTCAGTCATTAAAGAATGATTAAAAGATGATCTCATTAAGATAGTCTTTAGTACAGTGATCTTAAATAAAATAAATTTTAAATCATTTCCTTATTATTTAATATACAGTGATGATAAGATGACTTTTTAAATTCCTAAAGAGGAATCTAAAGGAGTTTTCCTTTTGTTTTTTATGTTTTATTTTTATTTTTATTTTTTTTGAGACAGAGCTTCACTCCGTCACCCTGGGTAGAGTGCAGTGGCGTCATTATAGCTCACTGCAGCCTCAAATGCCTGGGCTCAAGCAATCCTCCTGCCTCAGCCTCCCAGGTAGCTGGGACTACAGGCGTGCCATGACACCTGGCTAATTTTTCTACTTTTTTAGTAGAGACAGGGTCTTGCTCTTGCTCAGGCTGGTCTCGAACTCCTGAGCTCAAGCGATCCTCCTGCCTCAGCCTCCCAGAGTGCCAGGATTACAGGCATGAGCCACCTCGCCCAGCCTAAAGGAGTTTTCCTAACACCAAACAGTTGTCAAAACACTGAGCTAAGGAGGTAGGTTTCATTGTTACTTTACAGAGGAGGAAAATGAGGCTCTGAAAGGTTAACACCCAATATCAAAGAGTCTCGATTCAAACCCAGGTGTGTGAGATTCCTAAATCCGTGCTCTCTACCATCTGTGCTAATAAGTGTCTGTGCTAGTGGCTTAGAACAATAACCGTTCTATTTCCCAAATTTGGGGATTAGGAATTTGGTCAGTGCTCAGCTGCGTGAGCACTTATGCCACATGATACTGACTAAGGACATTCGGGGACAGTGACAGGCTTACAGGCAGCTCTGGAGGCTTCACTCATACATCAGGCCCTTTGCTGGGTCTTACTGGTAGGCTGGGCTCAGTGGGGACTGTCAATCAGAACACGTGTGTGTGTCCTCTATGGCAAGGTGGTCTCAGAGTAGTTGGACTTTACACAAGATAGGTCCGGGATCCTAGAGTGGTCCAAGAGTTAAGAAAGGGAAACTGTTTCTTGAGGCCTCATGACTGGAAACTGGCACGGTTTATTCTATTGGTCCATTTATTCTATTGGTCAAAGCAGACACACACTGCCCGTGCTAAGGGGCAGAATCATAGACTGCCCACCTCTCAGTGGGAGACATGAAAAAATCTGTGGCCATTTTTAATCTGCCACGCCACTTTATGGCCACAAATTATTTACATTCTTTCCACATGCAAGATATACACACCCTCTCCCGAGGCAGTGAAAATTCTCATCCCATTACGGCCCCAGGCTTGGCTATCAGCGCCCGAGCTTCGGAGTATCATCATGTAAATTAGGTCTTGGTGCAGAAGAAGCTCCTCAAGACATTTCCTTGAGAATGGCTCTTGAAATCTTGAAGAGCTGAGAATTAAAGAGACCCAAAATGTAAGAGGGGAACAGACAGGACTGCTGCAGGAGACACCGAGTCTTATAGGGAGAGACAGGAGGTGCCTGGCAATCACTGGCTCATAGCAGCTTGAGCTCCAGCCTGACCCAGACTGAAGTTCCTCGGTTAGAGCCCAGTCCTGCTCCCTGGAGAAGACTCTGCAGTTCTGGGCTCTGCCCTCTGACTGGTCCATCTCCTGCAAGAAAGGGTCCCTGCCACTGAGTAGGCCCTTAGAAGCTTGGGGTCCAAAGGCCTCCTCTTTCCAGTTTGTAATGCTATGCCTCTCAGTCTAAGCTGTCAAAATTCCTTTCAGAAGTTTATGATCTCCATTTATAAAACTGTAATCTACTCCATTATACAAAAGCCACCACCGCAGACATTTCGAAGACAGGCCCTCTCCCCTTTGGAACAAGAATTGAGGTGCAATGGACAATTCCTTTAAAGATTAAAAAGCTTTCACATGTAGTCAAAAGGATCTAAGAGGCAGGCCCTTAGGAACATAGAGGACTTACTGCCTAGCAGAAGAGGGTCTACAGATTTTTGTCTAGCAAAGAGACTGTTTAGCAGATTGTGCCCAGTGCACAATCTTAACATTCTTTTTATTTTATTTATTTTGGTAAAGTGCATACAGCATAAAAGTTGCCACGTGAATCATTATAAAGTGTACAATTCAGTGGCATTTAGTGCATCCACATGTTGCTGTTGTCATCTCTACCTAATTCCAAACCATTTTCACCACCCCAATGGAAATCCCATGCATACCACCAAGTAGTCACTCTCCAGGTGTCCCTCCTCCAGACCCTGGCAGACACTCACCTGTTTTCTGTATCTATGGATTTGCCCATTCTTGGTATTTCATGTGAATGGAATCATGCAACACGGGGCCTTTGCGTCTGGCTTCTTTCACTTGGCATCATGTATTCAAGCTTCACCCATGTGGCAGCCAGTATCAGTCCTTCATTCCTTTGCATGGCTGGATATTTCCTTGTGTTGATACAGCACCTTCTGTTTATTTAGTCATCAGCTGATGGACATTTGAGGTGTTTCCACCTTTTGGCTATTGTGAATAGTGCTTCTGTGAACTTTCACGTGCAAGTTTTTGTTTTGTCTGAATACCTGTTTTCAATTCTTTTTGGTCCATAGCTGGAGTAGAAGTCATATGGTATTCTATCTTTAACTTATTGAAGATCCACCAAACTATTTTCCATAGTAGTGATATCATTTTACATTCCCACCAACAATGTATGAGGGTTCCAGTTTCTCCACATCTTCATCAACACTCGATACTTTGTTTTATTGATCACAGCCATCCTAGTGGGTGTGAAATGGTATCTCGTGGGTTCGATGTGCATTTTCCTAATGACTGATGTGTTAGTCTGTTCAGACTGCCATAATAAAACACTACAGAGTAGGTGGCTTAAACAACAGAAATTTATTTTCTCACAGTTCTAGGGTCCAAGATCAAGGTGCTGTCAAGGTTGGTTTCTGGTGAGACCTCTCTTCCTGGCTTACAGATGGTTGCCCTCTGGCTGTGTCCTCACATGGCCTCTGGTGTCCCTTCTTTTTTGTAAAGACACCAGTCATATCAGATCAGGGCTCGACCCCTATAATCTCCTTTAACTTTAGTTACCTCCCTAAAGGCTGGCCCTCTCTCCAAATACAGTCACATTGGGGGTTAGGGCCTCACCACATAAATTGGGTGAGTGTGTGTGGGGGGGACACAATTCAGTCCATGACAACTAATGACACTGAGCATCTTTTCATATGTTTCTGGGTCATTTGTTTATCTTCTTTGGAAGTCATTTGCCAATTTTTAAATTGGATTCTTTGTCTTTCTGTTGTTGCATTGTATATATTCTGGATACTAGACCCTTATCAGATACTAATTTGAAAATATTTTCTCCCATTCTGTGGGTTGTCTTCTCACTCTTGATAGTGTCCTTGGATGCACAAAAGTTTCTCATTTTGATGAAGTAAGCTTTATCTGTTTTTTTCTTTTGTTGCTTTTTCTTTTGGTGTCATATCTAAGAAACCATTGACAATTCTAAGCTCATGAAAATTCTCCCCTATGTTTTCTTCTAAGAGTTTTATAGTTTTAAAAGTTTATTACGTCATTGATCCTTTTTGAGTTATTTTTTGTATATTATATGAGACAGAGGTCTAGCCTCGTTCTTTTGCATGTGGAAACCCAGTTGTCCCAGCACCATTTGTTGAAGAGAATATTCTTTCCCCATTGGATGGGCTTGACACCCTTGTCAAAAATCAATTGATTATAGATGTATGGGTTTATTTTTGGACTCTCAATTCTATTGTATTTCATTGATAATATATGTCTATCCTTATGTCAGTATCACAAGGTTTTATAATAAGTTATGAAATTGGAAATTGGAAAGTATGAGTCCTCCAACTTTGTTCTTATTTTCAAGAGTATTTTTGGCTATGCAGGGCCCCTTGTATTCCATATGAACTTGAGGATCAGTTTTCTGTTTCTGCAACAACAACAACAACAAAAGGTCACTGGGGGGCTTGCTGTGTTGCCCAGGGTGGCCTTTGACTCCTGGGCTCAAGCGATCCCCTCCCTCAGCCTCCTGCATAGGTCATTGGGATTTTAATAGGGATTGCATTGGACCTGGACATCATTTTGGGTAGTATTTCCCCATGAAACATGAGGTGTCCTTTCATCTATTTAGGTCTTCTTTAATTTCATTCAGCAATGTTTTGTAGTTTCTAATGGCACAAATCTTGTACTTCCCTGGGTAATTTTAATTCTAAGGATTTTATTCTTTTTGATACAGTTGTAAGTAGAATTGGTTTCTTAGTTTTCTTTTCAGATTGTCATTGCTAGTGTATAGAGATATAAGTGATTTCTGTGTTTTGATCTTATGTCCTGCAATTTTGTTGAATTCATTTATTAGCTCTAATAGGTTTTTTGTGTATTATTGAGGACTATATATATGACTATGTAATCTGCAAATAGAAACAGTTGTTTTATTTCTTCTTTTGAATGCTTTTCATTATGTTTTTTTTTTAACAGCTCAATATCTGCCCTTTTCTTCTTTTTATTGCCCAATTGCCTAATTGCTCTGGCTAGAACTTCGGGTGGTGAAAGAATACGTCTCTGTATATTTGCTGCTTTTGGAGAGGAAAGGATCTAGTCTTTCACCACTAAGTGTCATGTTACAACCTGTGGGTTTTTCATAAATGCCTTTTAGCAGGTTGGGGATGTTTCCCTCTATTCCTAAGTTGTTGAATGTTTTTTATCATTAAAGTTTGTTAGACTATGCCAAAAGATTTCTCTACATGAACTGAGGTGATTTTTTTAGTTTTTTTCTTCATTTTAGTAATGTGGTATATTACCTCGATTGATTTTCATATGTTGAACCAACCTTGCATTCCTGGGATAATCTCATTTGGTCCTATTATACATACTTTTAATATGCTGCTGGCTTCAGTCTGCTAGTATTTTGTTGAGGATTTTTGCATCTTTATTCATAATGAATATTGGTCTGTAGATTTCTCTTGCTGTAGTATCTTTGTCTTCTTTTTGGTATCAGGGGAATGCTAACCCAATAAATGAGTTGGAAAGTGTTCCATCTACTTTTTTCAAAGAGATTGCATAGGATTGGTGTCAATTCTTATTTAAATGTTTGTTAGAATTCACCACTGAAACCATCTGGTTCAGGGCTTTTCACTGTTGGCTGATATTGTTTTTAATTACAAATATTTGTTAAAATCTCTTTATTTGTTACAGGTCCTTTCAGATTTTGTTTCTTCCTGAGTCAGTTTGGGTAATTTGTGTGTCTCTAGGAATTTATCCATTTTATTTAGGTTACCTAATTTATTGGCATATAATTCTTGTATAATCTGTTTTATTTCTGTAAGGTCAGTAGCCGTGTACTCACTTTCAATTTTGATTTTAGTAATTTGAGTTTTCTCACTTTTTTCTTAGTCTAACTAAAGTTCTATCAATTTTGTTTATGGTTTTAAAGAAACATCTTTTTGGTTTCATTGATTCTCTGTATTAGGTTTCTATTCTCTATTTCATTATTTATGCTCTAATCATTATCATTGCCTTCCTTCTGCTAGCTTTATATTTACTTTGCTCTTCTTTTTCTAGTTCCTGATGAAGCAAAGTTTAGTTATTGATTTGAGATCTTTCTTCTTTTTTAATGTAGCCATTTATACCCATAAATTTCCTCTGATGCATTTCATAAGTTGTGGTATGTTGTGTTTTCCTTTCATGCAGCTCAAAGTATTTTTAATTTCCCTTGTGAAGTCATCTTTGGCCCATTGATTGCTTGAGTGTGTTGTTTAATTTCCACATATTTGTGAGGTTTCTAGATTCCCTTCCATTATTAATACCTAGTTTTATTCCATTTTGTCAGAGAAAATAATTTGTATTATTTCAACTTTTAAAATATTGAGTCTTGTTTTCTGGGCTAACATATGGTCTATCCTGCAGAGTGTTCATGTGCACTTGAATGTGCTGCTGTTGTTGGGTGGAGTGGTCTGTAGATGTCTGTTACTGTGTTTTCCAGTCCTCTGATTTTCCAATTGATGCTCTGTCTAGATGTTCTATTCATATCTAAAAGTGAGCTTTTGGCTGGGCATGGTGGCTCATATTTATAATCCTAGCACTTTGGGAGGCCAAAGTATGAAGATCCCTTGAGGCCAAGAGTTCTAGACCAGCCTCAGCAACATGGTGAGACCCCATCTCTACAAAAATTAGAAAAACTAGCTGGGCATGGTGGCACATGCCTGTAGTCCCAGCTACTTGGGAGGCTGGGGCAGGAGGACGGTTTGAGCCCAGGAGCTAGAGGCTGCAGTGAGCTATGATGATGCCACTGCACTCTAGCCCTGGCACCAGAGTGAGACCCCATCTCAATAAACAGATAGACAGATACATAAATAAATAAATAAATAAATAAATAAATAAATAAATAAATAAATAAATGTGGGCTTTTGAAGTCTCCAACAATTATTGTAGAACATCTTTTCTCCATTCAATTCAGTTTGTTTTTTGCTTCCTGTGTTTTTGAGATTGTGTTTTAGGTGCATATATATGTTTATAGTTGTTATATCTTCTTATATAGTTACCATTCTACCAATATATACTGGCTTTTGTGTCTTTCATGACCACCTTGGTTCTTTTCTTGGTTACTCTTTGCATGGAATGTTGTTTTCCATCTTCTCACTTTCAACCTATTTGTGTCTTTTTTTTTAAAGACAAAGTCTCAACTGTGTTGCCTAGGCTGAAGTGCAGTGACACAATCATAATTCACTGTAACCTCGAACTCCTGGGCTCAAGTAATCCTCTCACCTCAGCATCCTGAGTAGCTAGGCTTACAGGTGCATGGCACCATGCCCAGCTAATTTTTGTTTTTATTTTTCTGTAGAGATGGGGTCTTTCTATGTTGCCCAGGCTGGTCTCAAACTCCTGGCCTCAAGCAATCCTTCTACCTCAGCTTCCCAGAGTTCTGGGATTAAAGACATAAGCCACCATACCTGGCCCTATTTCTGTCTTTTGAGCCTCTTGTAGACAGCGTATTGTTGGATCACAGCAGTTTCTTTTTAAATCATTCTGCCAATGTCTGCCTCTTTTTTCCTTTTTTTCAATTTCTGCCTTTTTCTTGAGCTTAATACATTAACATATAAAGTTGTTACTGAAATAGAAGGACTTACAGCTTCCATTTTGCTATGTATTCTATATATCTCTTTTGTTGTTCTACTAATTCATTATTGTCTTCTTTTGTGTTTATGTTATTTTTTGTAGTGTACCATTTTGATTCCCATGTTTGTTCTCTCTTTTTGTCTATTTTTTAACTAGTGGGGGTTTACCATTGGTTTACAATTGACATCTTACATTTATATCAAACTAGTTTGATGGATATTGACTTAGCTTTAATAGTATACAAAAACCCTACTCCTATACATTTCCATCCCTCTCTTTCTGTTGTTATTGACACAGATTTTATCTCCACATATGATGTGCCCATGAACATAGATTTATAATCATTGCTTCATGCATCTACATTTAAAATCACATAGAAGTGAAAAATTCGATAATACTGAATTTTACATTTACCTATATAGTTACTTTTACCAGTTTTCTTTATTTATTCACATAGCTTTGAGGGTCTGTCTAGTGTCCTTCCATGTCAGGCTGAAGGATTCCACAGCATCTCTTACAGAGCGGATATACCACCAACAACCTCCCTTGGCTTCTGCTTATCTAGAAATGTCTTAATTTCTCCTACATTTTTGAAGGATAGTTTTGCCAGATATAGAATTCTTGATTGACAGTTTTTTCCCCTTTAACACTTTGAATCTCTCATTCCATTGTGTTCTGGCTTCCATGGTTCTGACAGAAAGCAGCTGCTAATCTTCCTGAGGATCCCTTATGCATGCCAAGTCACTTCACTCTTGCAGGTTTCAGGATTCTCTTTTTGTCTTTAGCTTCGACAGCCTTGGCGTGAATCTCTTTGAGTTCAAATGCCAGGCATTCATTGAGCTTCTTGGATGTTAGATTCATGTCTGCCATCAAATTTTGGAAGTTTTAGGCCATTATATCTTCAAATAATCTTTTTGTCTTTTTCTTTCTCTTTTCTGGTTTTTATATTACGCAAATGTTGGTACACTTGATGGTTTACCACAGGTCCTTAAGACTCTGTTCATTTTTCTTTATTTTTTTCCTTTCTGCCCCTCATGCTGGTTAACTTCAATTAACCTGTCTTCAAGTTTGATTCTTTCTTCTGCCTGCTCAAATCTGTTGTTGAACCCCCCCCCCAGTGAATTTTGATTTCACTCATTGTACCATTCAGCTCTAGATTTTCTATTTATAATTTCTCTTTGTTGATACTTTCTTTTTTTTTTTTTTTGTAGACAGGGTCTCACTCTGTGGCTTAGCCTGGAACTCCTGGGCTCAAGTTATCCTCCCAGCTCAACCTCTTAAGTAGCTAGAACTATAGGCATATGGCACCATACCTGGCTAATTTTATTTATTATTGTTATTATTTGTAGAAACAGGATCTCCTTATGTTGCCAGGCTGGTCTTGAACTCCCGGCCTCGAGCAATCCCCCCATCTTGGCCTCTCAAAGCACTGGGATTATAGGCACAAGCCACCATTTCTAGATATCCTTTAGCTTTATAAGCATATTTAAGACAGTTGATTTAACATCTTTGTCTTGTAAGTCCAATACCTGGATTTCCTCGGTGAATTTTTCTTTTACTTTTTATTGGACCATACTTTCTTGTTTCTTTCCATATCTCATATATCTTGTTGAAAACTGGACATTTTTAATACTGTAATGTGGCAACCCCAAAAATCCAATTTCCCTCCCTTATCTGGGTTTGTTGTCACGGGTTATAGTTGTTTGTTTAGTGCCTTTTCTAAACTATTTTTGTAAAGGCTGTATTCTTTGTTGGTGTGGTCACTGGTCTTTATTCCTTTAGCTTAGTGGTCAGCACCAATGATTTAACAATATTTTCTTAACTGCCTGTAGCCATTAAACCAAGAAATAAAACAGAAATGAAAAGAATAAAACTACTCTTCCCATCTTTGCAGATTGGCTCTGAGTTGAGGCTTCCATCAATGCTTAGCCAGACCACCTCCGCCTCTGCCTTAGCCTTTATCCTTGCTGCATGCAGTCTAAAGACCAGCCAGAGGAAAAAGCTTAGTGTCTCCTTAGGTCTTTTCTGAGCATGTGTCCAGTCTTAGTCATGCACTTGTCCTTCTAGATTTCCTGGTATATGCAAGAGCTTTTCAATATCTTTATTCCCCCACTTGTCTCCTTCCCCAGCCTCTTTCTTCCTAGGCACTCCGGTGTGTCTGCTGCTGACCCCATCTGTTCGCTTTGCTCCAGGTGGCTACAGTTGGTATATGCTTTTAAATGCTTTTGGCAAACACTGCTGGGAAGGCTGCTCTGGTCCTGAAAAGTTCAAGATGATGAAAGAAAGGCAAGCCTCTGAGTCAGTCCCTTAGATTTCTGCCAGACTGGTCAAAACATACCACAGTTTACTGAGACAAGGACGTTATAGGACTCTCTGGCACAAGCAAGCTGCACCAGGAATGTAGGCTACCATCTGCACAGCTGCTTTCTGAACTGGGATTGGGAGGTGGTTGGGGTTAAGGTAAAATGCTATAGTACCATACCTCTTACCAAAAATTAGCAGCTTCTTCATTAAGCAATCCCCTGGTTTTTTTAAAAAAAGTTATTAGTAGATTCCAGAGTTCAGAAAAAGTAAATTATGACAGTTTTTGCCAGGATAAATGTTGCTTTAATGGAGGAATGTATTTTTTAAGTTCTCTATTCCACCATTTTCAATGATACTCCTTTTGTATTGTTAAAAGCCCTCCCTAGTCACACCCATACATCATGTTGAGGTGTGGAGATATTTACCCTGAGCCATGCATTACAGGTAGTACTTTAAATTTAGTATTTTCCCCGAGAACATTTAGTACATAGAGTTGTGCTGTTTGGAGATGGGAAATGAGATATAGTTTTAGTTTTAGTTTTATACACAGAATGTCCCCATCATTCACACTGCGTTTAAATTTAGTTACAGTTTCATGAGGCCTCCTTTCTATTTTCCAGGTTTCCAGGTACAACAGTGTTTCCAAACTTCTTGGCACCATATAACCAGTGTGGCCTTTTCTTCACCCTCCAGTAGTAATACTTTCTTTTTAATAAGGCACAGGGAGGCAGAGCTCAGAGGTCCACTGGGATTGGACAGAAGGCAGAAGACAGGCAGTCTCTAAGACCAGTCACTGACCCTGCTGGCATTCAATTTCCTTCTTATTCTAGCCTAGCAAAAACTCCCAGGATCCTTTGAAAGTCAGCTCAAATGCCCCACCTCCTTGGCCTCCCAAGCCTGCACATCCCTATAATTCACCCCTGATCATGTTTAAACTTCCAAACTTTTTTTTTTTTTTTTGCAAGTCCCAGTCGGAGTCCAAAGACTGGAGAACCAATTGCTCTAAACTTTTTATCTAAGATTTTAAGGCCTTCCAAGATGAGGTCCCTTCCATTCTGTCCACTTGCCTACTGTATGTCTCAATTCCAGGCAGTGCCCTGTGGTTTACATCTGCCAGGAATGGCCTTTTGACTTCAAGGAAGGGTCTAAGGGTCTTGGTCCCACCAGCCAGAGTCCCTGCCTCTGCCATGGCCCTGTCTGTATGTAGGTCTGTTTCCCGCTCCCCACCCCCAGCCTCCCAGGATCGGAGGTTGAGTTGTGTCATTCAGCCTCAACCTGTATAATCCTCTCTGAGCCCCCACCTTGAGGGAGTAATTTCCTCTCTTTGGGCTGTTTCAGTTTATTGGTACCAGAGTTTGGCTGGACTATGTGGCCTTAGGTATGTGTGTGTATAGGAGAGAAAGCCACCAAACTGCTCTTCCTTCTATACTCACACCACTCTTCACACTTCACTTATGACACCAGATGTGTGGGGTTTTCCCACATCAAGCCATTCTCCAACACCAGCTGGGTGTCCTACAATTTAACTCAATACTGACACTATAGTGTTAGATCCCGCAGTTTAAGTTCATGCTCACAAAGCTGCCTCCCACTTCAGACATCAATTGCAAATAGTAGGTCCCCAGATTACTTACAACTTACGTCCCGCTTGGCTACAAATCTGAAGCTCTCATGAATCCCCTGCTCGGATTTGATCATTTGCTAGAGCGGTGGCACTTGTGGCGCTGGGTGCACCACCCTTCTGGCACGGGAATGTGTTTGCCTGCTCAGAAGCTCTCCGAACCCCACAGGCCAGGGATTGGTATGGAAGCCTTGGCACGTAGACAGGATTGACTATGAACCCCATTCCCAGCCCCTCGCTTCTCTCTGGAGACTGGGAGGCAGAGTTGAATATTCCAAGCTTCTAATCATGGCTCGGTTTCCCTGGTGACCAGCTCTCATCCAGGAGTCCACCAAGAATCCACCTCATTGGAAGAAAAGATGCTCCCATTGTTCAGAAAGTTCCCAGGGATTTAGGAGCTCTGTGTCAGACACTCCCATCACTCAGGAAGCTATTAATATAAAGATCCTAGGAGCTGTCTGTTAGGAACCAGGGTCAGAGATCAAATATTAGAACAAAATGTTCTAGCACCCATATTTATAAGGCTTTTAGGAGCTGTGTCAGGAATCATGTGTGTATATATATTAAATATATACACACAGTCTCTCAGTATCCGCAGGGGACTGATTCCAGGACACACTCCACCTTAAATATCAAAACTCACAGATGCTCAAGTCCCTGATACAAAATGGCACAGTATCTGCACATAACCTGTGCACATCCTCCTGTACACTTTTAAATCATCTCTGGGCTACTTATAATCCCTAATACAATGCAAATGCTATGTTAATAGTTATACTGTATTGTCTAGGGAATAATGACAAGGAAAACAGTTTGAACATGTTCAGTACAGACACTTTTCCCCAAATATTTTAAATTCGCATTTGGTTAAATCCACAAACATGGAACCCACAGATACGACGGGCCGACTGTATATATATTTCTCATTTCACAACTCCCTATAGTAATGTGAACATTAATCCTGAAAAGTCATGTTGCTTACCCTCATATCTGAGTCCCCCTCAGGATGAAACGGGACCTGGCATCCGTCTGCAGCTCGTCTGCTTTTTCCACGTGTCGTCAGAGACTAAAGCAGCCGTGAGACTCTTCTCTCCTGGGAAAGGCCCCTCTCTAAAATTTTGTTAATTTAGTTTCTTTGTGTCCTCGGCTCTCTGATGGATTTTAAAATGATGATTTTATAATAAGAGTGTAAGTCTCTTGCTGCTTTCTAAGTTCTATCTGGAAGCAAAGTTCAGCGTTGGAACTTCTTGTTTAATACAAAAGCATTTGTTGAAAAGTTTTAAATTTATCAAAATATTATATATTAGCAACTATTTACATGAACAAGAAATAAACTAAAAATGCAGATCAATTTGTAGAGCAGACCTCGAGGGAATTTTCATTTATGATGAATCCGGTTTTTGTTTTTAACCACAGTTTTCAGAGGTGTGTCTCTCAGATCATTTTGAAGTACAGTCTAGAGCTGGAGAAACGTCCTACATTTGACTTAAGTGTGGGGAAGAACTTGCAAGAAGGCGGCTCAGAGGAAACGGCAAATGAAGAAGGGGTGTAGAGTGATACTTGGGGGTGAGCGAAGGTGGTCCGATAGGCCAGGTGGGGGTGGACACACGCTGGATGTGTCACAAGCCCGAACTAGAAGGCCCCTTCTTGTTCGAGGAGAGCAGGGACTTCCTCCGTCACGGGTGTAACTACTTCAGGACCAGTTCTGAAGAGGGTCATTTATTAGACACTTTGGGTGAGTCTCTAAGACCAAATGGAGGCCCATCCTTAGGCAAATGCCTACATTTTTCCATCAGAAATGAGGAAGATTTCAGATGTGGACAACTTCAATTATTTGGTATTCATTTTTTCCTCTGCAGGGCAATGAGCCCAGTTTATTTCATTCTCTGTTTTCAGTTCAATTCCTTTGATCCTTGTTTCCTGCTGTTCAACGGGCCTTAGGAAATTTCTTCCGGTAGCCTAGGAGTCAAGGGTTTTTGCCCTATCAAAATTCCTGGCGTGGCAGGTGGCATCGGGACCTGGACACACCGCACCCTCGGTCCCTGGATCATTTCCGATGAAGGCTGCCACGCGCCCAGGCTACCGGCCCTCAGCTGTCCAGGCGGCCCCGGGTGGGCCCGGACAGAGCGGGTGCAACAGGGCGCCCGGGGGGTGAGCGCGACCTCCTCGGTGGGGCCGGCTGGGGGCGTCAGGCCCGGCGGGAGGGCGGAGCGGGCTGGGTCTCGCAGGGCACTCGCGCCTGCGGCTCCGCCAGGCCCCAAGGGGCGGCTGTGACGCCGCGCGCCACCGACGTGCCGCTGGAGTCCCCCTGCCCGATTCCGGGCCCAGGGCGACTCGTCCCTGCCCAGCCCTGCCCCTGCCCGGCCACGCTCCTCCTCTGCCCACGCGGGAGTCAGGTGTCCGCGACTGACAGGACAGCACTGGGACCCTGGGACAGTGGCCGGCCCATCACTAGCCACCTGCCGGAGGAGGGGTAGCTCCGCGAAGCCGGGTGACCAGCGCCCCGCTGCCCTCCAGGGACTGCGGCTTCCAAGAGGCCCAGAAGGCCGAGGTTTGAGGCCTCCTCTGGAAGCGTCTGGAATCCCCGCGCAGGGACCTCGGCTCTCGGCCTCGTCCATGCCGGAGCCCCGCCCACCCACGGCTCGTTTCCATGGAGTAAACAAGGAGTAAACAAGCTCCAGCCACGGAGTAAACAAGGAGTAAACAAGCTCCAGCCTCGGCCTGCTCCCCGTTTCAGGGGGGATACATGAGAGATGATATCTAAGAACAGTTCCTTCATCACTCGTCTCAAGAAATAGAACATCAGTACCTTTCGTGCTTTCTATATGCGGACATAGTTATCCTTAATTTTGTAATTATCAATTTCTTGATTTTTTTTTTAGAGGTAATAACATTTTAAAATACCCCTGTAATCCTAGCACTTTGGGATGTGGAGGCGGGAGGATCGCTTGAGTTTCAGGAGTTGGAGACCAGGCTGGGCAACAGCCAGACGCTGCTAGCCACGTGGTGGCGCCTGCAGCCCCAGCTGCTCGGAGGCTGAGGCAGGAGGATTGCTTGAGCCCAGGAGTTGGAGGCTGCAGTGAGCTATGATTGTGACACTGCACTCTAGCCCTGGCAACACAGTGAGATCTTGTCTTAAAAACAAAACAAAAACAACAAAAATACCCAACAAGACATTAAATTATTTGGTATGCCTCTAACCTAACATATAAATGGTTTCACACTTTATGACTTCTGGGTTTTGTTTCTATTGCTCAAGATTAGACTTGGGAGATCCTTTTTCACTGTTGTACATGTAACAAAATTCTTTCTCCATTCTTTTAATAAACAGTAGGTTGGTTTCTGGTGTTTGGCAATACAAACAATGCTTCTTTAAGCAGACTGGTACAGATGTGTGCACCAAGGAGTGGAATTGCTGGGTAATAGGGCATGGTCACATATAGATACTACGTTGTGTCTACATGTATTCCAACATACGTGCAGCAACACACAACCTGAATTTCAGAGTCAGAGAGCTCCCTGCATGCCCTTGAAGATGCTTCCTATTTTGATGATTATTTTTAGCCCTTACTTCTTATGCACTCACTGGTGCTGAGTCTTTTTGTTCCTGCGTCATACAGTTTCCTGCATAGATGTCCTACATCTGTGGATTGATGGTGTGATTCACGTTTGTCCTAACTTCCCCATTTTTCCCTTTCAGGAGCAAAGTCCAAAGACACCCTTTCC
Source organism: Lemur catta (assembly GCF_020740605.2). NCBI lineage: Eukaryota > Metazoa > Chordata > Mammalia > Primates > Lemuridae > Lemur > Lemur catta. The sequence goes on from NC_059142.1 coordinate 2,239,292, forward strand.
CCACCTCCACCCCCTGCCGCTTCAACTTATCGCCACTCTCTGAAGGGCAGGGTTTGGATTGTGCCACTTGGGATGTCACCCTCCTCTTGGAATAGTGCACTTGAAGGTCATCCTGAGCCCTGTCTTCTGCACCTTTCTCTCAACTTCCCCACATCCATGTTCAATCTTTCCCATTTAGTTTATGGATCTGCATTTGTTTCTGATTTTCAATGGATTTTGGAGAAAAGGAGTGGAAATGCCAAATTTATGCCAACCATCTTCAAGAGAAAGTACCCTGAGAAAGATTTAATAAAACAAATTCCTCAGTCCAATCTCAGGCACCATTTCCCAATCAATGCAGCTCCCAAAAGCTCTCCAAGTGTAAAGCCAAGTTTAACAGCCACTGAACTATGATGCCTGTTTTCTATTTAAGTCTTAATAATTACAAAACATACTACTATCCTAAGTATTTAGTGAATGCATTAGCTTTCTTGTTGCTACAGTAACAAATTACCACAAATTTGTACTTTTCTGGAGGCCTAAAGTCTAGGCCGAGCGCGGTGGCTCACGCCTATAATCCTAGCACTCTGGGAGGCCAAGGCGGGTGGATTGCTCAAGGTCAGGAGTTCAAGACCAGCCTGAGCAAGAGCAAGACCCCGTCTCTATTAAAAATAGAAAGAAATTATCCGGACAACTAAAAATATATATAGAAAAAATTAGCTGCGCATGGTGGCGCATGCCTGTAGTCCCAGCTACTCGGGAGGCTGAGGCAGGAGGATTGCTTGAGCCCAGGAGTTTGAGGTTGCAGTGAGCTAGGCTGATACCACGGCACTCACTCTACCCCAGACAACAAAGCAAGACTCTGTCTCAAAAATATATAAATAAATAAATAAATAAAAAATAAAGTCTAACAAGCTGTTGGCAGAGTGGGGTTCCTTTTGGAGGCTTCAGGGGAGACTCCATTTCCTTGCCTGTTTCAGACTCTACAGTCCCCTGCATTGCTTGGTTTGAGACCCCTTCCTCACACCACTCCACCCTCTTGCTTCCATGGTCACATCTCGGGCTGCTGTGTTTATACACCCAGATAATCCAGGATAATCTCCCCTTTTCAAGCTCCTTAATCCTATGCAAAGTCCTTTCTGCCATGTAAGGTGAGGTTCACTCGCAGGCTCTGCGGGTTAGATGTGGACATCTTGGAAGGTCCATTATTCAGTCTGCCACAAGGAGTTGGAGAATTCACACTGTCAGAGTCTACTCTATTCATTTTTGTAGGTAGGTGAATCTTGCTACCTATTTAATAATTCCTTAGAGGTGGTATTTCTCATTCTGTATCTGAAGTCTCTGATTTGTAATTTATTTTCAGCTGCTCTAGTTGTGCTCACATGTCTTCATCCATTTTGTGCAGCTACAACAGGACCCCACAGACCGATTTCTCATGAACAGAACTGTATTGGGTCACGGTTCTGGAAGGTGCTGGCATCTGGCGAGGGCCTTCTTGCTGCTTCACCCCATGGTAGAGGGGCAAAGACAGGGCGACAGAGTGCAGGAGGGGCCGCATTCAGTCCTTTATAAAGAGCCCACTCCCAAGATAACAGCATTAATCCATTCAAGAGGGCAGCAGCCTTATGACCCAAACTCCTCATAACACAGCTGCACTGGGGACCAAGTTTGCAACGCATGAATTTTGGGGGACACACTCAAACCATAGCATCAAATTTTAAACTATCCTTTTATAGACTGAGTGACATGTTCACTGACAATCAGAATTCCCTCGTACTTGTCTCTTTTTCACTGAGGGTGGGGGGACTAAGTAGTAAGAACACCTCCCTTCCCCTATTCTAGCCCCTATCTCATGCCACTAACTCTGCTACAATTCAGGTTTTCCAGCAGTGGATTCTGTGGGTGGAAGGATGATGCTCTTATAAGGACACACTCATACTGGATCAGGGCCCACCTGTATAAACAGCCAGTCTCCAAATACAGCCACACTCTGAGGTACCAGGGGTTAGGGCTTCAATATGTGAATTTGGTCGGGGGGGAGACACAATTCAGCCCTTAACAAAAATTTAAAAATTTTCAGCAGCTAGATACCAGTGTTGAGGATTGAACTCAAATCCATCTGTCTCTAACTCATGCTCTTCTTTACTTTTTCACTACCATTTTGGTATCTGAAATTCTACTTTGCATTATTCATTCCTTTTAGTTTACTTCCTATCTCTTGTGAAAAGAGATCCCTGCGATTTGAGGTCTCTTCTGTAAGAGCTTAAACAACGAAAACATCCTGCCGACAATGGACTGTCACATAAACTTGACCCCGTTGGCAGCAGGGCTAGCAGGAGATGTCCTGGCGTTAGTCTTGTGAATTATACTCACCTTGGAGGATCCTCGAGGACGTAGCATGGACAGAGCACACCAGGCTGAAATGCACACGCTGAAAGCTTCCAACCAGCTGTGCGCTCTCACCCTTCAAGGTGAGAAGGCAGTGGGGCTGTGACAGCCCGGGAACGCCTCTGTGCAAGACGGCAGCACAGAAACAAAACACGGCAACATCTGCCTGGTCTCAGAAAGGTAACTCACACCGATTGTTTTTTATTATTATCCCCATTTACAGCTGATCCACGTGAAATTATATTAGGAAGATGGGGTGGAGGGGCACCTCTGAGCTGGGCGCCGACAGCACACGGAGAGCTGTGGGGCTCCCCCTTCCAGCACCCCGGAAGGGCAGCACCTGGGATCAGGCTGGAGCCAACAGGCCCGGATGCCCAGAGGTGGGAAAGCAGGCACCACTTCCCCCGAGTGACAATCCACCTGCTGTCCTCAACCCTCGCCCAGCAGGGGTTTGGTGCCGCTCAGATGTCATCCCTGTTGACACCCATGTCAGCGGGCTGGACCTGTGCCACCAATTCTGCTACAATGACCTGTCCCAAGGCACTTCGGGGGCGCACCCGGAGCAGAGCTCAACATGCTTTTCTTTTCCTTTCCCCTCATGGCCGCCGGATCTTCCCTGCGCTGTAAGCCACAGACACACACATGCACATGTACACACATGACCTTCCTTCCTGGAAGTTTCTCATCATTGGAGGTCTGTTGGTTCCTGGGGTCCATATTTTCTTCACTAGTTTTTGTAGGGACAGATTTTATGGGCAGAAGCCAGGAGCATCTGCTAATGTACCATCCTGGGAAGGAGCCAGGCCTCCTCTTTGTGTTTTCATTTTAATGTAGCAAATCTTGACAGCTCTGACAAGTGCTGGGGCCCTGGGCTGAGTGGCTCCTGAGGCCTGCCTCCCAGAACGCCAGGGCCAATCTGTGGCCTTTTCCTTACTCCAAATCTCAGCTTTCAGGCCACCGGGCCACCACACCTGCGCCTAGAAGCCACGTTCTAAGCCGACCTCTGGTGGGGCCCTTCCCAGGCTCAGGCAGCTTCCAAGTCTACATGGGCCCCAGTCCAAGTCGCGAGCACATTGACAGCCATCGGCTCCTCAGCTGGGGTTTCACGGCCACTCCCTCCAGTCCGGCTTCCCCTGCAATGCTTCCCAGCGCCCTCCGGCGCCACCCTGCTGGTCTCCACGCGCCCTGCTGAGCCCTTTCTCTCCTGGCCCGCCAGCCTGCTTGGAAGTTCTGCGGTTCTCCAGTTTTTAAATTCCAACCTGTCCTTCACTCAAGCCCACACTGGGCGACTTTTCCTGCCTGGGAACTTGAGCACAGGGTTATACTTAGAAATCCCTGGCTCCTCCACAAACTAAGTACTGACATGAAGGGGAAGTTTTTCGGCTGTCACCCCATGTGACTGTTTATAGTCATGGCTGTCACCCTTCCCACCCCTCCCCTTCTAGAGTGGACGCTGCAATATGCCATCCGGATCCCCCTTTGGAAGAGAAGGATTTCGTGCACAAGCTGCTGGGAATGCTGTTGGCAGGCAGCCTTCGGCTGTCAGGCCTCTTCAAGTGTGTCTACACCCAATGACACTCCCGTTTTCTTCAGCAACACATGCCCAGTGTGGGGATAAACTCCAAGCCCCTTCCCCCTACTCAGGCCAACTCCAAAGGGCCTTGTCGGCCTCAGAGAAACCTGTGGGGTCGGCTGAGGCCTTCGCTGGATGCAGCCGGTTTCCCCCTCTTCCTTCCTCCCTTCTCTTCTGTGGGTGGTGGTCCCAGAGCGCCCCCCGACAAGCCTGCACACTGATGCCCATCTCAGAGACTGCTTCCAGAAACCCCACCTCTGCCAGCTGGTGCCAGGAGGGGTCTGAGAAGGAAGATGCTAAGATGCGATTGTGGCTGTGGATACCGGTTGCCTGGATGGCAATAAGGACCCCATCGCTGGTGGCAGATGGAGCACGTACCTGCCCTGGCATAAAGTAGGGGAACGGTTGTTAGCACAGTCACTGGCGGTCGATGCAGAGGCACAGGCAGAAGGGAATGCACTGGCGAGTGTCTGATGTGTATGGGGGAGTCAGTCATTGCCAGGATCATGGAACTGGGGTGGCTGCAGCTCAGCTGAGCATCATTAATCAGCAATGAAAAGCTAAACGAGAAAGCCAGAGGGTCTCCTTGGTAGCATGTAAAGTGGTTGAAGAACAGGGAACGCTGAGGCCCAGGTCTAGGACTTAATCATGATTTAACAGAGTCCAAAGAAGGGCACTCCCCACGTTAATAGGTCTGCTACTCCAAGGTCATTAGCTTGTTGGGAAACAGTGGGACCATGACACATGGATGGGGCTGGATGTAACCCCGAATCATGGGATTCCCTGAACCTTCTCAGTCTGCAGAACTGGCTCCCTCCTCCCTAGTAAGGGCTAGCACTCTTCTCTTAATTGCAGATGAAGCAGAGGGCACTCCCCTGCAAGACCACATCTCCCTCCTCAGATCTTCCTCCACCTTTCTGGGTTAAGTCACAACATGGCCCGCCTGGGCATGTGCTAGTCTGAAAAAGGAAGAATGGGTCTATGCCCCAAAAGAGATGCAGGACATAGTCCATATGGGCCAAGGGGAACTGGGAGATGGCTCATGGGACTGGACCTGAGGGCCTGGGTCAAGGCCTAGGAGGAACAAAGTTGGCAAATGACAGTTCCTCAATTTGGAAGCACTTACCCAGGATATCAGATTTATCATCCTGAAAAGGACTCCAGGAAATGGCACAAACGTGCAGCTACACTGGTACCTAGTAAAAGGAATCACCCAAACTAAGTGAGGTTAAAAAGACCCGAACTGCCATGCTAGATAGTGGAAGAGGGAATCCAGAGGCTTGGGAGTGTGGCGTGTTCGTACGGATGACGCTGTGGGAGGCTGGAGGTCCTGTCGATGACTTTGCTCCACACAGGTCCCAGAGGATTCACCAATTACCAGAGCAGCAAGGAAGGTGCCGGGGAGGAATCCCAGCACCACAGGGATGTCAGAGTGGCTCTCTTCTGTGGGCCAGGGCAGAAGCAGAGATGTCTTTGTCACACACTGTGCAATGGGTATGGGAGGGCCCTGAAACCCTCGAGAACCGCTGGCAGCACCAAACCATGTGGGTGCAATTATCTCAATGACTAGAAGAGCAGAGTGGCAGCCAAAAGGATCAGACCTGCACCAGAAAGCAAGCTTCTTTATGAAAAAAAAAAAAAAAAAAAAAAAAAAAAAAAAAAAAAAAAGCAGTGTAAAGGGTGACATCACTGAAAATGACGGAGCAGTGAACTTCAGGGTTCCATGCTTCCACAAAAACAGTTGATGAGCCACCAAAACCCATTAAAATTGTTTTTGCAGAACTCTGGAATCTGGAAAACAACTTTACCACCACGAAGGGAAGCGCTGGTGAAGGGAAAAGCTGCTGCTTTGCGGTGAGAGAGCGCTGTAGCGTTTGAAACTGTGCCTGCAACTGCCACACCACAGATCTGCAGTGGCCACGAAGACAGCAGCCAGCACTTCTGGTGCAGGTTGTAGTGACAGAGGGAGAAATGTGGATCTTATTCTGAAAGGACTGTGGCTGTGGGTCTCAACCTGCTTGGCATCTCATGAAGGGCAGATGCAAAGCTTCCTTTTGTTTCAACCAACTCAGGGCATTCTCAGGGCTGGGGCGACTGGCCAGGTGGCTTTTGCTAAAAATATTTAAAGGCACAAGTATTGGCTGCAGTAACCTGGGGCAATGACAACACTCAGGACAAGCAATGGACAGAATGAAAAGCCTGGAAAGAAGCTGGGAAAGGAGATATGTGCAGGAATAAGAGCTTTTAAATCTCCTTGCAAACCAGGTAATTGAGAATATCACATGCACACCCAGAGCTGGATGCATGCTCAGAAAAGGCCTAAGAAGACCCTAAGCTCTTACCTACGACTAGCCTTCAAGCTCCACACAGAGAGCAAGTGAAGGCTAAGGCAGAATTGGGAACGACCTGACTAAGCACTGAAGGTGACTGTCCAACATGTAGCCAGTCTGTAAAGACTGGGAGAGTAATTTTTCTTCCTTTTTCTTTTCTCTTTCTTCGGTTCCATGCATTTAAGGAAACTCTGTACAAAACACTCACCACTAGGCTAAAGAAACACAGACTTCAGTGGCCACATGAAAAATAATAAAGACTTTATAAAAGCAGTTTAGAAAAGCCAATAAACAAGCAAACACAACAACCCACAATAACGAGCAACAACAAACCCTGGAGAAGAGGGGAATCTGTTTTCCAGAGTTACCACATTACAATATTCAAAATGTTCAGGTGGGGTGCAGTGGCTCATGCCTGTAATCCTCGTACTCACTCTGGGAACCCGAGCTGGGAGAATTGCTTGAGCTCAGGAGTTCGAGACCAGCCTGAGCAAGAGTGAGACCCTGTCTCTAATTTTAAAAATAAATAAATAAAAATTTAAAAATTAAAAAAAAAGTTTATTGGCCAAGTGTCACTGGTGTCTCATATATGTAATCCTAGCATTCTAGGAGGCCGAGGCAGGAGGATTGCTTGAGGTCAGGAGTTCAAGACCAGCCTAAACAACACTGATACCCCATCTCTACTAAAAATAGAAAACTTAGCCAGTGTTGTGGCATGCACCTATAGTCCCAGCTAGTTGGGAGGCTGAGGCAAGAGGATTGCTTGAGCCTGGGAATTTGAGGTTGCTGTTAGCTAGGCTGACACCACAGCACTCTAGCCCAGGCAACAGAGCAATACTCTGTCTCAAAAAAAATGTTCATTTTTTACCAAAAATTATGAAAAATGCAAAGAGATAAGAACATGCAAACAATTCACAGGAAAAAATCCATAAAAACTATCCCTTAGGAAGCACAGGCATTCACTTAAGTCAACTATCTTAAATATTCTCCAAGAGTGAAAGAAATCCATGAACAAAAACTAAAAGACACCAGAGGAACAATATTTCACCAAATAGAGACTATCAATAATGAGATAGCAATTATGAAAAGGAACCAAATAAAAATTCTGGAGCTGAAAATCACAGTAACTAAAATTAAAAATTCATTACAGGGGTTATTCTCCTTTGAGTGGTCCAAAGAATCCATGAACTTGAAGATAGGCCAATTGAGATTACCTACTCTGAGAAAGAGAAGAAGAAAACAATAAAGAAAAATGAACAAAGCCTATCAGAACAGTGGGATACAAGAGTACCAATGTATGTATAATGGGAGTTCCAGAAGGAGAGGAGAGAAAGGGGCAGAAAGAAAATTTGAAGAAATATTGACTTCAAACTTCCCAAGTTTGATGAAAGACATAAATCTACACATTCAAGAAGCTCAATAAACTCCAAATAGGATAAACCCAAAGAGAGCCACACCAAGACATATTTTGGTCAAACTATTAAAAAAAAAAAAGATAAAGAGAGAATCTTTAAGAGTAAGAGAGAAGTCATTCATCACGTACAAGTGATTCTCCATAACATTAGCAGCTGATTTCTCTTCAGAAACCATGATGGCCAGAAAGCAGATGACATATGTAAGTGCTAAAATTTTTTAAAAACTGTCAACCAAATATTCTATATTCAGCAAACGTTCAAATATGAAAGAGAAATTAAGATTAGCAAATATGCATGAGGTAGTTCAGTTTTGTCTTACCAGAAAGGCTAAAGGGAGTCTTCCAGATTGAAATGAAAGGGCACTAGATTATGACTCAAAACATTGTAAAGACATAAAGAACAATGGTAAAAAGTAGAGCTATGTAAGCAACTATACTAAGACAATAAAATTGTATATTTGCATTGTCACTTCTCTTTTTCTTATATGATTTAAAAGACAAATGCATAAAACAAAAATTATAAATCTATGTTAATGGGCACACAATGTAAAAGGATGTAACTTGTAATATTAACAATATAAAGTAGGGAATGGAGCTATATAGATGCAGAGGTTTTATATAATATTGAAACTAAGTTTGTATTAGTCTAAACACAATTGTTATCAAAATATTAATTGTAATCCTCAAAGTAATTATAGGGTAAAAACTAAAAAATATATAGAAAAAGAAATGAGAAGGGAATCAAAATAGTGTAGTAGAGAGATATGAGTAAAAGGAACATATATTGACGTTATTAAGGAAGCTGTGTGAACTGTAGGGGAGTGACATCAGCAAGATGCCAGACTGGGAGATCTTAGCCCTCATCCTCCCACAAAAACAATTATTTAACAACTACCTACTGACAAAAAATAACCTTGGGAGAACTCCAGGGTATAATTCAGAATCTATAGCAACCCCATGGAGCACAAATAGCACAAATAGATGCATAGAAAAGCATCTGAAGCATTTACCTGTGTCACCCCATCCCCTAGCCCAGCTCAGCACCAAGGGGGACCCACTTGACCACAACTCCCCACAGGGGAAAAGAGAGCAGAATGATCCTAGCAATATGCATCACTGAGGACACCAGTAGCCCATGCTAATGCCAGTGACACCTGCAGCCTTCACCGCTGAAGACTCCCACAGTTTTTGCCAACACTGACTCCAGCTGATGGAACTTCCTGGAATCCATGCTGCTACACATTACTCCCGCCTACCCCCCCCCGCCCCCAGCATGAGCCACCAGTGGTCCCCTCAGCAGGGCTGGAGCCACTGTACACCAACCAACCAGCACCCTCACACCAACCTGTAGATGAAGGTTTTCCCCACCGAAGCCAATGTGTAGAATCTAGAAGATGTGACTGCTTTGTCAGCTGCACAGACATCAATTCAAGGCTACAAATAAATACATAATCAAGGAAACATGACATCACCAAAAGAACACAGTAAACTTCCAGTAACGGACCTCAAAGAAATGGAGATATATAAATCGCCAGACAAAAAAATAATTGTGTTAAAGAGGCTCATCGACCTACAAGATAACATAGATTGAAAACTCAATAAAATAAAAAAATACATGAGCAAAATGAGAAGTTAAACAGAGAGACAGAAATCATAATAGAGAACCAAACAGAAATTCTGGAGCTGAAGAATACAATAAATAAAATGAAAAATTAAATAGCTTCAACAACAGACTCAATCAAGAAGTATAAAGAATATGGAAATTTGAAGACAGGTCATTTGAAATTTGCCAATCAGAGGAGAAAAAAAATGCAAAAGACTGAAGAGAGTCTATGTGGTTTATGGAACACAATTAAGCAGAGCAATATATGCATCATAGAAGCTCCAGAAGTAGAAAATAGAAACTGACAGAGAGCTTATTTAAAAAAATAGTGACTGAAAATCTCCCCAAATCATGGGAGGGAAATAGATATCCAGACTCATGAAACTCAAAGGAGTCCAAATATAATCAACCCAAAGAAGACTATGCTGACATGCATTATAATCAATTGTCAAAAATCAAAGATAAAGAGAATTTTGAAAGCAGCAAGAGAAAAGCAACTTGTCAAATGTAATAGAACTCTCGTAAGATTATCAGTGAATTTTTAGCAGAAACTTTGCTATCCAGGAAGGAGTAGGATGACATATTCAAAGTATTGAAAGAAAAATAAATCTACCAACAAAGTATACCCACCACAATTATCTTTTAAAAGTGAAGGAGAGATAAAGTCTTTCCAAGAGAAATAAAAACCAAGTGAGTTCATCACCACTAGATCTGCCTTGCAAGAAATACTTTAGGGAGTTATTCAAATTGAAACAGAAAGATGCTTAACAACAATACAAAAGCATAAATCTGATTTGTAAAGGTAAATATATAAACAAATAAGGAATAATGTAACACTGTAATGGTGGAGTATAAATTACTTTTGACCCTAATATAAGAGTTAAAAGATAATAATGTATTAATGGATAAACAATATAAAAAGAAGTAAATTCCAACTAGAAGAACAGAGAAAGTATGTGGGTGGAGGGAATTAAAGGTATAGAGTTTTTGTATATGATTAAAGTTAAGTTGTTATCAACTTAAACTACACGGTTACAACAAGATATATTAAGTAATGAGCTAACCACAAAGAAATAAAATATAATAGATACACAAAAATTTTTTAAAAAGCAAATCACTACCACAAAAATCACATAACAGAGGATGACAGCAAGAGAGGAAGGGGGGACAAAACAATTGCAAAGGAGACAAGACAATTAACAAAATGACAATAATTGCTATCAATGTAAATGGATTAGCCTCCCTAATCAAAAGGCATAAAATGGCTACATAGATTTAAAAAAAAAATCCAGCAATACAGCAATATACTGATCTAAAAGAGACTCACTTTAGAATAAAGGACAAACAGGCTGAAAGTGAAGGGGTAGAAAAAGATACTCCATGCAAACAGTAATCAAAAGAAAATAGGATTGGCTATAGTTATCAGACAAAATAGACTTTAAGTCAAAAACTGTCTCTAGAGACAAAGAAGGTCATTATATAATGATAAAAGGTCAATTCAACAGAAAAATTATAACAACTATAAATATATATAAACTCAATATCAGAGTGCTTATATATATAAAGCAAATATTGACAGATCTGAAGGGAGAAATTGACATCAATACAAAATAGTTGGGGGCTTCAATAGCCTGTTTACATTAATGAATAGAACATCCAGACAGAAAATCAATAAAGAAATAGATTACTTGAACAACACTATAGACAAAATATACCTAACAGATGTACCCAGTGCTCTCCACCCAACAGCAGAATGTACATTCTTCTCAAGCATATATGGAATATTTTCCAGAATAGATCACATGTTAGATCACAAAACAAGTCTTAACAGATTTAGGAAGATTGAAATCATTCCAAGTATCTTTTCTAACCACAATGGAATGAAACTAGAAATCAATAACATCAAGAAAATAGGTAAACTCACAAATGCATGGAAACTAAACAACATACCCGTGAACAATCATTGGGTCAAAGAGGAAACCAAAAGGGAATTTAAATAGTATCTTGAGATACATCCAGAAGAAAACACAACATAGCAAAACATAGGATTTTAGCGAAGTCAGTACTAAGAGGAAAGCTTATAGTGATAAATGCCTGCATTAAAAAAGATCTAAAATAAGCACCCTAATGTTACACCTAAAGGAACTAGAAAAAGAACAGCAAATTAAAGATGGGCAACAGACCTGAATAGACATTTCTCATGAGAAAATGTACAAATGGCTAATAGGTATATGAAAAGTGCTCAACATTGCTAGTCATCAGGGAAATACAAATCAAATCCACAAAGAGATATCATCTTATCCCAGTTAGAATGGCTATTATCTAAAAGACAAAAATAACAAATACTGGTGAGGATGTGGAGAAAGGTGAACACTCATACACTGTTGGTGGGAATGCAAAGTACTACAGCCACTATGGAAAACCGTATGGAGGTTCCTCAACAAACTAAAAATAGAATTAACATATGATCCAGCAATCCCACTACTGGCATAAATCCAAAAGAAAGGAAATCAGTATAGCAAAGAGATATCTGCACTCTCATGCTTACTGCATCGCTATTCACAATGGAATCAATCTAAGCGTCCATCAGCAGATGAATGGATAATGGAAATGCGGTGTATACACACAATGGAATATTATCCAGCCATTAAAAGGAATGAAATCTTGTCATTTGCAGCATCATGGATGGAACTGGAGGTCACTATGTTAAGTGAAATAAACCAAGCATAAAAAGATAAATATCGCATATTCTCACTCATATGTAGAGGCTAAAAAATGGAGTTCATGGCGGTAGAGAGTAAAATGGTGGTTACCGGAGGCTGAGAATGGAAGGAGGGAACAGGGGGTGAAAAGAAATTGGTTAATGGGTACAAAAATACAGTTAGATAAAATAAGTTCTAGTATGTGATAGTATAGTAGGGAAATTATAGTTAACAAAAATTTATTGTATTTTTCAAAAGAGCTAGACAAGAAGAATTGTAATGCTCCCAACACAAAGAAAAGAACCGTTTGAGGTAATAGATGTCCCAATTACCCTTATTTGACCATGATACACATTGTATATAGGTATCACAATATCACAGGTACCCCAAAATACATATAACTATTATATATCAATTTTTAAAAAACATGGAATACATTTAATCACTTTTCTCAAGAGCCAAGTTCGCCTGAAGAGTCTATATCCCTATATGTTTACTGCCTCTAAAAATAGAGAGGCAGCATATGTAATTTAAAATTGTATATTGTATTTTAATTTTATTTATTAGAATTATGGTGGTGATAATCAAATTAAGTATAAACCAAATATTTTAAGAAGTGATGACTTCTAGAGAATGGGGTATCACTCAAAGATTATGGAAGAACAATGTTGTAAATCTACATAATTTATTTTTATATTATTAAATGTTTCTCTTTTACAATGTGAGTATATTATTTCTATTAAAACAAAACAATAATAAAAAAGAAAAGGAACAAAGTTAGCAGAAAAGAAGGAAATGATAAAGGTTACAGCAGAAATAAATCAAATAGAGAATAGGAACATAGATAAAACACAATGAAACTAAGAGTTGTTTTTTTGAAAAGGTAAACAAAAAGCCTTAATGTTAGCTAGACTAAGAAGAAACAGACACAACTCAAATAAATAAAACCAGAAATTAAAGAGAAGACATTACAATAGATGCCTTATAAATAAAAAGCATTATAGGGGATTGTTATAAACAATTATATGCCAACAAACTGGATAACAGAGAAAAAATGGATAAATTCCTAGAAGGACACAGTCTACCAAAACTGAATCAAGAAGAAATAGGAATCCTTAATAGACAAAGTTATAGAATCAGTAATCAATAACTAACCAACAAAGAAAAGCCCAGGACCTATGGCTTCACAGGTAAATAACACCAAACATTCAAATTAGAATTAATAACAATCCTTCTTACTTAAGCTGTTCCAAAAAAATAGAAGAAGAGGGGACCCTTCCAAACTCACTTGAGGCCAGCATCACTCTGATTCCAAAACCAGACAAAGACACAAGAAAATAAAACTATAGGCCAATACTCCTGATGAACATAGATGCAAAAAATCCTTAATAAAATACTAGTAAATCAAATTCAATAGCACATTAAAAGGATCATAAACCATAACCAGGTGAGATTTAGCCCTGGGATGCAAAGATGGTTCAATATAAGCAAATCAATCAATGATACACCACATTAAGAAAATGACAGAAAATAAACACAGGATCACCTCAATAGATGACAAAGTCCAATGTATATTCATGATTAAAATACTCAACAAAATAGGTATAGAAGAAACTAATCTCAACATGATAAAGGCCATATATCAAAAGCCTTCAGCTAATATCATAATCAATCAGGAAAAACTGAAAGCTTTCCCTCTAAGAACTGGGACGAGGTAAAGAGGCCCCTTCTCACCAATTCTTCTCAACATAAAATTAGAGGTTGTAGCCAGAGCAGTAAGGTAAGAAAAACAAATAAAAAGCATCCAAGTCTGCCGGGAGTTAGCTACTCTCCCAGCAAAACATGTCCCAGGCAGGATCATCACAGGAGATTTGGAAATAATAGAGACAGAGAAATAACAGAGATAGAGACAAAGTGCAGTTTAAAGTGATGGGGGAGTCGGGGGTCCTCCAGCATTCCTGTGAGCTGAGGCCCTGAGTGAAATCCCACATCAGTATTTATTGTTACAGCAAGCAGTTGTCCTTGGTTAAAGAATATGTGTACAGCTCATTTGTTGAAGTTTCAAGGCTCCCCAAAGGTTTCAAGGGACGCTTACCTAATTCTGTCTACAAGAATAGATGGTCACAAACTTTTTCTAAGATAAACACGTTAAGCCCTAAGTTAAGAATAGACCTAGCTGAGCATACAAATTAAAGATAAAAATGTATAAAGCAAGAACACTGATTGCTGGTTTTCCTCCACCCTCTTTTTTCCCCCTGCCCCTAACACACCCAGGGCCAGAGATTATTGAGCCACCACACAGAGGCTCCCACAGGCAGTGGGGCTCAGATCTCTCCTTTTGGGGTCCTGCAGTGGACTGAGGGGTGCTCAGACTGGGACGTGCCTGCCTGCCAGCCCTCCTGGCTGCTGCTTGCCTGGAAGCCACATTAGAGCAAGACAGGCCCTGAGGCAGAAGGACATCAAACCACCTTGGGCACCCTGTGGGTGACATGGGACCAACACCCTTATCCCTGGCATGGTCAGGGATTGATTTCTGGGGCTCAGGGATGGGCGCAGACCAGATCCCATACACTGAGGCCTCAAGTGCAGTACCTGGGAGCACAGAGGGGATATTCATGATCTAGTCTCAGGAGGTGGGGGTGCCTGCAGGGGCAGATCAGGGGGAGAGTGCAGTGAGGGTCCTATCTGCGGCTGGTGGGGCACTCCTCCCACAGGAGGGCCATGCTCCCACCTCAGGCCAGTGTCCGGGGCAGGGAACCACCCTGCATGAATTACAGTTCTGGAGGAGCTTGACTGGCTTGAGGTCCTGCCTGCTGGCAGAGACCCAGGAGAAACTGTGGAATAGGGGAGGGTAGAAAGGAGGGAGGCCTGATCCAGATTGCCTGATTTTTGGTTTCAGACAGTCCCACTTCCACACACAGACTCTCTGGTTGAGTGGGAACACTTCAGCCCCTCCCTGGAAAGTTTTCCTAGAGGCAGGGAATAGACTTTTGACCCCTACACATCCCTTGCCAGCATTTGTGGAGCTTGAGGGCAGGCTCACCTAAACTAACCCTGCCCATCATCACTCCCCCACCCACCTCTGCTGTAGTGGAGAATAAAGGACTCACCTGGAAGCTCCAGGGCCCCACTCACCAACTGGGGCATTAGAGTGCATCTTCTAAGGAACTAGAACCAGTCACGGGGTCCAAAAACAACAGGGCACCTTGTTCCCTCCAGCAAATACCACCTACTGACAGGGAAGTCAATTTGTATGCCCTTTACAACATTTACTGACTCAGTCATACAGGGTGTTGTTGATTCTCACCCACAAACACCACCTACTGACTGACTTAGAGTTTAAACTGGGCAGGTCATTAAGTAAACAAAAGGAAATCCAAAAGTAAGAAGTAACAGCTGCTCCAGATGAGAAGGAATCAGAGAAAGAACTCTGGAAGAATCATAGCAAAAAGTCACCCCCAAAAGGGAACACAAGCTCCTGATCAACGGATACCAGCCAAAAGCAGAATATTGAAATGACAGATGAAGAATTTCAAACATAGATTGTAAGGATGCTTAATGAAATACAAGATAACATAACACAAAGAAACCACACACAAAGAAACCACAAAAACAATGCAGGAAATGAATGAAAAATTCACTAAAGAAATTCAATCATTAAAGAAAAATCAAACAGAACTACTGGAAATGAAAAATTCATTCAAGGAACTACAAAACACAGCGGAAAGCCTTAAGAACAGGTTAGATCAGGCAGAAGAAAGAATCTCAGAGCTTGAAGACAGCAGCATTCAATGAAAAAAGTCAGTCACAGAGATAGAGCAGAGAAATATTTATAAGAGGAACAAGCAAAGTCTACAAGATATATTGGACTGTGTAAAGAGGCCTAACATAAGTATCACAGGAATCCCTGAGGGTGAAGAAGAAAATACACAAGGCTTGGATAATTTATTTGAGGGAATAATTGAGGCAAATTTCCCTGGCTTTGCTAGAAATCTAGATATCCAGATAAAAGAAGCTGAAAGGACTCCTGGGATATTCATCACAAAGAGGCAAACACGTACTCATCAGACTGGCCAAAATAAACATGAAAGAGGCACTCCTACAAGCCATAAGGTGAAAGGAGCTGGTAACTTACAAAGGAAAACCTGTCAGACTCATTGAAGACTTCTCAACTGAGACCTTACAAGGCAGAAGGGCTTGGAGCCTCATTCGCAGTCTTCTCAAACAGAATAATGCCCAGCCTAGAATTCTGTATCCTGCAAAACTAAGTTTCATATATGAAAGGGAAATAAAGTCTTTCTCAGACAAGCAAACAATGAGGGAATTTGTCAAGACAAGACCTGCCCTGTAGCAAATACTCAGAGCTGCATTATTCATTGACCAACTCAATAAACACTAACCAGTGTAAAATCACTCAAAAGCTAAAGATCAAAGATCAGATACCACAATGACTAAAGAGATAAAGCAACAATGTTCTACTCAACAGGATAAACAGAAATCCACCCCACTTATCAATTCTTTCAACAAATGTGAATGGCTTGGACTGCCCACTGAAGAGACATAGGTTGGCTGAATGGATAAATATGCGCAAGCCAAGTATCTGCTGTCTCCAGGAAACACATCTAATCCACAAGGACTCATTCAGACTTAAGGTGAAAGAATGGAAAACAGTATTCCATGCTAAGGGAAACCAAAAGAAAGCTGGAATATCAATTCTCATATCAGATAACTTAGTCTTCAAATCAACAAAAGTAATGAAAGACAAAGATAGTCATTATATAATGGTAAAGGGAACAATGCAACAAGAAGACATAACAATTCTAAATATTTACACACCCAACATAGGTGCACCCAGATTCATAAAGCAAATCCTACTTGTTCTAAACAAAATGATAAACAACAGCACCATAATAACCAGGGACTTCAACATCCCTTTGATAGAACAGGACAGATCCTTCAAACAGAAAATAAACAAAGAAACAAAGGATTTAAACAGAACTCTAGAACAATGGGGCTAACAGACATTTACAGAGCATTCTACCCCAAAACCACTGAATATATGTTCTTCTCATCAGCTCATGGGACGTTCTGTAAGACTGACCACATCCTAGGCCCCAAAACATGTCTCAACAAGTTTTAAAAAATATAAATTATTCCATTCATCTTGGACCACAGTGAAATAAAATTAAAAATCAATTCCAACAGAAACACTCATCTATACAAAAAGTCATGGAAACTGAACAACCTACTATTGAATGATACTCAGATCAAGGAGGAAATTAAGATGGAAATCAAAAGATTCTTTGAATTTAGTGCAAAAGGGGACACAATTTATCAAAATCTGTGGTACGCAGCTGAAGCAGTCCTGAGAGGAAAATTCATAGCCATAAATGTCCACATCCAAAAGACAGAAAGATCACAAATCAACAATCTAATAAATTGACTCTAAGAACTGGAAAAGGAAGAGCAAACCAACCCCAAACCCATCAGAAGAAAAGAAATAATCAAGATCAGAGTAGAACGAAATGAAATCAGTAACGAAAGAACTATACAGAATATTAATAAAACAAAAAGTTGGTTCTTTGAAAAGATAAACAAAATTGACACGGCCTCTTGCCAGATTAACCAGAAGCAGAAAAGAAAGGACTCTAATAAGCTCAATCAGGAATGAAAAAGGAGAAATTACAACTGATACCATGGAAATACAAAATATCATCTCTGGATACTATAAAAATCTCTATGCACATAAACTTGAAAACATGGAGGAAATGGGCAAATTCTTAGAAACACACAACCTCTCTAGGCTCAATCAGGAAGAAATAGAATTCCGAAACAGATGAATATCAAGCACTGAAATTGAAGCAGTAATAAAATGTCTTCCTAAAAAAAAAGTCCTGGACCAGATGGTTTCACACCTGAATCCTACCGACCTACAAAGAAGAACTGGTGCCCATACTACAGAAATTATTCCACAACATCGAGAAGGAAGGAATCCTCCCCAACATGTTTTATGAAGTCAACATCACCCTGATACCAAAGCCAGGAAAGGAATCAACTAAAAAAGAAAACTACAGACCAATATCCCTTATGAACGTGCATGTAAAAATTCTCAGTAAAATCCTAGCAAATTGAATTCAGCTGCTCATCAAAAAATAATCCGTCACAACCAAGTGGGCTTCATCCCAGGGATGCAGGGATAGTTCAAGATATGCAAATGCATAAATGTAATTCACCACATAAATAGAAGTAAAAACAAAGACCATATATTCTTCTCAATAGATGCAGAAAAAGCATTCAACAAAAGTAAGCACCCATTTATGATAAGAACATTTAACAAAATAGGCATAGACAGGACTTACCTCAAAATGATAAAAGCTATATATGACAAACCCACAGGCAACATCATACTGAATGGGGAAAAATTGAAAGCATTCCCACTTAGAACTGGAACCAGATAAGGTTGTCGTCTATCACCACTTCTATTCAACATAGTGCCAGAAGTCCTTGCCAGAGCAATCAAACAAGAGAAGAAAATCAAGGGCATCCAAATGAGGGCAGAAGAGGTCAAACTATTTCTCTTTGCTAACAATATGATCTTATATCTAGAAAACCCCAAAGATTCTGCCAAGAAACTACTGGAATTGATAAATAAGTTCAGCAAAGTCTCAGGTTACAAAATATATACACAAATCAGTAGCATTCATACACGACAACAGTCAAACAGAGAACCAAATCAAAGACTCAATACTTTTCACAATAGCAAAAAAGAAAATAAAATACCTTAGAATATATTTAACTAAGAAGGTGAAAGACCTCTCTATAGGGAGAACTACGAAACACTGAAGAAGGAAATAGCAGATTAAACAGATGGAAGACCATACCATGCTCATGGATTGGCAGAATCAACATTGTTAAAATGTCTTTACACTACCCAAAGTGATCTACAGATTCAATGCAATCCCTATTAAAATATCAACATCACTGTTCACAGATCTAGAAAAAATAATTCTACTCTTCATATGGAATCAGAGGAGACCCCATATAGCTAAAGCAACCTTAAGCAAAAAGAACAAATTGGAAGGCATCAATTTACCAGACTTCAAGCTATACTACAAGGCTATAGTAACCAAAACAGCATGATACTGGCACAAGGACAGACGTATAGACCAATGAAACAGGACTGAGAACCCAGATATAAAACCATCCTCGTATAGCCATCTGATCTTCGACAAAGCAGACAAAAACATACACTGGGGAAAAGAATCCCTATTCAATAAATGGTGCTGGGGAAATTGGATAGCCACATGTAGAAGACTGAAACAGGATCCACATCTCTTATCTCTCACAAAAATCAGCTCACTGTGCACTAGAATGTTTATAGCAGCACAATTCACAATTGCCAAAATGTGGAAACAACCCAAGTGCCCATCAATACATGAGTGGATTAATAAATGTGGTATATGTATAACATGGAGTACTACTCAACCACAAAAAGAATGATGATCTAACACCTCTTGTATTATCCTGGATAGAGCTGGAGCCCATTCTACTAAGTGAAGTATCACAAGAATGGAAAAACAAGCACCACACATACTCACCATTAAATTGGCACTAATTGATCAGCACTTATGTGTACATATGAAAGTAAAATTAACTGGCTGTCAGGCAGGTGGGGAGGAAGGGATGGGTAAATTCACACCTAATGGGTGCAGTGCACACTTTTTGGGGGATGGACATGCTTGTAGCTCTGAGTTGGGCAGTACAAAGGCAATATATGTAACCAAAGTGTTTGTACCCCTGTAATATCCTGAAATTAAAAAAATTTGTTGCAGGTTAATATTTTTGTAAGATAAAATAGAAATTCATTTCTAGAAAAATAAAATAAAATTATAAAGGCTTAAAAAAGAAAAAAGAATAAGAATTATAAATAATATATGTACCTAATAACAGAGCCCCAAAATAAATAAACTGAGGGGATAAATATAAAGCTCTTAATGATGGCTGGAAACTTTAATACCCCACTCTTAGCAGATAGAACAATTAGACATAAGAGCAATAAGAAAACAGAGGACTTGAGCAATACTATCAACCAACTCGACCCAATAGTCATATATAGAACACTACACTCAAAAGCAGCGGAATAAATATTTTTCTCAAGTGAACAGGGAACATAATTACCAACAAAAAGGATTACGAAGGAATACTATTGGACACTTGTATGCTAATAAATTAGATAACTTAGATGAAATGGACAAATTCCTAGAGACATGAAAACTACCAAAACTGACACAGGATATAGAAAATATGAATAAACTTAACAAGAGATTGAATTGGTAATCAGAAAACTACCCACAAAGAACACCCTAGCCCCAGATGGCTTTACAGGCAAATTCTACTGAACCTTTAAAGAATTAATCCCAATTCTTTACAAACTCTTCTAAAAGATGGAAAACACTTCCCAGATCATTCTATGAAGCCAGTATTATCCTGCTACCAAAACCAAAGATATCACAAGAAAAGCAAACTATAGACCAATATCTAATATGAATATACAGCAAAAATCCTCAACAAATATTAGCAAAAACATCCGGCAACATATAAAGGGAGTTATAAACCATGCCAAGTGAGATTTGTACTGGGAATTCAAGGTGGATTTAACACCCTCAAATCAATTAATGTAATACAGCATATTAATGGAATAAAAAACGCAAATGATCACCTCAGTAAACATAGAAAAAAACGTTTGAAAAAATCCAACACCCTTTCTTGACAAAATCTAAGAATAAAAGGGAAATCAACACTCAACAATCTCATAAAAGAATGGAATTTCCTCAACATGATAAAGGGCATCTAAGACAAACACCCAGCTAACACCAAACTTATTAAGGAAAGACTGGACGCTTTACTCCGGTTCTAAGATAAGGAACTTAAAGACCATCACTTCTATTAAATATCGTAATGGAGATTTTAAACAAAAACAAGTAATAAAAGGCATACACGTTGGAAATGAAGAAGGAAAACTATCCCTATTCCATATGACATAATCTTGTACACAGAAAATTCTAAGGAATCCACAAAAAAACCTTTTAATTCAACAAAGATCAATATTTAAAAAATCAATTGTATTTCTACATATTAGCAATGAACAATTCAAAAATGAAATTAAGAAAACAATTCCATTTAAAATAGCCTCAAAAGGCCGGGCGCGGTGGCTCACGCCTGTAATCCTAGCCCTCTGGGAGGCCGAGGCGGGTGGATCGCTCGAGGTCAGGAGTTCAAGACCAGCCTGAGCGAGACCCCGTCTCTACTAAAAAATAGAAATAAACTATCTGGACAACTAAAAATATATATAGAAAAAATTAGCCGGGCATGGTGGCACATGCCTGTAGTCCCAGCTACTCGGGAGGCTGAGGCAGTAGGATTGCTTAAGCCCAGGAGTTTGAGGTTGCTGTGAGCGAGGCTGACGCCACGGCACTCACTCTAGCCCGGGCAACAAAGTGACACTCTGTCTCAAAAAAAAAAAAAAAAAAAAATAGCCTCAAAATAGTAAAATGTATAGAAATAAATTTAGTAAAAGAAATACAAAATTTATATTCTAAAACTATGAAACTCTATTGAAAAAAATTAAGAAAGAGTTAAATACATGGAGAGAATTTCTATGTTCATGGATTGAAATATTAAGATGGTAATACATCTGAAATTAATCTATAGAATCAATGCAACCTTATCAAAATGCCAGATGGATCCTTTTTTAGAAATTTACATGCTGATTATAAAATTTGTATGGATATTCAACAGACCTAGAACAGCCAAAACAATCTTGAAAAAGAACAAAGTTGGAGGACTCACATTTCTGGATTTCAAAACTTACTACAAAGCAACTATAACTGAGACACTATGGTACTGGCATAAGCATAGATACATAGATTGATGGAATAAAATTGAGAGTCCAGAAATAAATTCATGTTCTTATGGTCAACTGATTTTCAACAGGGGTGCAAAGACCTGGCAAAAAATAGTCTTTTCAATAAACGGTAATAGGACAATAGGCTATATCCACATGCAAAAGAATGAAGTTGGACACCCATCTCACACCACATGCAAAAATTAAGTCAAAATAGATCAAAGGGACAGGTGCAGTGGCTCACACCTGTAATCCTAGCACTTTGGAAGGCTGAAGCAGGAGGATCGCTTGAGCCCAAGAGTTTGAGACCAGCCCAGGCAATAGCAAGACTCCATCTCTATAAAAACTAGCCAGGTGTGGTGGTGCACACCTGTAGTTTCAGCTACTCAGGAGGTTGAAGCAGGAGGATCATTTGAGCCCAGGAGGTGAAGGCTACAGAGAGCCATGATGACACCACTACACTCTAACCTGGGAAACAGAGGAGACCCTGTCTTAAAAAAAAAAAAAGACAATCAAAGACCAAAATGCAAGAATCCCAGCTATAACTCTTTTAGAAAAAAACATAGGGCTAAATCTTTGTGAGCTTGGATTTTTGATGGATTCTTATATATGACACCAAATGCACAAGCAAAAACAACAACAAAATAGATAAATGTGACTTCATCAAAATTAAAAACTTTCATGTCTTAAAGACCATATGAATAAAGTGAAAAGACAACCCACATAATGGTAGAAAATATTTGCAAATCATATACCTCTGCAGTCCCCAACCTGTGGCCTGTTAGGAAACGGGTGTGCACCACAGCCTGAGCTCTGTATCAGCCCCCTCCCACGACATCCCACCCCACCCACTCCTGGTCTGTGGAAAAATTATTTTCCATGAAACTGGTCCCTGGTGCCAAAAAGGTTGGGGACTGCTGATTCCTGACAAGGAACTTGTATCTAGACTATATAAAGAACCCTTGTAACTCAATAATAAGAGACAAATAACTGAATTTAAAAACAGACAAAAGATCTGAGTAGATACTTCCCCAAAGAAGATACACAAATGGCCAAAAGCACCTGAAAAGATGCTCAACATCAATTGTCATCAGGGAAATGCAAATTCAAACCACAATGAGATACCACTTCACACTCACTAGGATGGGTATAATTAAAAAGACAAATAATAAGTGTTGGCAAGAAATTGGGGAAATGTTGACAAATGACATCCTCAAATACAGTTGGTGAAAATGTAAAGTGTTGTAGCCCCTTTGGAAAACAGTCTGGGAGAAAAAAGATGGCAGAGAGGAGGTAACCTCCTGGATTCCTGCTCCCAGAGAGGAAGGCATAGATCTTGGTCTGCTACACGTGAGTGGATCTCTCCCCCGCAAGAACAGCATTGTGAGTTGACGGAGAATGTGTGGGACAAAAAAAGCAGGAAAAAGAAAAGGTAAATGGGAGATAAGATCACGAAAATCTGGAGAGTGCGAGACAATCAATAGAGAATAGAGCGTGGAAAACAGTCTGGCAGTTCTCAAACTACACCTAGTGTCACTATTGGATCCAGCAATTCCACATAGATTATATGCAAGAAAAATGAAAACATACATGCACACAAAAACTTGCATATAAATGTTCATAGTATGTTCATGGTGGCCAAAGGTGGAAACAACCCAAGTATCCATCAGCTGATGAAAATACAGCACATCTGTACAATGGAATATTATTCAGCCACAAAAAGGAATGAAGGGCGGATCCACGCTGCAACATGGGTGAGCCTGGAAAACATTGCAAAGGACACATGTGTATGATCCAATTTATATGAAAGTCCAGAAGTGGCAAATCTATAGAGAAAGAAAATGTAGATCAGTGGTGCCTGGGGCTGCAGGAAGTCGGGGGATTCAGGGGTGACAGCTAAAGGTTTCAGGGTTCTTATTTGAGGGGATGAAAATGTTCTATGATTGGTTGTCGTGATGTTTCCCTACTCTGTGGATACATTAAAACTACTGGATGTGAACTTTGCACTGATGAATTTTATGGTATATGAATAATATTTTAATAAAGCACAGACACATGACCTGGAACCAGGGTCCTGCTGAGCCAGGTCACCCGCTGTCTGTCACACTTAAAGCACGCCTGCCTTCCAGCCACTGCTCCTGTCTTCTTCCCACAGGGCCACTGTCCAGATCCCCTCCTCTCGCTGTGGTCCGTGGAGACCAGTTTACTTCTCTTTTTTCCTGCTTCAGTAGCCAAGATTCATCTCCCTCCTTCCTATGAATTCTCTCAGAATGACTTTGTGTGGACAAGGCCCCATTTGGTTCTTAACCAAATCCTATCTCCAGCTCCCTGGCATCATCAATTTCCTCTCTCGGGTCACAGGCTGGGCGACATTCCTTTGGCTCCATCCTGCTGGTGTCCCCGTAGCAGTCTCAGCCGACTGGTCAGGCCTCAGGGCTGGGGCTTCAGGATTCTAGACACCCGTTCTCAGGCGTGGGGCTGGGTGTGCGGCTGTCGGGTGGGAGGAATTATCAAGAGATGGACGTGGCCGGGGAGGGGGGGAGGAGCCCCTGGGTATGATTTTTAGCATTAAAATGAGGGAAAAGGTCTACAGACTGTCAACTTTGGGCTTCATCTTGGCCACGACCAGTTTGTGCTGGCTTTGACTGGGGCCAGTGGACCCCTGCTCCAGTGGCTGCCATGTCCTCTTAAAGAAAGCAGATCTACCTTCTGTGGAAGCCGGGTGTTAATAATTTTCAAAGCTTTTGCTCAGTATTGTAAGCAGACTCAGGCCCTGGCTCAGGCAGGTAGCCAAAGTTCACCTCATTTTCCTTGTCATGTTATCTCTACTCTTACAGGCTGTGGTTTGTCTTGTGCCATAATAAACAGCAACTCCACTAGGACAAGAACAGTGGCTTTTAAATTTCTTTGACTCCCACTACTCTCATCATGGCATACTGTATACAGAAAGCCATTGATTGCAACACCTCAAAAATCCAGAAACGGTACCATGTACAGAGCGGGTATTTGATTTAACAAGTATTCATCATCTCCTAGGCACTGGTATGGTCACTGGTATGCATACTGAGACCACTGCCCCGGACAAAACAAAAATGCTCCTCCTCATGGCACTGACATTTTAATGACACATATGTGTTCCCCACTGTACACTAATGGGGGGGGGGTTCTGGAGAATAGGGAAGGACCATAAATAGCTATGACAATGTCAGGTCTTACTTTGAGACATTAGAGGTGGTCATTGAATTAGCCATCGGGGGCACTGTACGCACGGGGTGGGGGTGGGGATCCTGCACCTGAAGTTGGTAACCTAGAATTTGAGCCCAGCAGGCCAGGGAGGGCCTCAGGCAGGAAGGTCTGCGACTTGTGCGTTTCCCTTAGCCGATCACACCAAGCACAAAGAAAGAGCATACGCCACTGGACTCGGGCTGGATTTCTAATGGGTGACAGGCATCCAACTTACATCCATGTCTTTGTTTCTAGTCCCAAATCCTGAGCCGCCGTTTGATCTTGGAGAATCCTTTATTCTATGGGCCACAGGTTCCCTGTCTGTAAAACGGACATACTGGCTCAGGCTTTCTGGGGTTCACATATTCGCTTGGTGAAGGGAACTTCTGTCCTATTAGTCCGTGACTTTTCCTGGATCTTGGGCACTGCTCCGTGAGTTTCTGAATTTGGGTATTTCCCTCCGGGCCCAGCGGGGCTCAGCGTGGTGTTTTTCTGCCTCTTCCTTAGCCGCCCCAGGGATGGCGAAGCGGGGCGGGTGGCAGGGCAGATCCGAGTCCCCACTGCGGGCTGGGAGACCCCGCACCTCGAGCACCGCCCAGACCCCGCCCCGCGCCGCCGGGCCCGCCCGCCGAGGCTCCGTGCGACACGGTGGGGCGCCTGTGAAGTCGTGGAGCCTGGAGCCCGCTTGACTCGACCCAGGTTAAGTCGATCCTCCCTGCTGCCCAGAGTCCTCCTCCGTCCCATCGACTCTGTCCTGTCAGATGTCCCCAGTTTGTTGGTGAATTTATTGGGGCTCAGAGACGGTGACCTGTCACACTGCCATCTGGAAATGGGACAGGTCCCTGAACCCAGTGTCCCCCTGCCCAGAGAGCAGCAGGGGTCGCAAAAGTCCAGCAGAGGTCAGCTGCCTCGGACGCCCTTACCCGCTGAGTTTCCGCGGGGATGGTGAACAAGCCTCAAGCCCTTTCTTAATTCTTTAATTTGTTCATTAACCCTTTATTTTTCATAAGTGTGGCAAACATTTCTTTCTGATGATCCTTTGTGGGTCCTTATTACAGCGGATTTTTCTGTTGGTTTTTCTACTCATTGATTTTTATTTTATTTTGACAGCAGGTAATTATTTTTATTTGGTCCCATTTGAAGTGATGTTTATAAACAGAAATATAGAAAGTGATGATCTGATGCCAGAGGTCCTGGTGCTTCCTGCAGAACTTGTAGCTGAGTGTGTCATGTCAAAAATAAAAATCAAAGGTTATGGGGAGAACACTTCCTTAAATAATGCCCTTTAATGCCTATTGCCCATAATGTTGGAGATGAGCTGAATTAGGAAAAAAGTTAGTTACGAAGGAAATCTAGGAATGCAGGAAATGAGGCTCTATGTCTCAGAGGTTGGCTCTTATTTGCTGAAAGGTGTGGAATCTTGTGAGTTCTACTTTTGAAAATTACTCATGGTAGCTGCTAATATGATAAGTGAACATCGTCCCTACAGAGTGAGAAAAGAATTAATGGGAATTGCAAAGTATGTTGTACCTGGAGAACCTGAACCCTTTCTATGTGCCCAAAGGGATTTCCAGGAAGGAATCTGTATGTGGAAGTCAAGGGATGGAGTGACAACACAAAGGTTTACAGCTTTCTTTCTGCAAGTGTCGCTCACCATAAATGACCCACACAAGGCCCACCCAGCTCCTTCCCCTCCACAATCAATCTGAAGTCACAGGAAGAAAAATGAGCTGGAGTATGCCTACATCCCAAGGAGTGTAGTCAAGTTGCTTTGGAGCTGGACTCCCTGAATATGAGCCCCCACCTCTTGTTGGGCCTCATATGTGGGTCTAGGGTATGTCTTAAACTTTCTGACTCTCTCCATCTATATACAAAGAGGAACATGACTGTGAGGTTAATTGGCTCCTACATTAACCAATAAAGCACTCAAAACAATACCTGCGTTCTATGTTTGCTTTTTAAAGATCTACCCCAATTTTTAATACGGCCCTGAGAGTAGGTCTGTTTTGTTTGTTTGTTTGCTTGTTTGAGACAGCGTTTCACTCCGTTGCCCTGACTAGAGTGCCATGGCATCAGCCTAGCTCACATCAACCTAAAACTCCTGGGCTCAAGTGATCCTCCTGCCTCAGCCTCCTCTGTAGCTGGGACTTATGGGCCACCACACCCAGCTAATTTTTCTGTTTTTAGTAGAGATGGCATCTTGCTCTTGCTCAAGCTGATCTTGAACTCCTGAGTTCAAGCCATCCTCCCTCCTCGGCCTCCCAGAGTGCTAGGATTACAGCCGTGAGCCACCGCACCTGGCCTGAGAGTGGATCTCATGAGTCACAATTTGCCAAATGAAAGCCCCCACCTATTCATTTTGCCACAACTCTTCATTTGGAGGTGCCACTTGTGGGTTTGTTCGTGTTTGTCCATCTTCCTCTTTTTAGTGGTGGGGAGACCATTGAAATCACCTGACCAAGATTCTGTAGTGAGCATGTGGAATGGGGCTGAGAGTTTCCTCAGGGGAGCAGGTGGGAGAATGACAGCACATTGTGGACCTTGAAGATAAATGATAAAAACCTGCACACAGAGCAAGGTGTTGCAGTAGGAGTATGCTAGACCAGTAACCCAAGGTCGATGGGTCAAAACTGTCAACTGAGGAAATGACGAGGTTCATAAATCTGGAAAGGAAAGTTCTATTTCTCATAAAGTGTTGCAACCTGTAGATGGCCATTTCCATAGGCTGGAAGCAGAGCCTCAGGCCAGAAGCCAGAAACACGTGCTTCAAGGGACGGACGATGGGAACAGGAATTTATACTGAGCAGAGTGGCCAAGTATATTAATACATATTTAACAAGCTATGGGAGGAATCATGAATATTTATGAAAGGAGAAAGATGCATATTTGCAATTTAGCTTTATGCCCCTTTTTCAGTCCACATTTAGGAAATGGCAGCCCTGTGACGTCAAAAGGTGAAGCAAGGAGGTGAAAACCCGTACTGCACATGCTCTGTAGACTGGTTAAACCCACTCCACGGTTGGTGGTCTCTTACCGGGAAACTGGTCACTTGTAGCATCAAAACCACAAGTAGGGAGGAGTGGATCATGAGATTGGTTTCTGTTTAGCCCTTAGGGAAAAAGGCTGATGGCCTTTAGCAAGGGAGGGGTATAATGAGGTGTGTCTGACCTCCCATCTCATCATGGCTGGGAACTCAGTTTTAAGGTTTCTCTGGGGTCTCGTTGGCTGAGAGCCTGTTCAGTCAGTGGAGGGGCTTAGGATTTTGTTTTATTTTAGTTCACAAAACCTTCGCCTGCTGGGCCTTGGTCCTGATAGCTCTGCTCCTGCATTTGTACCATGAACACCCGGATAATCTCTTAGAGCCCATTTGGGTTTGGCCACCCCAAAGGAAGACATAAAGTAAAATTCCTTTCATGTCTGTGATTTTCAAATGGTTTTTATTTAGAGGAGTTTCATAGATTAGGAAAAGGGCTGCATTGACCCCAGGTTGGCACCAGGTACTTGCAGTTTTAAACCTAGGGGTGGAATAGTTGAAGAAAGCCCTTTAAAGGAGAGAAACATGAGGCTATATGACAAGCTCCAACTTTGCAGGAGCTTCCAGCTTCAGAATTTCTGCTATTTATTTATCTATTGAGACAGGGTCTTGCTCTGTCACCCACGCTGGAGTGCAGTGGTATGATCAGAGCTCACTGCAGCCTCGAACTCTTGGGTTCAAGTGATCCTCCTGTCTCAGCCTCATGAGTAGCTGGGACTATATCCCTGTACCACCGAGCCTGGCTAATCTTTTAATTTTTTTTTTAGAATGAGATCTTGCTATGTTGCCCAGGCGGGTCTGGAACTCCTGGCCTCAAGCGATCCTCCCACCTTGGCCTTCCAAAGTGCTGGGATTACAGGCGTGAGCCACCACACCTGATCAGTTCTAGGGAATCTGAAGGGCACAGTCCTAAATTTCTTAGTTGCTTCTATGGCAGGGCCTGGGTACCACAAATGTTTCCTAATAGCCAAGTTCCCTTCATTTTGAAAACTGGGTCAGTAGGAACTGCACTGAGAGGGAGGAGATTAGAACTCAATTTGTGTATTTCCACATTGACTAGGGGCATACACTTCACTGGAACTTCACCTGCCTGCATGCAAGTTCCCTTTGGTGGGTGGAGACTCAGGGCTTCACACAGATAGCAAGCGTAGCGTTTCTCCTGGCAGGGCACGCATCGTTTAGTACCGCATCTAAGCCTTCTGCTCTCCCTGGGCTGAAGTCTCTGAGTTACCCAAGTAAAAGTGAAAGTGACTCTAGGAATCTGCAAAAGCAGCGAAAGTTCCACCCATGGATGGAGGTGAGGACAAATGTAAGGAAACCCTTTCAGTGGATCCCCTTCTCAGCAATGCTGTCAGCAGCCTGCAGAAAGCTTGTTTGGGGGCAGCCAGGTTCCTGCTAGAAAGGTGCAAACCGGGCTGTGGACATGTCCTTGATCTTCACGTCCCTTCCCTCCAAAATAGAACTGAGGATTTGCCCAAGCAGTAAGAATCACAGACCCAGACCTCAGGAGGGACATTTGTGAAGTGGCTGTGAAAATGCAAAGTGCAACACAAAGGGAACACTGGGGTGGTGCTGCCAGGAATGGGGTTCCCTCTCTACAGACCTTCCCCACGTGGAGGCACCAGGCAGGCTTGCATGTGGGTCCCCCCTAAGGAGGAAGATGATCTCCCTTTATCAGAAAGGACATTTAATGATTTTTGCTTGAAAAAATAAAGCATATTCTTTGAGGAAATTTCATTAAATACAGAAAACTATAAGGAGACTTTTTTTTTTTGGTAGAGACAAGGGTCTAGCTATGGTGCCCAGGCTGGTCTCAAACCACTTGGCCTCAAGTGATCCTCCTACAGTGCTGGGATTACAGGCGTGAGCCGCCATGCCCAGTCAATAAGGAGACTTTAAATCACCCATAATCAAACTATTCAGCAGAGCCCAAGGTTGGAGAGCTGGTGTGTGAATTCCCTGCCATTTTCCCAACCTTTATACCTGTGTGTATTAACCATGGTAAAGTTTTTAAATTTTGGTAAAAAAAAAAAAAAACAACAACAACACATAAAATTTACGATTTTTAAGTGTACAATTCAGTAGTGTTCACTATATTCACATTGTTGCACAAGAGATCTTTAGGACTTGTTCATCTCACAGAACTGAAGCTCTGTACCCACAACAGCAACCCCCCATCCCCTCCTCCCCCCAGCTTCTGGCAACCACCAGTCTACTTTCTGTCTCTGTGAATTTGACTACTGTAGCTACCTCATATAAGTGGAATCACACAGTATTTGTCTTTTTGTGTCTAGCCTATCATTTCACTTAGCATAATGTGGTCAAATTTCGTCTATATTGTAGCATGTAACAGGATTTCCTTCTTTTTAAAGGCTGAACAATATTCTATTGCATGTATATACAATGTATCGTATACAATTTTGTGCATAGATCTCAAAGAGATATTTTTGAGATATGTACCCAGAATATACATCTTTGGGATATATATTATCCAAAATACACACACACGCACACACACACACACACACACACACCCAGCTATATACCCAGGAGTGAGATTGCTGAATCATATAGTAGTTCTATTTTTAAGTTTTTGAGAAACCTTCATACTGTTTTCTACAGCGGCTGTGTCCTTGTCCTTTTACACTCCCACCAACAGTAAGTACATTTTTTATATAGAGTCTCTTCCATTGAAATAAGGCTGGCATCTGTTACCTACAAAATGAAAGTAGAATTTAACAGTTGCATTGTATTTTATCTCACTGACATATCATGATTAATTTACCAACTCCTTATGTTGGGTCACTTGTGTTTACTAATTTAGCTACAAATATAAATACACATAAATACACGCAAAGCTCATAATTCATCTGTTAATTTAACAATGGAGAACATCAGTCTTCAGATAATCAACATAATATTTTTTCTTCTTTTGCTACTATTATTTCTGCTTTCTTTTTTCTTCTAGCTTTCTTCCTGTTGTTTCCTTTTGTTCTCCTCCTCCTACCTTTTCCTTTTCTTGCTTCTTTAGGTGACTGTTTAGTTCATTTATTATTACTTTTATCTTTAAAGTTTTAAATGAGTTCTCTCCTTTTCTAATAATATCTCTAAGATCTAGAATGCTTTTAAGAACAAGTGGAACCAAATTTGAGAGGAATTATCTGTTTGCAGATGACATGATCTTATATAGAGAAAACCCTAAAGAGTCCACCAAAAAATCTGTTAGGACTAATAAATGAATTCACTAAAATTGCATGATACAAAATTAACATACAAAAATCAGTGTGTTTGGGTCTCAAAGATATATTTGTACACCCACAGTCATAGCAGCATTATTTACAATAGCTAAAACATGGAAGCAACCCAAGTGTCCATTAACAGATGAACAGAAAAAGAAGTGGTGTATACATGCAATGGAATATTATTCAGCCTTTTAAAAAAATGAAATCCTGCCGCATATGATAATGTGGGTGAGTCTGGAAGATATTGTGGTAAATGAAGCAAGCTAGTCACATAAGTACAAATACAGCATGACTCCACTTCTGTGATGTATCTAAAATAATCAAACTCCAATGAAGCAGAGAGCAGAATGGTGGTTACCAGGTGCTATGGTTTGAATGTGTACCCCAAAAGTGCATGTTTTGGAAACTTAATTGCCTTTGTAACAGTAATAAGAGGTGATTGGGTCATGAGGGCTCCACTCTCATGAAAAGATTAGTGCTGTTATCACAGGAGTGGATTAGTTATCATGGGACTGGCTTCCCAGTAAAAAGGGTGAGTTTGGCTTGATTTCCTTTCTCTGTCTTATACTCAAATTTCCTCCCCATGTGATGCCTTCCACCATGGCATGACCCCCACCAGATGTGGGCGCCATGCTCTTGGACTTCCCAGTCTCTAGAACCATGAGCCAAATAAACATATTTTCCTTATAAGTTACCTAGTCTGTGATATTCTGTAATTGCAGCAGAAAATTGGTACCAAGAGTGAGTTTGTGGCTATAATAAATAACTGAAAATGAGGAAGTGGCTTTGGAACCGGGTAATGGGTAAGAGCTGAAAAAAATTGGAGAGGTGGGCTAGAAAAAGCCTATGTTACTGTGAATGGAGAATTAAGGGTGATTCTCATGAGGGCTCAGAAGAAGAGAGCTGTAGGGAAAGTCTGAATCTTCTTAGAGATTCCTTAAGTGAACATGACAAGAATGTTGGTAGAAATATGGACAATAAAGATAATTCTTGTGAGATCTCAGATGGAAATGAGGAATAAGGTATTGGAAACTGGAGTAAAGGCCATCCTTGTTATACAGTGCAAAGAACTTGTTAGAATTGTGTCCATGTCCTAGGACTTTATGGAATGCAGAATTTAAGAGCAATGAACTAGGACATCTGGCAGAGGAAATGTCTAAGCAGCAAAGTATCAGGTTGCTACCTGGCTACTTTTAACCACATACAGCGAGATGTGAGAGGAAAGAAATGACATAAAGATGGAATTTATAATTAAAAGGGAAACAGAATGGAAAGATTTGGAAAATTCAAAGCCTGGTCATATAAGAGTGAAAAACTGTGTTCAGGAGAGACTACTAAAGACGTGGCCAAGTGATTTCTGCTAAAGAGATTACCATGAATAGAAGGGTGCCCGGTGCCAGTCAAGACAAAGAGAGAAAGACACCCCCTCTCCAAAGATGCTTTAGAAACATTCCAGGCTGCCTCTTCTATAACAGGCTCAGAGATCTAGTGGGGGGCAAAATGGCTTTGAGGAATGGGCCCAAGGCACCCTCCACAGGCTTGCTGCCCATGGGCACCTCTAGCAGGACTCTGCTCCCTGCATTCTGGTGCAGCATCCCTTGTCTGCCTCAGCTGTGACTCAGTTGGCCCCAGGTGCAGCTCAACCCCCTGCTCTGGAAGGTACAAGCCATAAGCCTTGGTGTTGTCCATGTGGTGTTACGTCAGCAAGCTTTCAGAATGCAAGAGCTATGGCGGCATGGCAACCTCCACCTAGATTTCAAAAGATGACATGGCCCACCTGGAAACCCAGGCAGAAACCTGCCGTAGGCAGAGCCGCCACAGAGAGTCCCCACTAGGATAATGCCTTGTGGAGACATAGGAGCAAGGATGCCTCTGAGACCCCAGAACTATAGAGCCACCAGTGTGCAACTCCAGCCTGGGAGAGCTGCAGGCACGAGACTCCAACCCCTGCAAAAGTGAATCCAGGAAGTGAAATATGGAATGAAAGAGGCTATTCTCCAGCTTTAAGACTCAATATTGATTTCCCTGTTGGGTTTTAGACTTATTTAGGACAAATTACCCCTTCCTTCTTGCCTATTTATCCCTTTTGGAATGAGAATGTCTATCCTATGCCTGTCCCACCATTGTATTTTGGAAGCAGATAACTTGTTTTGATTTCACAGGCTCACAGTTGGAGGGAATTTGCCTCAGGATGAATCATGCCTAGAATGGGGCCAGAGAAGAACGCTGTGGTTGGAATGTGTCCTCCAAAAGTTCATGTGTTGGAAATTTAATTGCTATTATAACAACATTAAGAGGTGGAAACTTTAATAGGTAATTTAATACACGTTGTGGGAAATATCCCAATGGATTAATGTCATTATTGCTGGAGTAGGTTAGTTATTCTAGTGGGTTCCTGTTAAAAAAGATGCGTTCAGCCTGATTTCCTCTCCCTGTCTCTCACTCACTCTTCCTCACCACGCGATGCCTCCTGCCGTGGCATGACGCTTGCCAGATGTTGATGTCATGCTCTTGGACTTTCCAACCTCCAGACCATGAGCCAAATAAACTTCTTTATAAATCACCTAGTTTATGTTATTCTGTTATAGCAGCAAAAAAAATGGACCAGGGCCTAGGATAAGGCGGAAATGGAGAGTTGCTATTCAGTATAAAGTTTTAGTTATGCAAAATGAATCACTTCTAGAGATCTGCTGTACAACATTGTGCCTTATAGTTAACAATACTGTATTGAATACTTAAAAATTTGTTAAGAGGATAAATCTAACATTATATATTCTTACCAAAATGATAAAAAAGATTTTTGAAAAGTGGAAAAACTATATAACATATTCTGCTTTTAAACAATGTATTTGTGCATGTTTTAAGTATATTAACTGAATGGGGAAACATCAGAATGATATAAACAAAAATGCTAACAATCAGTATCTCTAGAGAGGGTTATATAGTTCTGGAAAGTAAACTTTCACTCTTCCAAATGTCTGTTTATATAATTATTATATATTTGTATTATTTGTATTAGAGAAAGCTCACCTAGATAGTTTTCCATGGAGCCAGTACCTAGAAGACCACATCTCTCGTCTTGCCCCTTTGTAGGTATTTAATTCAGTGATGAAAAATTCCACTAGCAATAGCAGGTCTTCAATTTTCAGAGGTATTTTTGACTATATACAAGCATGGAATTTATTTTTCTGACACCAATTTCTCTGTTGTTTCCACCTCAGTTGTTGAATATTTTTTTTCTTCTGTAGTTTTACCACCCTTCTCTTGTGAGGGGAGTGGGTATTTGTTCAAGGCAGAACACCAGTTTTGTTCTTTTTCTCTTGCATGGGACTACATTTGGTCTCTATTTCAGAATGATCAAGTTTCAGAGCAGTCCCCTCAATTGTAAAACTAGGGGGAAGAGAAATCCTAAGTCCATTAAGTCCGGGCAGCAGACTTAAGTTCAAAATATGATTTCTTAAGTATTACTGCAGACCTTGGTCCTTTATTGTTGCATCTGAATGAAATTTCTAGAACTGTTGGTTCTAATAAACAAAATAAGGTTTATATTTGGTATGTATAATCAGGTTGCCCTACAAAACGTCTTCATAAGTTTGCCCTCCAATCAACATGGTGTGAGAGTGCTTGGGACCCTATTCCCTTCCCAAAGCCTGTGGTGTAATTGGGGATGGAAGTTATGGCTCTGAGAGGGGAGCTAGACCCTGCATGAGCTCCCTGAGCTACTGTAACAAAGAATCACAAACTGGATTGCCTTAAACTATGGAAATTTATTCTCTCACAGCTCTGGAGACCAGCCATCCAAAATCAAGGTGTCGGCAGAGTTGGTTTCTTCCAGAGGCTCTGAGAGAGAATCTGTTCCCATGCCTCTCTCCTGGCTTCTGTGATTGCCAGCAATATTCAGCATTCCTTGTCACGTAGACACATCATTCCAGTCTCTGCCTCCATCTTCGCAAGGCATTCTCCTTCTGTGTCTCTCAAACCTCCCTCTCTGGCCCTTTATAAGAACACAAGTCCGTGGATTTTTGGCCCACCTTAAGTCCAGGATGATCTCATTTGAGATCCTTAGCTTAATGACATCTGCAAAGACTCTATTTCCAAATAAGGTTACATTTGGAGGTAGACATGACATTTAGGGGGACATTATGCAACCCACTACAGACTCATCTCTTGCTTGCAGATTTTCTGGTTCTCTGATTGCTGCTCTGCTACTGACTAAGGACTTTGATGTTGGGTATGTCTGAGAGCCTATTTGATCTTTAGGTTTTTCACTAGTTAAAGGAAGTGTAATCTTTGTCTGCTCTGCTGCTGTGGTTTAGATGTTTGTCCCCTACAGATGTGGAAATTTGACCACCACAGTGGCAATAGGGAGGTGGGGCCTAGTGAGAGGTGTTTGGGTTATGGGGGCAGATCCCTCATGAATAGACTAATGTCCTCCCTTGGGAGTGAGTGAGTTTCACTCTATTAGTTCCCAAGAAAATTGTCAAAAAGAGCCTAGACCTCCCCACTCCCTTTGCTTCCTCTCTCCCTATGCGATCCCTTCGCACATACCAGCTCCCCTTCCACTTTCTGCCAAGAGTTGAAACAGCCAAAGGCCCTCACCAGATGCAGATCCTCAATCTTGAACTTTCAAGCCAGCAAAATCCTAAGCCAAATAAATCTCTTTCCTTTATAAACTATGCAGTTTCAGGTATTCTGTTATAGCAACACTACATGGACTAAAACATATGTCTCACTCATTCAGCCTTTCATTGAATATATTTGTGTTGAGCACCTTTTAGACAACAGGTTCTGTACATCTTGCAACCTGATGTGATATCTTGGGGTAAAGAATAGAGGAGTTGGGAGTGACATCAGCAAGATGGCAGAATAGGAAGTCCCAGCCTTTGTTCCCCAGCAGAGACACTGAATTAACAACAATATACAGACCAAAATGTCTTTATGAGAACTCCAGAAACCAGTGAAGAAGTTGCACTCCCCCAAGTGAGACCAAGCCAAACACAACATATTGAAATTAGTAAGAGCCATGTCACTTTATCCACAATTTCCCCTTTCCTAAGACAGCACTGCTCGGCTTGGCTCATAGTGTCTACCTTGGGCAGAGAGGGAAGAGTGGAACATAGATTCCACACTCCAGCTTTGCAGACGGCTGTCCAAAGGACTCATTTCTGTCTCTCTTGACTCAGAGCTGTCATGGCACTGGCATAGTTCGTATACCTGGAGGCTGCTGAAAGCAAGGAAGAGTGGGGGAGGGGCTCACGATGGCACCAGAGGGCCTGGAATGCAGAGGGCCCTGACCAGATGTAGATGTCCAACCTGAAACTTTCAGGCCAACAAAATACTAAGCCAGATAAATCTCTTTCCTTTATAAACTACACGGTTTCAGGCATGCACACAGAGGTGGCATGGCTCAGTGTAATTGGGAGAAGGCACTCAACTCCTGGCTGCTCCATCGGGTGGGAGGCAGAAGGGTGGACTCTTTGGCCTTCTGGCTTTTCAGAGAGCTGCCCGGGGCCCGGTGTCTGCCTCATCTGATTCGGGGAGCTGACAGGGAGCCAGCACGCTTCAGACGCCTTGGGGCCACTGAGAACAAAGGAGAGCGCAGTACTGAAGACAGACACCAGATGGAGGCAAAGATTACAAACCTCTGAAACAGAACCTGGCAAACCTTTCGCTGGAAAATTACAGGCAAAGCCCAGAGAAGTTGCGTCCCCCTACGAAGGATTTCAGAGGCCCCCAGACTCTTTATCTGCACTGAGTGGTGAATATCGTCCCCTGTACGAAGCTAATCTATAAAGCCTGGGGGAGGTGGCTGTTTTTTCAAATGCATTAAACTCAGCAAAAAAATCTCAAGGCACACAATAAAACAGGGAAATGTGGCCAAATCAAAGAAACAAAATAAATTTCCAGAAACCAACTCCAAATAAATGGAGACGTATAAATTACCTGACAAAAAATTCAAAATAATTATCTTTAAGAAATTTAATGATCTTCAAGAGAACATAGACAACTAAATGAAATCAGAAAAATAATGCATGAATATCAACAAAGAGAAACCATGAAAAAGGAACCAAGGAGAAATTCTGGACCTGAAGAATAAAATAACTTAATTGGAAAATTCATTAGAAGGCATCAACAGCAGACTGATCAAGCAGAAGAGTCAGTGGACTAAAAGACAGGTCATTTAAAATTGTTGAGTCAGAGGAGCAAAAAGAGGAAAGAATGAAGAGAAGTGAAGATAGCCTAATAGATTTGCAGAACATCATCAAGCAGACCAATACACACATTACAGGCATTCAGAAAGAGACGAGAAAAAGAGACAGAGAGCGTATTTGTAGAAATCATGGCTCAAAACTTCCCAAATCTGACAAAGGAAATAGACATCCAAATTCAAGAATCTCAAAAAAAAAAAAAAAAAAAAAAAAAACCTAACTAGGATGAACCCAAAGAGGCCCATACAGAGACACATCATAATGAAATAGGCAAAACTCAAAGACAGAGAATCTTGCAAAGAGCAAGAGAAGAGACTCATCATGCATAAGGGAGTTCCCATTAGATTGTCAGTGGATTTCTCAGCAGAGATTCTATAGGCCAGAAGGGAGTGGGATGATATAGTCAACATGCTGAAAGAAAAAATAGAAACCTCAACCAAGAATATCCTACTCAGCAACGTTGTCCTTCAAAAATGAAGGTGAAATAAGGACTTTTCCAGATAAAGAAAAGCTGAGGAAACTCATCACTACTAGACTTGCCTTACACAAACTGCTAAAAGGAATTCTTCAAGATGAAATGAAAGGATATTACATAGCAACATGAAAGCATATGAACATAGAAAGCTCTCTGGTAGAGATAAATATATAGACAAATACAGACTCTTGTAATATTGTAATGGTGGTGCATATATCACTTTTGATTGTGGTATAGAATTTAAAAGATAAAAGCATAAAAACAACTATAACTGTAAAACTATGTTAATAGATACAAAATATAAAAGGACGGAATTTGTGACATCAATAACAATGTGGTAGGAGATATAAAGGAGTAGAGTTTTTGTATGCAACTAAAGCTAAGTTGTTACCAGTTTAAAATAGATTATTATAATTATAAGATGCTTTATGTAATCCGTATGGTAACTACAAAGAAAATAACTACAGAAAATACACAAAAGAAAATGAAAAAGACATCAAAGATGTCACTACAGAAAAAATAAATGAAACACAAAAGAACACAACAGAAGAAAAAGAGGGGAAAAATAACTACAAGACAAAGTGAAAACAATTGATAAAATGAAAACATCAAGTCTGTATCAGTAATTACTTTAAATGTAAATGGATTAAGCTCTCTAAAAGACAGAGTGGATGAATGGATAGAAAAAAATTAAGATCCAACTATATGCTATCTACAGAAGACATGTTTTTTTTTCTTTTGGTAGAAACAAGGTCTCACTATGTTGCCTAGGCTAATCTCAAACTCCTGGCCTCAAGTGATCCTCCTGCCTTGGCCTCCTAGAGCACAGGGACTACCAGCATGGGCCACTATGCCTAGGCAAGTGACACATTTTAGATATAAGGATATACCTAAGTTGAAAGTGAAAGGATGGAAAATTATATTCCATTCAAATGGTAACCAAAAGAAAGCAGGGGTTGCTATATTTATATCAGACAAAACAGACTGTAAGTCAAAATCTGTCAGGAGAAACAAAGAAGGGCATTATTTAATGATAAAAGATTCAATTCACCAGACAGATATGATAATTATAAATACATATGTACCTAACGGCAAAGCGTCAAAATATATGATGCAAGTATTGATAGAATTGAGAGACCAAAAGGAGGATGGTGGTTGCTAAGGGTTGGAGGTCGGGGGCAATGGGGAGTTACTGTTTAATGAGTTCAGAGTTTCAGTTTTGCAAGATGAAAAAAATTCTGGAGATGGATGGTGATGACGGTAGCACAACAATGTGAATGTATTTAATGTCACTGAACTGTATACTTAAAAATAGTTACAATGATAAATTTTGCTATATTATACCACAAATTTTTTAAATATTTGTAAAATAATAAGCATGAAAAAAATAAGAAAATACTATGCATGATCAGGAGGAAAATATATCAGTATAATCAGATCCATAAGTGACAGAAATGATGAAATTAATGGATAAGATATAAAAACAGCCTACCATAAATATGCTACATATGCTCAAGAATTTAGAAGATGAGGAGAGAAAGAGAAGATATTTTAAATGGAAAGACCAGATGGAATTAACAGCAGATTAGATATTATAGTAAAAAGATCAGAGACAGAATGAAGCCTAGAGGGAAAAAAACCAAGGGCTTGTGGGACAGTGTCAAGTTGTCCATGACACATGTCACTGGAGTCCTAGAATGAGAGGGAGCAGGAAAAAAATTTGAAGAATAATGTCCTAGAATTTTCCAAATTTTCTGAAAATTATAAACCAGCAGATCCAAGAAGCTCAATAAGCCCTAAGCACAGGAAACATAAAGAAAACCCCTCCATTATGTTATGTGTATTTTATCACAATTTAAAAAATGAAGGAAAAACACTCCACACCAAAACATTTGATAATTATATCAAAATTACTTAAATGTGAATGCTCTAAATACTGCAAACAAAGGCAGATATTATCAGATTGAATAAAAAAGACCCAGAATACACTGTCTATAAAAAATCCACTTTAAACATAAAGACACAAAGAGTTAAAAGTAAAAGAATGAAAAAAGATGTACCACAAAACCATTAAATAAAACAAACCTGGAATAGCTATATGTTAATATCAGACAAAGTGAACTTTAAAAGGACTATTACTAGGGTTAAACAGAAAAGTTTTGTAATGCTACATTTGAAAGGAAGACATGACATTTCTAAATGTTTATATACCTAAACAACAGAATTTCAAAATACATGAAGGAAAACCTGATAGAACTATTGTTACTGAAAGCTCAGCACTTGTCCACGAGGCCGAATCAGAAGAATGAGGACAAATGGTTTGGGGAGGAGGAAAGAGACATTTTATTACTTTGCCAGCAGAGGAGGAGGATGGAGACTTCTGTCTGAAATGTCATCGTCCTCATAATAAGCAAAAATACAGAGCTTTTAACCAATGGGCTCTCAGCTTCATGCAACTACTGTTCAACTACAGTAGACAATTCTGATCTGTTCCATCTCTGCTGAAGATAATCCTGTGACCTCCACCTAGGATCTCCCTTTACCAGGTCTGGGCTGAGCCATCTCCTTTAGCACAAATAACAAAAGACTGATCCTGCCCCTCCCAACCACTGGTCAGAGGCAGGGATGCAGGTTTTAGTTCTCAAAAAGGAGTGGAGGATGTTTTAAAGAGACAGAAAATATTTTTGCCATTTTTTCAGGCCATTCCGTCTGTTACATTATGGGGAGAAATAGACAAATCCAAAATTATAGTAGATTTCAACATTCCACTGGGTAATTAATGGCCAAGTTGATATAAAATCAGCAGGGATACCTAAGACTTGGCAGTGCTATCAATCACACTGACCTAATTAACATTTTAAAAAGACTCCACCCAACAATAGAATTCTTTTCAACTGCTCTGTGCTTCCGGTACAGAGAGGCCCTCTGCACAAGGAACAATGTGTTCTTATTTTCTCCGGATTCTCCTGTAAATCCACTGGGAAGATACCTGCTGTACAACTTAAAGGCTACCATAGTCTGTACTCAGATGACATGTTTGTGAAGTTCCCTGGAAAAAAGGCTCCTGATTTGTTTACTTTGTGCTTTCTGGAAAGAAAAAAGGGGTGGGAGAGAGTGGCAGTCTCACACCGCACGGGAAAAGCACCCTAACTGACGTGGATCCATGCATCCCTTTGGGACCTAAGGAATAGTGATACTGGCTTAATTCAAGATGTAGAACCAATAAAAATAGCTTCTCAACAGGATATGCCACATGGCCATATGTTAAACAATATTCTTTGTCCAGAGCTCAGTTAGAGAAAATCAAACCTGTTACAAAAGAATTAGGAAAAAGGGATAATTATTAAAAAGGGAGACTCAC
Organism: Lemur catta; assembly: GCF_020740605.2. Classification (NCBI taxonomy): domain Eukaryota; kingdom Metazoa; phylum Chordata; class Mammalia; order Primates; family Lemuridae; genus Lemur; species Lemur catta. Next base: position 2,280,731 of record NC_059142.1, read on the forward strand.
CTGGTCATAGTCCTGTGAACTAAAACAAAATTGTAAGCCCCCAGCCAAGTGAATGAACCCCCTCTTGGCCAAGGGGACCCCAGAACAACCTTAAAGCTGAGTTGCCGGCCATGAAGACAAGGGAGGTCAGTTACCCCTGTCCCTTTTGGAGTCACTCTTTGTAACAATAAGATACTAAATCATTAACAGGCCTAGGGCTATGCAAGGCCAAGCTTAAACCACACCTGTAGGCCATCAATTTACTTAACAGATCACGAGTTTCAGTAAATGTCTGGTGGCTTGTCCCTCATTATCAGACATCCTTATCTCAACTTAAAACAGTCCAAGCCTTTAGACAAAGCTTCATTTCTTTAACTGATTACAAATCAAAGACTCTTTAAACCCCCCTATACTGTAAGCCCCCACATCAAGGTGTCCCACCTTTTCAGGCTACATCAATGTACGCCGTCCATATATTCATTTATGATTTTATGTGTAATTCCTGCCTCCTTAAAATGTATAAAAACAAACTGCAACCCAGCCACAGCGGGACCACTTGCTCAAGGTTTCTTCGGGTGGCTCTCCAGACCGTGGTCACACACATTTGGCTGGAGTTTATCCTTTAAATTATTTTGCAGAGTTTGAGTTCTTTTCCATTGACATTCCCATACTTCTAGTACGTAAAGAAGATAAGTTTGGTAAAGGTGGTTGACTGCTAAATAGCTTTGTACAAGATCTTAGAGAAGCAGATGAAGTTTTTGTTTCATTAGCCCCTATGTCTCCTGATCCTGCAACCATTTTGACCTTGGGTCTGCTGCCTGCTAAGATAATCTAAGTTCTGCTTTTTTTTCTGTTCCTGTAGCTAATGAATCCAAATCCTTGTTTGCATTTACCTGTGAAGAAGTCCAGTATTTAGAGAAAAGGATTTTTCAAATATTTCAGGACTCTTCTACTATTTTCAATAGCTTTTTACAAGAAATTTTAGGCAATTTGTCCCACCAGAGAAATCTATAATTACTCAATAGGTAGATAATTTGCTGGTAGCTTCAGAAACTAAATAGCAATGCAAAACTGATACTTTAGCTGTAGCTTTGTTAGAATTCCTTTTCTCACAAGGAATTGCAATATTGACAAACTGAGGTAAAATATTTAGGGCATTTGTCATTGAAGGCCACAAAGTGTTATAAGCTAGGAGTTAGCTAATTTTGCAGATGAAATGGCCTACAACAACAAGAAGAAAGAAAACCTGGAAAATTTTGTGGACTAGTAGGATATTTTCCACAGTGAATTCGAGTGTCAAAAAACAAAACTGGCCGGGGCGGTGGCTCACACCTGTAATTCCAGCACTTTGGGAGGCCAAGGCGGGAGGATCGCTTGAGGCCAGAAGTTTAAGACCAGCCTGGATAACATAACAAGACCTCGTTTCTAAAGAAAAAGAAAGAAATTAGCCAGGTGTGGTGGCATGTGCCTGTAGTCCCAACTACTTGGGAGGCTGAGGCAGGAGGATTGCTTGAGCCTAAGGGTTTGAAGTTGCAGTGAGTGTGAGTTTTGACCTAGCCGCTGCACTCCAGCCTGGACAACACAACAAGACCCTGTCTCTAAAAAGAAAAAAAAAGGACAAAATTACAATAAATTTAAAGATCTCAATTGGCTTTATTAAGATTCTAGAATTAAGCAATACTTTATTCTATAAAATAGAGTAAGTGCTGCAGTGGGCTGAGCAGAGGGGTTGGCTTCACTGGCAGAGAAGGGCTGGGGAAGCAGAAGGAAAGCACAAAACTTTCCAAACTACTTTCTTATGAGGAGAGGACAGGGAGACAGAACAATAGAAAAATAACTGATTACTTCGGGCTACTTCTTTTGTGTATGGATTAAAACAGAGAGAACTTCATTGTCACGCTGGTTAAAGATTGAAACTGGTCTGTTTGGGAAGCTGGCTGTTACATCTCTCTCCTGATTTATCAGAAGGTCAGATAACAACTTGGTTTTGGTTTGGTGACATGGAGCTTTAGCATGGGTGACTCCATTTTGACTCTCAGTCTGGCCTGTTGGGGCCTCCTACAATTTTTATTTAACACCAGCTTTTGCAGAGCAGACGGAACCTCTGATGGAGCGATTGCTTGATAATACTCCAGACCCCGATTTGACCCCTAGAATCTGAAGAGGTTTTTAACAACAGAAATTGGCTATACCTCTCCCTGAGCTTCAAGGATGCCAAATTTTGAAAAACCTTTCCACATAATTTGCCATAAAAATAAAGGCACTGCTAGCAGAATTTAATTCAAACATTGGTATTAGACTATTGAAGAAAATCAAACGATTTCACCCCCAAGTATCCCTCTTTCACGTGTTCTGAGATGGCTGTTCCGAGGGACTGCAAGTTTCGCGGGGAGATCTGCATCTGTAGCGAAGATCTGCCCTGGGGCAGCCAGGCTTTCTCTGAGCCCTCCCTCCTCCGGATCTAGGAAAGATTAGCCGAGAGCCTGACTCGCTGGAAGGTCTGAAAGAGACCTTCGCCATCTGTTCTGTCTGAGTGCCATGGCCTCTGAGGTTTCACCTCTGCTAGCCAGGCCTCCTCTCCCCCTTCCCGGAGCCGGTCTTGCCTGAGCAAGCCCCCATTCTCGCTGCAACCTCAGGGTGGTATGTGAGCTTCCCAACTCCATTGCCAGGTTGGGGCAATCGCTCTGTGGTTCTCCTCAGTGTGCACAGTAATAAATTTGTATGTCTTTTCTCCAGTTAATCTCCTCTTGTGAATTAATTTTTCAGCGACTCTTCAGAGGGAGACAGGGAGTCTTTCCAGTGGCCCCCACAGTTTCGGTGCTGTGAGCAGGGTCACCAAAGCTGCTCTGCTCTTCTGGGAGCTGCAGTGAAGGGAACCGAGGACCTGAGAAGCTGGCAGAAAGGTAAGAATTTTTTACCAGCTGGGCTCCTGGCCCCTCTCTCTGTGGAATCCAGTTGTGTAGACGGTAAAAGTCACTGTTCCTTTGCAAAATTTTGATGAATGGGTGAAAAGGATTTGTATGACTAGTCTTAGGTATAGCAACTCTGATGTACTTTTTTAAAATAAATATTCATGTTTGATCCTTTTCCTCCCCAAAGTAGTCTTTCCCCTTGTCTTTCTGCGTTGTTGTGTCACAGAGAGGGGCATCATAGGGTAGAACACAAGCCTGAAACACCTATAAACCACTGACTAAGCTGGCCCTGCAGACTGGTCAGTTTTGAGGTTCTGATCAGAACAGTGTATAAACTTTGCTGAGGGCCCCCAAAATAAAAATTGAGGGAGGTTCCCCTCTCATCTTGTTTTATACCCGTGAGTGCTTGACTTATAACCATGTGGGCGCACTCTCTCCTGGTCTCTGCCATCCAGAGGGAGTGATTTTTGGGTCATGTCAAGTGGCCAGTCTGAAAATGGCTGGGAAACTGACACACACAAGATTTCTTTTTTAAGAGACAGAGTCTCGCTCTGTTGGCCAGGCTGAAATGTTAAAATTGAGAGCGACCCCTGCAAGCAAGCACAGTATCACTCCCTTTGAAATTATGTTTGGCAGGCCTGTGAATTTGGGTCTGACATCATGTCCTGTGCCCAATTTAGCTGAACCCTCTCATAATCATGTTCGATACTTAAAAGGACTTCTCTCATCCCTGAAAGCCCTGGGACATAAAGTCACCAGGACCCAGAAGGACTGCCAGAGGAAGTCTGCCACCCCTATCAGCCATTGGGAGATTTCACGTACATGAAGGTGTTGCAGAGGGAGCATGACTGTCACCACACCGGGAGGGACCCTTTCAAGTGTTCTGCTATGACTATCAAAGTGAAAGAAAAAGCCAACTGGATTCATGCTTTCGATGTGAAGCCAGCACCTCAGGAGGAAGGGACTGGGGTTCCCGTGAGGACTTGAAAGGTAAACGTTCTAGTTAACTGACGCTGGCCCTGAACCCAACTGGAAAGAGCTGTTCTAATGAACTTGTTATTATCGTAGACAGTCCTGCTGGCCTATTCACAGTAGTAATGACTTCAATTACTTTAAGACTCACAATGTACTAGAAACAAAGATGTTATTTGTAACACTGTTTTTTATTTCTGTACACCCAGCAACGGTCCCCACAATTATGTATTTCCCATCAGCTCTGTGTCGTATTCCCAGGATAGCCACGGTCTGGACGCACAAGCCCAGTAGTCTGTTGCCAGAGTGAAGGTGAGATCATCTTTACAAGCAATTTTTGGTAATACTAAAGTAAGTATAAACTATTAATAATACACATCCCAACACTCAAACCCTAAATTTGACGCGAAATGTCTGGGGCAAGTAGTTTTCATAGCTGAAATTGCATCCCCAAGGCTCCCCCATAATAGAATCTGATTATTAAGGGGCTTGTTTGAAGCTATGCAAGGACAAGAAGAGAGTTTTAAATACAATCCTTGGAGGAACAGAAATAAGCAAGTATAGCTAATGCTTGCTGATACCGATACCTTGACTAATAAACTTAGTGTCTTGGGGCAATTACAAAACACATGATACAATTGCAATGGAAATGGACAAAAATTTGGAATTGGACTGTTGGAAATAATTTAACACACAAACAAAAGCTCACCATAAAGATCTCAGAAGCACTCAGCAATAAAACAGCTTAGCATTTAGCTACCAAAAAACTCTGAGATTTCATCAGTAGCTCAGTGTGACATACTGTTATAATAATATAACTATTGATTTGGCTGATGTGAAAAATGGCCTGTGGGTGGGTTTGTCCTCAAGACTTAACACAATTGGAGCCATGGGCATTAAACACTGGAAATTGAATCTGTGCCCTTCCAAAGGTGCCTCAAAAGAAGCTAATAGCCATGGGTATCTTCATGGTTTGCACCTGGGAAATATTAATATCATTTAGGATGATAGAACAATTAACAAAGAGCCTAAATTACTATGTAAGTGTGAGGTTACTTATGTGATTGATGGGAATTTGGGAGATACATATTGGGCCTTACAAGAAAAACTCTGAAAATTCTAAATTGTCAGGCATTGCACTTATGCTACTCCTTAGGCCTAGGCTGGGTGAGACTTTGTAAGCAACTACAAAATATACTCAAATAGTGCACGAAAGTGCAAGTAATGAAGACAACATAGCAGTTTGTGACATTAATGCATACTAAAGGAGAATTTTTGCACATTGCTAATCAAGAACTTGCTTTAACCATTCACCACAGGTGTGACATGGTGCATGTTGGTACATTCCCCAAGCTGCATATTGTACTGACTTTTAAAATTCATCCCATCGAGACCTTGACCATTGCTCTTTCAATGGACTGAATGTTCATGTCCACCCAAAATACATGTGTTGAAACCCTACACCCAAGGTGATAGTGTTGGGGGGGCCTTTGAGGGGTGATTAGGTCATAAGGGCAGAGACCTCGCGAATGAGATTGGTGCCCTTGTAAAAGAGACCCCAGAGAGACCCTTCACTCCTTCCACCCATGAGGTTACAGTAAGAAGACAGTGGTCTCTGAGGAGACGATCACCCACCAGACACCACATCCACTGGAGCCTTGATCGTGGACTTCCAGCCTGCAGAACCGTGAGAAATAAATTCCTGTTGTTTGTGAGCCACCCAGTCCTGTGGTATTTTGTTATAACAGTCTGAAGGGACTGTGACAGCTTGGCGTTGTATTCATGTCGCTGAATATTTAAATGGCTGCACACTGCCCAGAGAAAGGTAAAAACAGCAACGGAAATGGTAAATTGTAATGTTACTACAAAATAGTAACCAAAGGGGGGACCTGTAAGGGTAAATAAAAATAAAATTGAATTTTCCCTCTTTCCAAAGGGGAAAGAGACCTTTTCTCACCCTTCCTTTTCTTAGAACATTAGCAGATTACATGTGCTGCATCCCAGTCTGGTTTAATGCTTATTCAATAATAGAGCTAGTATTTTCTTTCTTTTCCACATTTGTGGAGAGAAAATTCTGGGTTGGCAGGAGATTTTATTTAAAATAATTTTTTTTCTCAATAGCACAAGGTCTGCTTTCCAAGTTATTGTAAGTGACAGTTTTAGGAAACGTTTCATGACGACATAAGATGAGTCCAGCCATGCCCCTCCTTCCTGCCCACCCCCCGAGGAGTGACATGTGAGGTGTTTGTTAGGACACCAACACTCTGTGTCACTTAGGGAAGGGCAGGTAACAGTGTGGTGACAAATCAACCCAACATTCACTTTTATGTTTACGTCTCTAAACTTTTGATGCAATAAAAGTTTGTTTCTTGCTCCCAACAGGGTTTAATGCCCACAAGTTGAGTTGGGGGCCTCTTCCTGCTCCCAGCAGTCAAGGGGCTTTGGGATGCAGATCCCTTTTGTCTTGTGGTACCTGCCAAGTTCAACATGAGGGAGGCCCCAGAAATAGGAATCACAAGGTAAGTCACCAAACCTCTAACCCTGAAAACGAAATGTTGGGGTTGGCAACCTTCAACAGGTCACAGAGGGAAAGCCAGCCAGACTTCAACACGCTGCCCACCTTGGTCATAGGGCCGTCTAGGCTTTTGTGAGTTACAGAATCAATGAAGCCCAGGGGGCCACCTACTTGGGTTTGGGACCCAGAGGCCTGGTTTGGAGTCTGGAGAGACTTGTGGGGGTGAGGGCTGTGCTGAGCACAGGATTTGTTGTCAGGAGTCTTGGGTCCAAGTCCCAGCTCACCTCCGACTAGTCACTTCAACAGAGACACATCATTTCTCTGAGCTCCGGTGTCTTCTGTAAAAATGCGCATTCTACGGACTGCATGAGGTGGTTTTGAGGCTCGAGGGAGATGATGTTTGGGGAGACGCTTTGAAAACTATAAGGCATACAACAAATACAACTTAATATTACTCATCCTGTCTCTGCAGAGACGTCCCCCGCTGGACCGTCCTCTCCCCATCTGTTCAAAGAACAGGGAGAGACAGAGTGTGGCCGTTCCTTCCAGCGCTGCCGGCCACACAGACCCTCCCTCTGTGCGTCCTCTGAGGCCCCAAGTCCTGAGCCTGCCAGCCCCAAAGTCTGGAAGTTTTCGTAGCTCATGTGTCCACCACATGACAATGGAAGGGCTTGGAGAGATACTTCCAGAACCTTTCTCCACAAACACTACACAAAGTCAAGACCCTGTCCCCACCCTTGGCCCAGTCCCCAAAAGAGAGTCACCATCATCTGTCTTTAACCCCCTCACCCACACCCTGGCTTTGGCATTTCTCTGCATTGTGTATTTTGTCCCCCGCCTGTTAACTGCAACTGCTACTGTTGAGCCATCTGTCCCAGACCGTGTCCTCCTGCCGCTGCCCCTCCTCCCCCCACACGCTGCTTCCCGCAGCTGGGCCTGGTCAGTCAGGAGCAGCGTCTCAGCGCCAGCACAGCTGACCTTAACAAAATGTCTCTGGTGACCGAGGAAGGGCACCCGCTTTGGAACCAGGGCTTTGGGGTTCCCCTGTTCTGCCATCAGACGGCTGTGCAGCTCATCTGAGACTCCCCTCCTAAAATGCAGGGTTCGGACACAGTGACTGCTGTGGTGACCCTGAGACGCGGAGCTGAGGCTGGAGGAGAGTCAGCAGGTGGGCTCCGGCTGGCTGGGCCCACAGCCTCAGTCTCCGCCTCCCCCTCGGCTTTCCCAAGGCTCCCTGTGCACGCCTCCCGGGACAGGTGCTAGCTGACTGCCTGTTGACAGGGGCTTTGCAGGCATTTCTCAGAGGAGAGACAAGAGGAGCAGAACCCCAAGTCTTTGTGGACGAGCCTACGAAGGTGGCCATGTGCTTGGCCTTGGCCTGAGCCCTTCTGCAGCCACCGAGCGGGGACTTCTGACACTCAACCCCTCAGATCTCTCTTGAGTCCTGGTCTCCCTGTCCCCATCCACGTGTCCCATCATGGAACCCTTTGGTTCCTCTCATCCCACCCTGAAGCCCTCTGGGGGCTGAATTCTGTCTCAGTAATGCACTGGGAAGCTGACATTCATGTACACATATTTTATTTCTCATAAAATAAAGGATAATGTGCCCGCCCATCCTTTACAGTTTAGTAGCCTGGAAGTCTTCTCAGTAGGACTTTCCATCCCCCAGGGACAGACAACCTGCCACCGAGTGTCCTTCAGGGTCTGGTGTTTGGGGAACGGCATCTTCGGCAACGTGGCAGAGCGGTCTCCCAGGCCCGCGGAAAGGATGTGCTTAAGGATAGAACTTGTTCACTTATTTCCTTGCAAGACCTTGATAGAATCTAGTATGAAGTCTGTCTGGCTGAGCTCAGAATGCAATTAAAGGTGTTACTCTTTGGCATTTAACCTGTCATGGTGAGGGCTTTCCACAAAGGGCACGGCCCCAGAGAGGCCTGCGGGGAGCCGGGCAGGGTGGTCCAGGGGCGCACAGGCTCCCTGGGGCTGCGGCCGGCAGCGGGGAGCCGCCTCAGTCCTGCTGGAGCAGCCTTGGGAAGAGTCTCCGGGGCAAGTCTCTCTGCTCTGGGGTCTGGGCCCGGGGCTGCCCCACCCTGGCTCTGCTCTCTCCTTCCCTGTCTTCCGCAGCCCCTCGACACTGCTCCCCACTCCTGAATACCCAGGCCAGTCGTCCTGGGGCTCCTCCCCTCTGTGAAAGGACAGGCCTCTGGACCACCCAGAGCTGGCCCTCCAGGACAGCACCTGCTCAGCCTTCCTACCATCCAGAAACGTCGGGGAAATGAGCCGGGTGGGGAGGGTGGAGCCTCTGACGCAGCCTGTCTGGGACTCCGGCAGACCAGCAGTCCTCCACAGCCAGCAACAGGCCAGGTGCCCCCAAATGCTGCCTCCTGGCCCCCGAAGCCCCCCTGGGTTCCTGGAGCCACTGAGTCCCCAGCTCACCTAGCCTCCTGGACACTGGTCATTCAACCAGGGCAGTGTGGCACACGGGAGCGCCTCGGAATCCCTGACATCACCCCTCCTCTCCTCTCGGCCACTTCCTCCCCCACCTCACATCTCTCCTG